>NC_135712.1:213164224-213471856 GCF_964656455.1 Halichoerus grypus
TCCCACATTGTGTTTTGTTGCCTTGGCCGCCTCCTCCTGTGACGGATGGTGCCTCAGCCTTTGTCTTTCACGATGTCTGTGAAGAGGACTGCCCTGTTACCTGGTGGGACGTCCCTCAGCTTGGGATTTTGTAGGATATTTGTTTATAATAATTAGATTGAAGTCATGGACTTGGGGCAGGAAGTCGACAGGCGCCACTGAAAATGTCCTTCCCGGTTGTTGACGTCTCATCGGTGACATTAACTTTGATCATTGGGCTAAAGAGGGTGTCTTCACTCTAAAAGCACTATTTTTCCCTTTATAACTAGTAAGTATCTTGGGGGGAAATACTTTGAGACTAGGGAAATATCCTGTTGTTCATCATACTCCCCCGTCTCCCGGCCAATTTTTAGATCTGTTAACCTTAAAAAATAAAACTGCCAGTTATTTTACCAGTAAAAATAGGTCTATTCAGGAGTAGCAGAGAACTGCAACCCAGGACAAGCAAGCTACCGCAACAACCAGAGGCAAATCTGCAGAACAAGGGAGAGAACTACTCTTACAGAAGAAAGAGCAAGTTGCAACGGACGGTTATAAACGAAAGTCCACTGTCTCAGTTCCAGGTGTGGCGGCTTCTCATTGGCTTGGCTGTGGAGGTCTCTCGTTGGCTGGGCTTTGACTTTCTCTCATTGGCTGGGTTGTGGCTGTCTCTCATTGGCTGGACTGTGGCTCTCTCATTCGCTGAGCTGCAGCTGTGTCCCATTGGCTGGGCTGTGGCTATCTCTCATTGGCTGGGTGGTGGCTGTCTCTCATTGGCTGTGCTGTGCCTATCTCTCATTGGCTGAGCTGTAGCTGTGTCTCATTGACTGGGCTGTGGCTACCTCTCATTGGCTGGGCTGTGGCTGTGCCTTAATGGCTGGGCTGTAGCGTTGTCTCACTGACTGGGCTGTGGCTGTCTTTCATTAGCTGGCTGTAATTATCGTTCATTGGCTGGGCTGTGGCTATCTCTCATTGGCTGGGCTGTGGCTGTCTCTCATTGGCTGGGCTGTTGCCAGGGCAGGGGAAAACTTCCTTCCTCCTGCTAGGGCCGTGAAGTAGTGGCTAACATACTATGGACTGCAAGGTGCTGGACTTCCTATTGGGTCTGCAATTACCAGAAGTCATAGGGCGCAGAGCTTTACCTGCCGGCCTCTCCACTCCATTCTAAAAACGAGGGTTCCCCTTATTAATTTTCAGATCCATCCAGGGATCTTAGCTGCAACAACTGAGGTATTTGCCCAATGGTTATCGTCCATTTCCCTCATTCCAGACGGAATTTACTACACTTACTAACTGGAAGAGCGGTAGGGTCAGTCACAGGGTTAGGAATTGCAGCACGGACGGACTCCAGGGCCACTCACCCCAGGGACTCACCCCGTAAGTCCAAGCCCCGCCCCAACATGGCGGCCCCAGGCGGGAGGAGGCGGGGCGCGTCGGGTCACGTGGCCGCGCCACGGCCGACGTGGCCTCTAGCGGACGCCCCACGTGTCCCTCGCCGCGTCCCGTCGCCGCCCCAGCCCTGCGGACCCGATCCCAAGATGGCGGCGCCCAGCGAAAGGCGGAACGGCGGAGGTGCGAGCCTGTGGGCTGTGTTGCTGCTGGCGGCCGTGGCGTTGAGGCCGGCGGAGGCGGTGTCCGAGCCCACGACTGTGGCGTTTGACGTGCGACCTGGCGGCGTCGTGCACTCCTTTTCCCAGAACGTGGGCCCGGGGGTACGTATCGCCGCCGCCCCGGGGGCTGGAGCGGTGGCGCCGTTGGGGGCGGGTCCTGAGAAGGGGGCGCGGACGGTCGGGGGCGGGGACTGAGTTAGGAAGGGACTCTGGGGGGTGCGGTCATCACTGAGGTGCGACTGAACTTACGGGAGCTCGGCGTCCTGGGGTCTGGGGACTTGGAGGGTTGGGTCGCCAGCCTCAGTCCCTGTTTCCTCTCACATGCCCAGCGTGCCCACGCAGCCCTCACTCCCAGACCAGGCGAGTCCCCGGCCATCGGAGGGCTGAGCCGCCCCAGAGGTGGGGAGAGAGGAGGCTGAGGGGTATTTCGCCTCCAGGCCCTGTAGAAGGTCAGCTCCGCTGCAGCTCTGACGAGGGAGGAGGTGGACAGACTTTGCTCTTTTTCTCCGTTGCACGAGGCCCTCCCTCTCTTTCATTGAGGTGTGAGGCAAGGTCCTCCTCACCTGGAGGTCAGCAAGCCGGGGTCCAGCCCAGCCCTGTCCCCAGCTTGTTGGAGAAGTCCTTCCCCTCCCATCTTTGATTTCCGTGTCTGTAACGGATGTCGATAGCTGCCATTTATTGAGTACTTCCTTATAGCCAGATGTTGTGCCAAATGCTTGATTTGCTAGGACCATTTCACAGATGAGGAAAACAGGCTCAGAAAAAGCTTTCACTTGTCTGAAGCCCACGGCAGAGCGGAGATGGGTCTTCTGGTGTTCATGTCCTGCTTCCAAAGTCCGTGTGCCTAGATGGGTGGGTGCTTGGAGGGTGTGGGACCTCCCCCTTCCCCCTTCCTGTTCTTCACCCCCAGAAGCCACCTGAGTTGTTTGTCCTGACTCAGGAGCTCATTAGCAGGGGGGCAGGTAGGGGAGTTCTAGGTCGGTAGACACTGGGAGACCTTGTGAGGCTGGCTTCCAGGGACATCAGTCAGGAATCTTGCTCTGCTTCCTTCCCCTTAGTGCAGATGCTCAAAAGCTGGATCTTCTTGATTTTGGATCTCAGAGGACATCCTGAGACCCTCCACCGTAAGCAATAAGGATCACCTCCTAACAAGCTTTTTTCCACCTTCCATTCTCCAGGACAAATACACTTGTGCATTCACCTACGCTTCTCAAGGAGGGACCAACGAGGTGAGTTGTTCAAAATTCCACATAGTTTTGTATGGCAGTATCCACTGTCATGGAGAGATGCTCTCCAGGGAGCAGTGGAGTTGGGTCATACCTTAATTAACTTAAACTTATTGAACTGTTCTTGTCTCACCAATAAAAGATAATGCTCAAGGTAACTAGTGATGGTAGATTCCCCCCCTATAATTCCACAGAGTGAGCAAACGTCTGGATGGAAAGAGGCACGTGAGATAAGGACGTGCCGCACCTGTGAGCCTCTCTTAGGAGTATTTTATTTGCCTTCTGTGCTGCATGACAAATCATGACAAACTTAGCAGCTTAAAACAACACCCATTTATTATCTCACAATTCTGGAGGTCAGAAGCGCAGCTCAGGTGGGTATTTCATAAAGCCCAAATCAAGTTGTCAACTGGCAGGGCTCTTATCTACAGGCTCATTCAAGTTGTCGGTAGAATTCAGTTCCTTGCCGTGTAGGACTGAGGTCCCCATTTCTCGGTGGCTGTTTTCTCCAGCAGCTGGTGCAGAGAGGAAATAAGAGATCTGAAGCATAAGAAGAACATGACTCACCATTGCTGGCTGTGAGGGGGGCACAGGGCAAGGAGCGCAGGTGGCTTCTCGGAGCTGAGGGCAGCCCCTGGCTTGTGGCAAGGTTTCTGTTTTACCACCACAAGAACTGAATGGAAGAGGACTCTGAACCTCAGATGGGTGCAGTCTGCTGACACCTTGAGTCCAGTCTGAGATTCTGAGCAGAGGGCCTGCCGTGGCCAGTTTCTGCCTCGGGGACTGAGAGCTTATCAGTGGGCAGTGCAGTTAAGCTGCTAAATTTGTGGTCATTTATCATGCAGGGTGGTGACTTGAATGCCCCCCCTCCAAAGATATGTTCACATCCTAATTCCTGGAACCTGTGAATGTAACCTTATTTAGAAGAAAATATTTGCAGATGTAAGTTCAGGATTTTGCAATGAAGAGATCATCCTGGGTTATCCAGGTGGGCCCTAAATCCAGTGACAGCTCCTCTTAGAAGAGACACTCAGGAGAGATTTGATGGAAGAGGAGAAGACACACAGAGGAAAAGGCCATGTGAAGATGGAGGCAAAGATGGAGGGGTGTGGCCACAAGCCAAGGGGCATCTGGAGCCACTGGAAACCAGAAGAGGCAGGAAGGTTGCTGCCCCGCAGCCTTCGGAGGGAGCCCAGCCCGGGGACACCTTGATTTCGACTTTTGGCCTCAAGAACCGGCAGAGAAGAAATGGTAGTGGTTGTAAGGTAGCAAGTTTGGGGTGGTTGGTTATGGCGGCCGCGGGCAGCAATGCCCACAGCAGCAGACTAGCAGTGACGCACCGTTACAAAGTGCTCCGAGGATAAAGGACTGGCGTGGAGTGCTTTCTGCATACCGCTGCTTGGTTTTATTGGGAGGGAGAGCTGCAAGTTTTCGGGAAGATGCACAGATTTTCTGCTCAACGTGGTTAGAAAGAATAAAAGAAAAATGAAAAGGAAGAATTTATCATCACTATAAAAATCAGTAAAAACCGTCTTTTTTTTTTTTTTTTTTTTTTTTAGATTTTATCCATTTATTAGAGAGAGAGCATGAGCAGGGGGAGGGGCAGAGGGAGAAGCAAACCCCCTCATCTTCATTGACCTGACTGAAGATCTTTTTATCCCTAATTGTGCTTTCCTCCCCGACAACCAGTCTTTAGGAAATACTGCTCTTGCTCCAGAATATGTGTGATACTGTGTCACCTAACAGTGTAGAGTCGTAGAGAGGGAGGCTGCTTGGGAGCCTCTCACGTGCCTGACCCTCCCGGCAGGCCGGTTCTCAGCCCCTCTCTCCTCCCACTTGGGACAGCGCGTTGAAATGGGCAAGAGCAGATCTCTCTCCACCCTTGGCACCTCTAACGTCCGGGATTCGGGGCCGGGTCGTTCTCTGAGGGAGCTGTCCCAGGCACTGGGGCCTCGAGCAGCCTTCCGGGCCCCACCCACTCAGTGCCAGGAGCACCCCAGTCCCCAGTCGTGACTTCCAAAAACACCTCCAGACACTGCCCAGTGTTCCCTGAAGGACGGAATTATCCCTCGTTAGAAACCACTGGGCAAGAGTGATTTTTGTTATTCTAGATATGTCTTCTTTGTAAGTAAATGATTCCCAGTGACAGTATTTTAACAAAATGTAGCAAACAAACGGTAACCCCCGCCACCAGGACAGCAGGCGTCCTGCCATTGTCCACCCCTTCTTGCCACAGCTCCAGGCCTCGCTGCTTCTCCAGCTAGTCCTTCCACTATGGGATGAAGCCAAGTGGTGGAACGTTCCTCGTAATGGTGAGCCAAAGCCCATGAGTCCAGCCTACCCCCAGGCACTCAGAGCCAGTCCCAACGCACCCTCTTCCACGTGGCAGCCTTTTGGATGTGTGTAGAAAATTGATTTACGGGACAATGAACCGAAGTAGCACCTCTACTGTGGTGGTTATCGGGTGCCCCACGCTGTGCTAAGCCACACACACATCTCATTTCTTCCTCTCCACAACCCCAGGACGCCAAACTGCTCTGGTGTTACCCCATTTCACACTCGAGGACACAGAGGCCCGGGCTTGCCCAGCTGGGAAGTGACCAAGGTGCGTGGGGCACAGACCCCTAACCACTGCTCTGTGCTCCTGACCCAGTGTCACCAGCAGCTTGGAAGAGAGCACATGCACCCTGTCCCCCCCGCCCCCCAACTAAACTTAAACTCTTAGAGGTGGACAGCCTGCTGCCGCGTCGGGTAAGGGAGAGCCAAGTTCATGCACACTGGCTGGGGCAACCGGAGGCTGGAGCCTTGTCTTGGAATAGGCTGAATTCGTTTGTTTTGGAAGAGAGGGTTCATCTTGAAGAAATCACTTTTAAGCAGAGCAGACGTGTGGTGGCACGGCCTTGTCCCAGCAGCAGCCGTCTAGCGCAGTGACGAGACCACAGGGAGCCGAGCGCTGGGGCGGGTGGTGCTGCGTGAGCCGGACGGGGCACCCCCAGCCCGTGGGCTCTTTGGCGGCTGTCCTGTGGCCACCTCACAAGCGAGTGGCAGGCCAGATTCTCAGCAAATGGGATGGTTTGATGTTCTGTGGCTTCCGCCTGGTGACGTGCAGGGAGACATCGCAGCGATGCCCCCCGGAGCAGCTGGAACGGAAGTCCGAGAGGCCCCAGGGGCATCCCTGCAGGGGTGTCGTCAGAGAGAAGAAACCCAGTTCCTGGTCGGCACCCAGGAGGGCCCGTGGCGGCGGGCGCACCCAGCTCGGAGCCAGGGCCTCTGACGCACTTGCTCCTTCGATAATGGTTTGTTTCTGCCGAGGGTCACCTAAGAGGCCCGTGCTGGCTGGGGACAGTAGGCAGAGGGTGATTCATAATCTCTCAGTGCTCACCAGGAGGCCATGCTCGGTGCGGATGCAAACCAGCCATTCCTCACAAAGTTAAATGTACGCTCACCATATAACCCTGCACTTCACTGCGAGGTGTCATCCCACTAGGAATGAAAAGTCACCCACACAGAAATGTGTACGTGACCCTTTACAGCAGTGGGATTCACAGTGGCCAACAAGTAGAAACAACTTTGGTGCCCATCAGTGGGTGAACGGATACACATAATGTGTCCCCCACTCGGGAGCGTCCCTCAGCCGCAAACAGGAGCCAGGTGCCCACACGCGCTGCCCCAGGGATGGACCCTGAGCCCACGACACTCGGAGGGAACCAGACACAGAAGGCCACACGGGCTGTGAGTCCACGTGGGTGACACGCACAGAACAGGCTCATCCGTGGACGGGAAGGGGGCTCGCAGAAATGGGGGCTGGGGAGAGGGGAAGGGATGGGGCTTCTTTATGGGGTGATGGAATGTTCTGGAACTAGATCATGGTGATGGTTGCAGACCTCTGCATATGCTAGAAAACACAGAATCGTACACCATGTGAGGGTGTAGTATGTAGATACTTCTCAGTCAAGCTGTTGGATAAATGAACCGTGGACACGGGCGGCAGCGTGGATGACTCTCCAGTGCCCCACGCTAAGTGAAACCACACAAGACTGCATTCTGCCTGATTCCACCCTGGTGACCGTTTTACAAAGGCCCAACTCGGAGATGGGGTCAGCAGTTACCAGGAATTTGCAGGAAGGGGTTAACTGCAGAGGGAAGGGGCCGGGGGATCCAGGGACATAGATCTGGTCTGTATCTTGATTGGATGGTGGACACGGAGCTAGAAGCATTTGTCAGAGCTCCGAGAACTGTCACCAAAATGGGCACATTTCCCCATCTGTGATTTATATCTTATCAAAAACTAATCGCGGCTACCAGTTACGTGTCATCTGTCACACCTGGCCAGTCCTGTGCTGAGTTCCCCAGGTGTTCAGGCTGTCCCCAGAACACACACACACACGAATGTCTACTGCCCAGACCTGAGGCTTACCATCTGCCTATTGCGCCCTGCAGCCACGAGACCGCAGTCAAGCTCACATAACCAGAAGGCCACTCAGAGGGATGTTGATCCTCTTACTAAGAAACTCTCGGTTTTAAGTTTGTTTGCATTCATAATTTTTTTAAAAAGATTTTATTCATTTGTGTGAGAGAGAGCACAAGCAGGGGGAGCGGCAGGCAGAGGGAGAAGCAGGCTCCCCGCTGAGCAAGGAGCCCGATGTGGGACTCGATCCCAGGACCCTGGGACCATGACCTGAGCCCAACCGACTGAGCCACCCAGGCGTCCCTGCATTCATAATGTTTTAAACAGTGTTTAAACATTTGCCTCATCTTCAAGAGCCTTGTCAGAGCCGTGGGAAACCTCTCAGATATATTTCATAGCATAAAACGTTTCCAGGTGCTCACAGGCCTTGGAGCCACGGACAGGTGTTTTTAGATAGGGAGGGAGAAGAGTCTGCCAAGTCCGCAGGTGTGGCCCGCAGCCGTCCCTTTGACGAGCTGGTCACTGGTCCCCACATTCCTGCTGCAGGCAGATGGCATCTGGGCGACCGCTTACTCCCGTCGTGATTAACCTAAAAATGGCCTTGTTTTTGTTCGTGAAGAAGCTCTGGTGTTCAACCAGGAGTACCAGTACTGGGAGGATATTATTACTCCGGGGGAGGGGACTGTAAACTCGCATCTTACTAGCAAAACATACAGACGCCTTAAGGCACCCAGAACCCGGTGGCTGTCCGTGTCCATCTGCCAGGTTTGCAGAGGCCATGAAAATGAGAAGAAGCTGCTAGCGGTGTGTCCGGGAGTCGTTTAAAAGTTTTAATCTTCAGGGGCGCCGGGGTCACTCAGTTGGCTGAGTGTCTGACTCTTAATTTTTTTCATTGATTTTTTACAAAGCTAACATGTTCACATCCTTGCAAAAGAAGAACGCATAAAAAGCGTGGGTCCCACCCACGTCCTCCGTGTAACCACGAGTATTACGGTCTCGCGTCTGCTCCGAGGCCTTGATGCCGAGCCAACAAGCAAGAATATATGGTCTCCTTTTATTTTAGTGTTTCTTTTTCTTGATAGGCTTTATTTTTTAGAGCCGTTTTAGGTTCACAGCAGAAGTGAGCACAAGGCACAGATTTTGATACACCCGCCCCCCCACGGCCTCCCCCCATCATTGACGGTCGCCACCGAGAGCGGGACGCTCGTGACTGTCGCCGAGCCCACATGGCTGCATCACGGCCTCTCCAAGCCCATAGCTGACCGTCTGGCTCAGTCTTAGTGCTGCGCTGAGGGTGGGGATGGACGTATGAGGACACGTGCCCACCACCGTGGTCTCGCCTGGTGGAGTGTCCCTGCCCCCGGGCCAGGCTCCAGCCCGGAGGCCCTGGGAAGGTTCGCTCCCTTTGCAGAACTGGAGGGCATCCAGTTGCAGTCCTGGGCTGACCTGTATCTTCCCCTCTCTCCCCAGAAGTGGCAGATGAGCCTGGGAACCAGCGAGGACCACCAGCACTTCACCTGCACCATCTGGAGGTGAGCCTGGGGTCCCGGTGGGGGGAATCTCCCTTGCAGGAATGCGCTGAGGCTGCTGGGGGGGGTGTGCCCGCGGGGCCTCCAGGCAGCAGGGACCAGCACCCCTGAGGAGCGTGGGCTGGGGGTGATGGTCACCCACGTGCAGGTGGGAGGGAGGGTGTGGCGCTGTGCTGGGGGCTGCTGGGGTTGGGAGGGCTCCCCAGGGAAGCGCATTGACACTGGGGCCCAGAGGGGGTGGGGGGCAGGGTCTGGGCTCCCCCGCATCGTTCCCCTCCATCTCCCCACCCTGCAGTGTGGCATGAGTGAGCGCTGGGCCTGAGAAGGGACAGAGGGAAGGGGGTGCTCAACTCAGTGGGGGAGGGCGCTGGAGAGTATCACATCCTAGCCCTGCTCCCCTGGGCTCTGCGGCCTGGATCTCATTCTTCCAGCGTTGGTCGTGGGTCTGGCATGGTGCAGGCACCTCGGGGGATGCACAGAAGTGCAAGCCGTGGTCCCACCCTCGCAGGGGATCGGCAGAGGGGGACGGAGCACTTGGAGGGCCATGGCAGCGACATTGAATCAAAGGATCCCCGTGTTCTCATCCTACTTGCAGGCAGCACCCCCCAGGCTTCTGCCTGATGCTCTGTAAACAGCAGGTGCTTACTAGGCAGTGTTGGGGGACATTCTGACCCGCTCTGTGGACCGGCCCCTGTCGGCAGCAGGCAGAGGAGCCCCAGGGGCCGCCCTGATGACTGGGCACGTGAGCATCAGCACCCTAGGTGGGCGCAGCGCCAGGCCACAGAGGCCTGCGGCCATGCTCAGCCCCAGAGCCGCCCTGACTGCGGGGCCACCCGTTTAGCAAGAGGTCCTGCCTGAACGGGCTGTTCTCCCAGTTTCACACATTGACTGACCAGGCCCTGCGCAGCCGCTGGGGCTTAGAGAGTCCAGGAGGCTCCCTGGACCTCCCCCGCCTCCCTCCTGACGTGCCCCCAGCAGGACTCTCCTGGCCCCCCTGCTGCCTCTCCACCCCCGCCCCCATCCCTGTCTGCTCTCTGCACGCGGCCACACAGGGCTCTTCACCCCGCACACACTGTCACCCCCTTGCTGCCACCAGCCCTCTCTCAGCTCCCCTCCGCTCTGGTCATGCTGACCTGGTGGTTCTTTAAATGCCCCCATTTGCACTCTCCACGGGACCTCTGCCCTCTGCTCTCTCCCTCCTCTGCCTAGTTAATTCCTGTACTTCTCAGCCCCTGGGATGTTGCCTTTCCCTGGTTCCTGGTACAATACCTGGAATGTCTTTGGCACTTCATGAAAAAGTGTTCAGTCCCTGTCCTAGAACAGCTTGCACCCAGAAGGAGAAACAGACTTGTCAATAAATGAGCCAAAAGAATGTTCTAGTACAGAGGAAAGAATAAACGATGTTGAGGAGGCCAGGGCTGACTCCCTTGCCTGCCCTCCTTTGCAGGCCCCAGGGCAAGTCCTACCTATACTTCACGCAGTTCAAGGCAGAGGTGCGGGGTGCCGAGATCGAGTACGGCATGGCCTACGTGAGTACGGCGTGGACTGCACCTCCCAGACGGGAGGGAGGGAGGGTGTGGCGCTGTGCTGGGGGCTGCTGGGGTTGGAAGGGCTCCCCAGGGAAGCGCAGTGACACTGGGGCCCAGAGGGAGTGGGGGGCAGGGTCCGGGCTCCCCCCGCATCGTCCCCTTCCGCCAGCAGGGGTGGGGAGGCGGTTGAAGTGAGGAGACAGACACAAGTCCTTAGAGGGTGATTTTGTAACATGGGAGGACATGGGGCGCCACGCAGACTCTGGACCAGGAGGTGCCAGGGAGGTGGCACTGGGCTCAGAGCCGGACCCTGCTGACCCCTAGAGACCCAGCGGGCGGAGGAGGAAATGGACACCCGGCCTCCCTCTCTTATCACCTGCCATCTCCCGCCGGTGCGCCCCGCTGGCAAGGCCCACAGGAAGCCAGAGGGGAGGGGCCCAGGACACTAGCGGGGACAGCGAGGGCAGGCGTGGGCCCAGAGGTGCAGGCAGCGTGCTCACTGGTGTGGGGCAGGCCCCGTGTCCGGTGGCTCCCGTGACCTGTGGTTCATGGCCCGGGCAGCGCCTTCTGCCACGCCGCTGACCCCCACGGCCCGCAGCAGGGGCTGGCCGCACTGCGGAGCCCTGCCCCCCACCCCCGCTTCTGCGTTTGGGTCACACACGGTTTGAAAACCACCGTATCAGTCCAAGCAGCAGAACCAGCAGGGACGGGCATTAAGAGATTTAGTGCCAGGAACTGGCTCTGCTCCCAGGGGCCTTCCCGCTGATGGAGTCAGGCCCACCCAGGGTCACTGAGGATGATCTCCTTAAAGTCAGCTCCTGGCCGACTTTTATCACATCTGCAAAGTACCTTCCCGCAGCGAGCTCCTGACTGCGGGCTTGCGGAGCGTGCCCACTCCCAGCCATCTCACCTCTGCCGCCACGCCGCTGGTCCCGCTGCTCTCTGCGCGCCTGTCTTACTAGAAAACTCATATTTAGCCGATTTGAAAGAGACACAATTCTGATTTTTAAAAATTGCATTCAAGAGACTGCCCTGCTTCTGGCATTTCCGTATGTTCACCGAAGGGGAAAATACCTTCCTTGGGGATTGGCAGCAAAGGCATGAAATTTTAAGCCAGTTCACAGTCTCCTAAGTGGATTAACCACTGCTTCTGCTGGATTCTCTTAGTGCTTAGAAGAGCAGCGCCCGCACGTGCCCCTCTGGTCAAAGTGTGTGGCTTTAGCCCGAGCTGGGCTCTTGGGAGCAGGAAGAGCAGGCTGAATCGCATACTTTCCCGATTAGGGATGTTTCCACTTGTTCTCTTTCAGTCGAAAGCTGCGTTTGAAAGAGAAAGCGACGTCCCCCTGAAAAGCGACGAATTTGAAGTGACCAAAACAGCAGGTATGTAAGGACGGCTTGTGGAGATGGACCCCAGGTTCTCAGGCACAGAAGGTGGGGGGAGAGGGGGACAGCACCCCCATCAGAGGGACAGGTTATGGCCCAGCGTCTGCAAGCTGTTTCTGTAAAGGGCCCCTGGCAAATACTTTCGGCTTTGTGGGGCAGACAGCCTCTGCCAAGACGACTCCACCTGGGAGAGCAAAGGCCGTGAGCCACAGGGCACTGAACGGGCATGGCCGTGTCCTAATAAAACTTGATTTTATGAACACAGAAATGTGAATTACATATCACAAAATGTCATCTTTTTGATTTTGGCTAAAGCTATCTAAAATGTAAAAACCACCCTTAGCTCATGGCACAGGCCAAGCAAGCCCTGCTAGGGACCTGAGGGCATGAAAATCTACTGAGGCTCTTGGGGACGTTCAGTGGGATTGCTCCCTAGAAGGGGGGGCCTGTGACTTCCACAGAGCTTGGCTGTCCTGGGTTCTGTGACTAGGAACAGCCTCAATGCTTGGGCAGCGGGGTTACTAACCCCTAAGGTCTGGGGGGGGCCCCTGGTGTCCTGAGCCATGTTCAGCCCTGCAGGGCAGATGTGAGCAGAAAGAGGGGTGGGAAGCTCCAGAGTTGGGGCTCTGTGCGTGAGAGCAAGGGGGGGGGCGAATGATGATGACGATGGACACAGGAGTGGAGCCGTGTTGCAGGGAGTCCTGAAGGTCCTGAGGGACACAAGAGGTGAGGTGAAGGATCCTTGCAGTTGTGGGCATCACCAGGCATGGGAGAGGGGTGGGGGTGCAGTGAGCGGGGCTTTCAGGAGGAGGGGCCTTGGGTCTGGAAGGAGCCCTGCCTCACCTGCAGGTCCTCAAGGGTGTGGGGGCTGTTGCGAGTAGAGGTCCAGGACGAGATGGGGCGGCCAGCAGAACCTTGACCTCAGGGCACACAGAGAGGGGCAGGGCTGAGCCTCTGGGGAATATCAGGTGAAGGCCGCGATCCCAGGTCCTGCCGGAAAGCCGCCATTGGGCCTCAGACAAGTTTGCCAGCGCAAGCAGGAGGTGACGCAGCCCGCCCCCTGCCTCCCATCCATCCTCACCATGGCAGAAATGACCACTGCTCTTCTCACCCTGAATGTTCCCTGAGGCCTCCTGCTGCCCTCAGGACTGGCCCACCAACCTCTCCTTTCTTTGGTCCCTTACCCATAAGACTTTCAGGGCTGGGGGTCTTTCCCTGTCGAGTCCACTTCGGGGACTGCCCCCCTGCCCCGCCCAGGACCCAGCGCTCTGGAGTGGCGAGGGCCCGACCATGTGCTTCTTCTCTCACAGTGTCCCACAGGCCCGGGGCGTTCAAGGCCGAGCTGTCCAAGCTGGTGATTGTGGCCAAGGCCTCCCACAGTGAGCTGTGACCAGGAGCCCCATCGGGGGGCGGCTTTTCCTCATCTCCGCTGAAGGAGCTGGGCCCTGGGACTGCTGGTGCATTACTGGTTTTCTAGGGGGGACTGTTGGCTGATGTCCTCTGAACATGGAGCAGGGGTCTGAGACCCGCTGCCCATCTTTCTTACCAAAAGAGGCACTGGGGCACACGAAGGGGGGCTCCCGGGGGAATCACGGCTTTTCTGAAGCCAGTGCGTGTCTCCCTGTGGATCAGGCTGGGCTTCGGATCACTCCCAGGGAGAGTGATCCTGCTGCCCTGAGCCCGAGCCAACTGTTTTCTTACAGTTTTCCCAGGGGACCTTCTTCCAGACTAACTGGGAAGAAATGAAATGTTCTTTTCATATTTAAATAAATAAGACGGTTGAAAAGCAACCACTTTGGCAACTGGCGCTGGTGCCAGCCTGTCCGGGCACTCAGGGCTGGGGGGCGGCAGCAGGGTCTGGCTGCCCGCACCCGCCCACCCTGCTGGAGTCCAGCCACCTGTCACCACAGGCACTGGGAATCTCCAGGCACGAGTCCTCTGCAGGCACAGAAGGGCCAGGTCCCAAGGGGGTCGGCCGTGAACCTGGATCCCTGAGCTCGTGGGGCAGGGCCGGCCACACCCTGCAGGTGACCCCCCGCGGTGGGGGAGTGCTCAGGGCGGACCTCTTCCGCACCTGGCTGCTTGGCTTCACTTCTCTTTTTGAAGCCGGATTGCATGTGGTGACTTAAAACAACAGCAACCACAAACACCCATAGGCAAACAAAACTCCCAAATGCCCCAGCCACTCAGAAGGTCTTGGTCTCCCAGCAGTGGGGCCTGGGAGTCTGACCCCAGCTTGCCCTTCAGCCTGCCCTCCGACCGGGCTCTCTTGTGAGCAAAGGAGGGGAAAAGAAACTGGGCTGTGCATCAGAATCCTTGCTTATCAGAATCACCGTGTGGGATTGATGGAGGACTCCTCCCCTTTCACTTGCCTGGCCTCCCTCGTGTCAGCCCGAGGATGTGGGCACGGTGGTGACCCCACTTGCCAGAGAAGAAGCAGGTGGGTTCCTGCCCCAGATGGCACACCTGTAGGAAGTGGAGTGGGACTCTCCCCCTGTCCACACCCGCGGTGTGTATAGACCAGCGTGGGAGCGTGAAGAACAGCTGTTCTCAGAGCACACAGCAGTTGCAGGGCCCCCCGTGGCCCCGGAGATACTCGCGGGGAAGGACCCCGCCATCCCTCACTGTCCAGCACACACATTCCACACTGCTCATGAGAGTTCTCAAGGCCACATGCATCCCCAGGGGGTTCACCCTACTCAAGAACAGATGCGCTTTGAGCTCTGGTGAGCACGGGGACCCCAGGGAAGGCCAGGAGGCTTTGCTGCTCCGGCTTTGGATTCAGTGGATGGAAAAACCAAGTGGGTCGTCACAGCAGCCCGGAGACGGATGGCCGCCCAGGGTCCCCTGCAGAAACAAGGCAGCTGGAAATGCAGGAGTGCCATGGCACCCGGGGCCACCGCGGGTCACGTGGGCCTGACCCCAGCAGGAGGGACGGATGCGTCCACGACCAGCCTGGAATCACAACTTCCAAATCTTGTGGGGTCATCAAGGATGCAGAGCCGGTGTCTGCTGTGTCCTGGGACAGGGCAGGACATCCGGATGCAAACTAGTCGCCCTTGTCCCCACCAGCCATTTGCAGGCGTCTTTCTAGATATTTTGGGTAAACTCGAAAAGGAACCCACCCTGGCCCTGGGGTCTTTGGTCATGATGAGGAGCTGAGCCGAACCCTTGTTTGGGTGCACACAGGCCGAGCTCTGCAGGCCTGCATGTCCATCCTCCCGGCGCCCGGGGGAGCGGAACTTGAACCTGTCAGCGAGGACCGGCCCGCGGGCGTGTGATGTTACACGCAAGCTCAGTTTGAAAGGCAGGAGCCCCGGGAGGGCAAGAGAAAACTGTCAGCCAGCGCCAGCGATTTAATCACTAGTCCCACATGATGCAAATGGAAGATGTGTGCTTTTATTGAAATAGTTCTGTGGTGCTCTTTGGTTTTTCTAATTAAATCTCAAATTATGAAGAGTCAAGACAGGCTGGACAGCCCAGCAGGGCACCAGTACAAAGCCTTATGCACATTGATGAATTCAGTGTGCAAAGCCGAGGACAAAGGCTTTCTTTCCTCTGGGGCTTCTCGGGTGCTCAGAATGCAGATTGTTCTTGAATGTGAAGATCTGTCTCCTGACGGAAGATGGGAGGGCAGGTTTGCCTTAGCGGGGTGGGGCAGAGGTGGGCAGAGGGGCTGGCTCTCGGGCAGGAGAACCTTGGCTTTCTCAGGGAAGCAGAAACCCAACCAGAGGAAGGCCGTCCTGCATCTGGGGCAGCAGTGCCCTGTCAGCCAGTGCAGCAGGCCAGGGGGAGGCGAAAGGGCGTGGTGGGGACTGCGGCGGGCCGGAGGGGCAACGTCGGTGCAGCGACAGCGGCGGCCAGCGCAGGCTCAGGCCAGTTTCCAAGGAAGCCTCCACGTCTAGGTGGGTACGTGCAGTTTCCTTGACTAACGCCAGGTGTCTCAGTGGCTGGGGCCGACCACACCCGTCTTCTCGCCTACAAAGGCCTGCAGGCCTCCGGTTTGAAAGCTTTGCCCCACAGACCTGGTCCTGCACAAGTAGTCGTGAGACCTCGTCCCCCCTCCCCCGCCCCGCAGGTGCCCCGAACAGCCTTCCCAGCCCTGCCTCGGCCCACCTGCCGCAGCGTTACGCATGCCCCTTCTGACAAACGAGCGCCGCAACTACACTCCCACGCCCCACCTGTCCATCTGCGCCCTGAGCTGAGAGTCCCTGCATCCTCTGGGTGTCGCCAAAGCCAGAATTTGTTGAGCGTTGCTTTCCGTGGTCTTGTCAAAACAGTTGGTCTACCGAACACGTGAGATGATCATCTTCAAATGGGCATGCCTCTCAGCTGGCTTTACCTTGGAGCCCCGGGTCGGGGACACCCTCCGACCCCTCCCACGTGGGAGTCGGCTGCGATTCCAGCCCCATCGAGACATCCTACCTAGAGCAGCCACCCTACCTAGAGCAGCCACCCGGCGCACCTGCCCTGGGGCTGCCGGAACTGAGTGCCCCCGGCCGGGCGGAGGCAGCAACAGGAATGTGTTCCCTCTTAGTTCTGGAGGCCAGAAGCCTGTGATCAGGGTGTCAGCTGGGCTGTTCCAGTGTCCGCCCCCATCTTCACACACGTCCGAATGTCCCCTTCCTACAAGGACCAGGGGCCCAGCCCTACTCCAGCCTGACCTCATCTTAACTAATTACATCTGCAACGACCCTCTTTCCCAAGAAGGTCACATTCAGAGGTCCTGGGGGCTAGGACTTCAAAGAATTTGGGGAGATGCAGCTCACCCTGTAACACTCCCTTTCTTCCAGTTCACCACGACCCTGTCGCAAGGAACAGGCAACATTGTTCACATCATTAAGTGGCGAGCTCCAGCTTCCAGAGGCATCCGGTGGCTGGAGGGGTGGTGCGGTCAGGTCAGGCCGGCCTGGGCAGAGAGCAGTCTCGGGGTGCTTGGGGAGGCCGCGGGCCGGCAGGCTGAGCTCTTGTCCTCTGGAGATGGGGCGGATGGAGAGGCAACAAGAGTCCTTAAAACCGCTGCTTCGCACGGATTAGCATCCTCTCCGAGGGGACGGGCCCCTGTCCTGGGGATTTGGCCAGAATTGGACGGGAGAAAAGAGGTTCTGGAGCCGCCCCCGCCCCCGCAGCAAACCCAGGCCCAGAGGTCATATGCTGTCGTCGTCCAGCATCCTGGTGAGGCCCTCGCAGATGTGGCGCAGGTGCGAGCGGTAGGGCTCGGCGGGGCCGTAGAGCGCCGCCAGGAAGTCGCAGTCGGCCAAGTGGCCGAAGACGTGGTTGATGCGGCCGTGGGATTTGGCGGTCAGGTGCGCGCCCACGGCCTGGTGCAGCAGGTCCCGGCACTCGTGCAGGGCGGCGGCCAGCACGCGCCGGTCGAAGGTGAAGTCCACCTGGTGGAAGCTGACCGCGGTCATGGCCAGGCGGCGCGCCCTCTGGCGGAAGCGCTGCAGCAGGGCCAGCTCCTCGCCGCCCAGCTGGCCGCCGCGGAGCAGGACGCCCAGCTTCACGGCCACCTTGACCAGGTTCTTGAGCACCTTCTGGGCCTCCTTGCGGCTGCGTGTGAACTCCTTGGTGGCGCGGTACAGCTCGTCCAGCACCTCGCTGCTCGTGTCGTCGATGAACACGGCCACGGTGGCCTTGGACGCCATCTTGCTCAGGAGCTTCTTCTGGGCCTGCAGGGCCAGGCTCTTGGTGCTGAAGGCGTCCATCGGCCCTGCCGGGTGGAAAGGCACAGGCGTCAGTCCCCACAGCCCCTTGTGTTTGCTGCCACGTCGTCCCAATCCGTGAAATGGGCGCGTGCCAGTGGCCCAGCCCCAGGGGAGCCTCACCGACAGGAGCCTGCTGTTCCACAAACTTGCCGGGAAGCACCTACTGGGTGCGGGGTGGAGGCGTGTCCAGGACACATGGCCCATGCTACGCTCAGAAGCTACAAGATGCCATCGCGTGGGCACCCCAGAGGGGCAGGGGTGTGGGCAGGCCTGGAGGGAGGGACAGGCGAGGAGGTGGGCAGAGGGCCAAGTCCCAGGCCGACAGATCTTCACACTCCGCGGCCTAGAGGAGGGACGCTCTGAGGAGCCAGAGCACAGACACAAAGGGCAGGACACCTACGTAGGAAGGCTTGTGAAAAAAAATCAGTCACACTGAAAAGATGGGGACCAAAGGGACCCTAAGGGATCTAAGGGAGTTCATTTCTAAAAAAAGAAAGAGGGGCGCCTGGGTGGCTCAGTTGGTTAGGCGTCTGCCTTCGGCTTGAGTCGTGATCCCAGGGTCCTGAGATCGAGTCCCGCGTTGGGCTCCCTGCTCAGCAGGGGGTCTGCTTCTCCCTGTGCCCCTCACCCTGCTTGTGCTCGCTCTCTCTCATTCTCTCTCAAATAAATAAAATCTTTTAAAATTTTTAAAAAAGAAAGGAAGGGAGGGAAGGAAGGGTAAAGTCAAAAGAGGGAATGCATAATGGTGAAATCTGGGCAGGATGTTCTCCAGTCCCCCAGACCCACCATATCCTCGCTGTGGGCTGAGGAGGGGCTCAAGGTGAGTTACCACAGGCAGATTCCACCCCCACTAAGTCCAGCTTGTCATTCCCCACCCCCATCCTGCAGTTCAGTAGGATGGGGGTCCCAGGCCCCAGGCCCTGGGCTGTTTAGGGTGGAGGAGCCCAGTTATTACCAATTCCCTGGCCTCACTGTCCCGGCGCCCTGGGGCGAGAAATGAGCCAGGTGGGCAGTAGCCTGGGCTGTGGGGCCCTTGGGGGGCGGGGGGACACGTGTGAGGTTTCTAGAAACACACTGCTCCAGCGACGCCTCTGATCTGGAAACACTGACTTGTGACAGCTCCCGCCCGGGAAAGGGCCGGGACAGTGGCCAAGGGGAGTGGCAGGCCAGCTCTCGGGGCACAGTGAGCAGGCCTCCGACAGCAGACTCTGTCTGTTCCTCACACCTGTCTCCGCGGCCAACTGCCAGGCCCCGAGCTCTGAAGCCACCCCCCCAACCACCTCCTTCCCGCGGTGCCAGAGTTCTTCCCAACCTGCACATCTGGGCATGACCCTTGCCTTCTGAGGACCGGCTGGCAGCTCCCACAGCTCCCAGGACCCGGCCCCACACCTCATTTGGGTGCCCGCATCCTCCCTGGTGAACTCCTATTCATCCCCCCAGAGCCCTGGCCCCTGAGTCCCTGCCTCTTCTCGAAGTTTCATCCCTGAGCTCAGCTTGGATACTACCTCTTCTAGGAAGCCATCCCCGAACCAGCAAACTGACAATGAGGCACCTCCTCTGGGCTACGCAGTACCCCAGGCACCCCCCAACACTGCTCTGCCCACCCCCACAGCCTTCACTCCCCAGCTGGTCGGCCTCACCCCAGCCCGCGGGGCAGGCAAGGGGCCCGCTTCCTTACCCGCTGTGTCTTTGGAGACTCCAGAAAAATGAATGAGGCAAGCCTGAGACCCACCCCCAGCCCTCATCCACTGGCCCAGGCCCTAGTAGAATCCACCCCCATCCTGGCCCCAGGCCGGCCAGACCAGGAATGCCATGTGGGTGCCCGCTCAGCCCCCAGAACCCCCACAAAGCCCGTCTTTGTGTGAACTCACACCCTGAGAGAAGTCCCACCCCCTGGGCTGCCCCCTCGCCTGCCCTCAGAGGTCAGGGTGGGCATGGGGATTGCAGGACTGCCTCCCCTGCCCCCACACCGTCACCGGCCTTCGGGGCTACGCGGGCCTGGGCCAGAGCAGGGGTGCTGCTGAATTGGCAGCACATGGCGGGCCCTGGGCCGGCAGCGTGCGCCCATTTCATCATTTCCGCCAGGTAGTAGGCTGGTTTCCAATTTGCTGAAGAAATTACACAGGCTCAGAGAGGCTGAGCCACTTCCCCTAGGCCACACAGCAACACAGCAACTGACCGCCTCGGCAGGCCTACCTCTCTCCACCTTCCCCAGTTGGTGCCTGCAAATCACCTCGAGCTTTCAGGGGCCAGGAGCTGTTTCAGTGACAAATCCAGCCCCAGGACTTAGGACCTGCTCCTGGATCTGACCGCTTAGTCAAGCAACATAACCGCCCCGTGCCTCAGTTTCCCCATCTGTAAAATGGGGAAGATGGAACTAAGTCTGTCCTAGGGCAGAAGCTTGTGGCCGAGCCCAGTGCCCCCCAGGCTGTGAGCTTTCCCTGGGCGGGGGCTGGATGCTGCTGCCTGGAATTCTGCCGTTCAAGCTCCACGCCGTTCAGGTCCCTGAAGGCATAGCCCTACTTGTCTGTGAGAGTCTCTGGGGAAAGGGCAGCAGCAGCTTTGGGCTGCTGAAGGGAGTACCTGTGCCTCCCAGATGCCTCCCCACCAGTTTCTCTAGAACGTTCTATTCCATTCCCTGTACCAGGACTCCTCCTCTCCCTATTACTCATCCTGTAAACTGCTCGTCCAAGTCTCAGCATCGCGGTCACCTCCTCCTGGAAGCCTTCCTGGGTGTCCCAGGCTGGCCTTGCACACCTTGATCTCATTGTTCGTCTCCCTGGCCTGACAGTGCAGGCAGGGGCTGGGGCTCCCTTGTTCACACGGTGCCTCCGGTGGTCAGCCCAGGGCCTGGTACACAGCAGGCGCCCCTTAAGTGTTTACTGAAGGCATGAGGGAAAGGATGTCCACAAACATCAGGAATGAGAAGGAACCCCCAAGGCCTTGCATTCAGTCTCCCCAGCTTACAGATGGACAAACAGGCTCAGAGAGGGAAAGGACTTTCCCTGAGTCCAGGGAGGAGCCCCAGGCGCCTGGACC
Source organism: Halichoerus grypus (assembly GCF_964656455.1). Taxonomy (NCBI): domain Eukaryota; kingdom Metazoa; phylum Chordata; class Mammalia; order Carnivora; family Phocidae; genus Halichoerus; species Halichoerus grypus. The sequence goes on from NC_135712.1 coordinate 213,184,675, forward strand.
CCAAGGGCCCTGGAGCCCAGGTCTTGCTGCCTATCTTGGTTGCTGTGTGACTTCCGGGGGCGAGGTGGGGGGTGCTCTGTCCCTCTCTGGGCCTTGGCCTTCCAATCTGCAAGTGCTGGCTGAGTGTGTTGGTTCCGGAGGGGAGCTGGGCCCCCAGCAGGACCTCCCTCCTAAGCCCAGAAGGAAAAGGGGGTGGGCAGAGGCAGCTGCAGCCTCCCTCCGGGCCTCCACACTCCTAACCCCTCCTAACTCCCAGCCCCCAGACCTGCTAACACCTGGGCCAGCCCAGCTGCATGACCCCCTCCTCCCCGACCCATTGTTCTGCCAGAAACCCCCCGTCCAAGCAGGCGGACAAGGAGATGACTGCCATCCCAGGGGAGCAGGCCACAGACGAAAATAAACCCCGGCCTTCCTTCCTTCCTACACACTCACCCAGGTCTGAGGGCGGGCAAGCCAGGAGGTGACCACGCTGTGCCACGTCAGCCTTTCTGGGGCAGGGCCTTCCCAGGAACTGCCCAGGGGCTCAGGGGCCAGATGGTCAGCGTCCCTAGTCCCTGCCCACCGAGTGCCCGAGCGTCCCATTATCGTCAAAGCTAAAAGAGCCTGCTAAAGGATCGAGGGCTTGGCTAGAACACTCATTCAGTCGCTAATGAGCATTTATGGAGCACCACGTGTGTCCCAAGCACGGGGGATACTGGAATGACCCAAAGAGATCCCGTCCCTGCCTTCTGGGGGATTCCAGCCTTCTAGACCCAGGCCACCTTATTACAAAATAATTTGGGTCCCCCCATTTCCCTGAAATGCAATCTGCAGACACCACTGTCTACCTGCACCCACCAGTTTAAAAACAAAATAGGGGGTGCCTGGCTGGCTCAGTAGTTAGAGTGTGTGACGCTTGATATCGGGGTTGTGAGTTTAAGCCCCATGTTGGGTGTAGAAATTACTTTAAAACCTTTAGGGGCTCCTGGATGGCTCAGTAGGTTAGGCGTCTACCTTCTGCTCCGGTCATGATCCTGGGGTCCTGGGATCGAGCCCCACATCGGGCTCCCTGCTCAGTGGGGAGTCTGCTTCTCCCTCTAGCTCTGCCCCTCCCCCCAACACATGCGTGCCCTCTCTTGTCTCTCAAAAATAAATAAAATCTTTAAAAAAATTAAATCTTTAAAAACATAAATAAATAGATGGTATAAAGGTGGTAGTCTGAGGCAGACTGATCGGGGAAGGGATCTGGAACATCCCTTGTTTTGTGTCTCAATTTGGGTCTATACAAATGTAAAAAGCCATCGAGCTAGATGGTCGTACAACTGTGATTATGCTAAAACCCAGCAAATTGTACACTTTCCAAGGATGAATTTTATGGTATGTGAATTTATAATCTCGATAAAAAAAAATTCTAATCTTTCTCCAAAGAAGAAACATAAATGGCCAACAAGCAGCAGGAAAGACGCTCAGGGAGGGAACCAGACAGAGAAAGCCACACAGGGTGTGAGTTCACGTGGGTGACACGGCCAGAACAGACTCATCCACGGAGAGGAAAGGGGGGTCGTGGGGGCGGGGGGCCGGAGGCAGACTGTGTGGGGCGGGGCGGGGCGTGACTATTGATTGGGATGGGGTTTCTTTTTGGGGAGAGGGAATGTTCTGGAAGTTGAACACTTTATTATTTTTTTTAAAGATTTTATTTATTTATTTGAGAGAATGAGGGAGAGAGAGCACATGACGGGGGGGAGGGTCAGAGGGAGAAGCAGACTCCCCGCTGAGCAGGGAGCCTGATGCGGGACTCGATCCAGGGACTCCAGGATCATGACCCGAACCAAAGGCAGTTGCTTAACCAACTGAGCCACCCAGGCACCCCTGGAAGTTGAACACTTTAAAGCGGTGAATTTTATGGTATTCGGGTTATATTTTATCAAGCTGAACACTTACTATATATATTAAGTGTATATATTTTATACCTCTCTGCCCCTTACTATATATGTTTTGTGCCTCATTTTTTTATGCCTCGTATTTAAAATGTTAAATAAATTTAACATTTAAAAAGTCAGGATTTGGCCCATGCTGTAGTACAAACAGAAATAAAAGGATCACACAAGCTGAGATTTGTAAATCACTTCCACCTTGCCAGGTACATAGTAGGTGCCTAATAATACATGGTTGATCAAAAAGAATTTCCCGCCTTAGCAGCACAGGCCTACCGCACTGGAGGATAGAGCGCATCTCCTAGAGATCTGCATATGGGGCATATGGCAGTGAACATGTGGCTACAGATTCCTGTCGAAAAGAGCTCCACCTCTCCCTCAATTTACCCAGGAGTTGCATTTTGGGAACAGTCACTGGATATTAAAACCGTGCAAAACCCCACTCAACGGTTTGTTTCTGGCAGGATGTTAGGAAGTTGTGGGTGCCAGGGGGCTACTCAAGGCACGTGGCTGGATGCCTAGTGTCCCTGCTCCCTGCCCCCCAATGCCAGAACATCCTGTTATCATCACAAGCAAAAAGAAAGCCCTCCAAATTTCCAAAATAGTCCCCTAAGAGGCATCTTCCTTGCTGGAAGGAGGAGACACCAGAAATCAGTGAACACAAAAACAGGATAATTTCAGGGAGAGATAAGAGCCAAGGAGGAGGGGGGAGTGACAGCCAGGGACAGCAGGTGACCTTGGCCAGGATGGTCAGGAAGGCCTCTCTGAGGTGGAGCTGCCGAAGCTGGGGCTGGAAAGACAAGGTCTGGGGGAAAGGTGAGCCAGGCAGAGGAAACAGCTGGTGCAAAGGCCCTGGGGCAGGACTGTGCCTGTGTTAGAAGAGCAGTGAGGAGAGTGAAGGCCACTGTCCAGGTCCTCCCACAGCCCTGCTATCTCCCCACAGGGACCCCAGACAGGCCCCATGCCCTTGGGGACAGCTTTCCCATCTGTGAAATGGGTGTCCAGGTACAGAGTCCTTGGCTCTGTTGACGCTTGCCCTGCCCCCCACATTCTTCCCCAGAACTGTGGAGCCCAGTCCACACTTCCTCTGTCAACCCCACTTTGTCTTTTGGACTCGGAACTTTGTCCTCATCCCAGTTTGGACACTCCAGCTCCAAACGCCCTGAAAACTGGCCATGGACCCTGACCTCAAACCTCTGGGCTGCTCTAACATCCTTTACCTGCAGAGGCAAAGACAGGAGGCAGGACTGTCCCTGAGCCTCCCCTGAGAGGTGAAGGGCACACATCAGTGAACGGCACCCTCCCAGTGGACCCTGTTCTTTCCAGTCCCTTCAGTTCCCAAACTCAGGAGCCGAGCCAGTTTCTCCCCCATTACAGCCACAACCCCCTCCATCAGTCTCTCTGTTGCTCAGTGGGCTCCAGCCTCACCCATCCCCTCGCTGCATGCCCTGTGCCTCTGCCAGGGGTCGGGAGCAGGGGGCGTTCTCAGCATAAGGGTCCCCCTGCTCAGAGAGGCTTTCCCTGACAACCCAAATCATTCACCCCGGTCTCCTCCACCTCACCCCGTTTATTTGTGACAATTCATTGTGTTGGTTCATGACTTAGGCTTCCTATGCCAGGCTCGAGGCCGTGAAGGCGGGCAATGGGTCTGTCTTAGTCCTGGCGGGGTCCCCAGTACCCAGTCCTGGGCCCGCAGTGGATCCTAACTAGAGGATTGTTGAATGACTAATTGATCACTGCATGCAAATGGAGGCACAGGTTAATGCGGGCGGGAAATGATGTCGCAAAGCTGCCCAGGCCCTTTTTGTTGGGAGGCCCTGGAGGTGGGGGTGGGGAGACCCCTCCTGGCCCTCCCCCATCCCACCGGGGCTGAGCACACCGCAACCCCGTGTCGAGTCCCCACAGCCAAATCGCTTTCCGCAAAATGCTCCCGGTAAGTTTCGCCAAACCAGGATGGGTCACGGGCCTACACATGTGGTTGACAAACACGTGCAGTTCTGGGCACGGATGTCATCTGACATTCTCCTTTACGGGAACAAGCCAGACTAATGAGAAACAAGGAGAACGAGAACTGTGTTCATCAGCAACGAGAGCGACGTCGGTGCCGAGCCCGATGGCAGGTGTCCGGGGGCGGGAGAACGCCTCCTCCACGCTCTTGTGCTTTTCACAAGGAAACCGCTGTGGACCCGACACACTGTTGAGTTTAATTCTCATCATTGGCATTCTCTTCATCACTTTCTTGAGTTCTACCAGGAGTTGGCGAACCCTGGCCCACTGCCCGTGTTTGTAAATAAAGTTTTATTGGCACAACGCCACAGCCATTCACTTGCATACCATCTATGACCACTTCTGCGCTATAACGGCAGGCTTGGGTACACGGGACAGAGACCTGCATGGCTTACAGAGCTGAACATGTTTATTCTCAGGCCCTTCATAGAAAAAGTTTGCCAACCCCTGGTCTAGACAATCAACAGAACAATAAATTAAACCCCGATGTGTAGTAGTTGCCAATTTCCACGGTGTACGTGCTCCCACCACGGCCAATTTCAAGCTTCCAACTTGATGTCAGCGAAGGTGGAGCTGGGAAGAGCTGCTCACCATTTCCACCAACCACATCCAATAGATAAAAATGACCTCAAGAGTACAGATTTTAGTCAAATACGGTAGAATAATTAGGAAGTCACAATTTTTGACTATTAATGACCTTTGCTTTTTTATGAGATTTATCAACATATGATTCACACACCAAAAAATTTGTCCTTTTAAAGTGTACAACTCAGTGGTTTTTATATATTCACAGAGTTGTGCAACTAGCGCCCTTATCTAGTTCTGGAACATTCCGTCACCCCAAAAAGCAACCCCGTCCCCATCAGCAGTCCCCTCCTGCAGACCCTGGCCCCCACGAGCCCCCTTCCTGTCCGTGGAAGAGCCTATTCTGTGCGTGTCACACACGTGGACTCACACCCCGTGTGGCCTTCTGTGTCTGGTTCCCTCCCTGAGCGTCATGGGCTCGGGGTCCGTCCGCGGGGCAGCACGTGTCAACGCTTCACTCCTTTTTATGGCCAAATAATATTCTATACCCTAGTTTTAAATATATGTAAGCTCATAGTCTGTCATTTTTAATAATGGCTGTGTTTAACAACCCAGCCGTGAAGATTCCTGATGAGACAGCCCGGGGCTCTCATGAGCCGGGCTGAGCCGGTGACAGCAGGCCCCGGGTCCATGGGCAGCCCGTCCCCACCGCATGAATTCTTCATGTCCTACACAAAAGCTGTCAATAATTGATGGACCAGCGCAGCAGGGCCGGGCCAGCCACTCCATCTCACCTCTCTGAGCCCTGGCTGCAGTGGCCCAGGGTGGCCTCAGGGGCCCCAGGCCTCCACCCACAGCAGCAAATGCCCCCTCTGTCCTTGTTCCCGCACGAGACCCTCTGCCAACAGCAGGGCCCCCACGGCGTCGGGTTTTTAATCAGCCACCGCTCGGACCTCACAACCGGTGCCCAATTTGGATATGGCAAAAGGAAGAGAGGAATCTGCTTGTCGGAGGGGCTTGGGGGCCTCAGTGGTTCTCAAACGGGGTTCTCCAGAGCCGGAGCCGGGTCTGGCCACCTGCCGGGCATCAGGGGGACCTGGACCCTGCCAACTATGGTCAGACTCCCACTGAAGCAGAGCTTGGGCGCCAAGCAGGAATGTTGGGAGAGCACAGGCCACCCCCTACAGAAAAGATCAGGCCAGGCTGAGGCCAAGCAAAAGATGTTCGAGGCTTCGGGGTCATGTGGCAGCAATGTGGATGCAGCCCCTAGGTGAGTCCCAGCTCCGCCCACCTCTCCCCTCTCCACTGCCTGAGTCCTAGTCCCCTGAGCCCTGAGCCCTTCTCCCGGGCTCGGGCTCTCACACTTCCTCATCGTCCTCCCCAAAGAGGCCACCAGAGGGCGCCGGTAAGCACCTGAGTCAGGAATCTGCCCACAGCCCTCCACTGCTCCCCTTTCTGGGGTAAAAGCCCAAATTCTTCCCATTGCCCACAGGACCATGTATGACCTGCCCCCACTCCCATCCCCTCACTCTCTTCCCCTCACTCACTCTGTCCAGTCACATGGGTCTCCTCACCGTTCCTCCGAAACTCCAGGCCCGGGCCTGCCCCAGGGCCTTTGCATGGGCTGTGTCCTCTGACCGGAATGCCCTTCCCCTCAGGTCTCCACACTGCTGTTTTTTTCTTGTCATTCAGGCCTCAGCTCAAATGTCACCTCCTCAGGAGTCCCTCCCAGGTCCCCCATCTAAACTAACTTCCACATCCATCTGTCTCTCCATCATCTTCATGCAGTTACAATTAAGCATAATGAGATTTCTGGATGATCACCTGTGTTTCCCAAGTCCAATCTGTGAGCCAAGTGAGGGAGGGCACCAGCTCAGCCTTGGTCAGTGCTGTGTCGGAGGTGCCCAGCACCAGGCTTTTGGTTCACAGTAGGGCCTCAGAACCTGTTGAGTGAATAAATGACCTCCCAGCACCAGAGGAGCATGGAGTCTGAGAGCTCATCCAAAGGCCCCACTGTCCAGCCAGGGAAACTGAGGCCCAGAGAGAGATAGAGATAGCCCAAAGCCATGTAGTAGTGCCGCGCGAGCTCCTCTGGAGTGGGGGCTCCCCCAGGTAAATGCTCCCCAACTTCCACTACCCCATTGGACAGAAGTGGATGTTGAGGCCTGGAGAACAAAGTCTTAGAGGATCCCAAGGACTCAGCCAGGGGAGCTTCCAGGAAAGCTCAGGTGGGGGAGCCCAGGGAGCTGTGTCGTGGTGGGGGGGTGGGGGTGAGGGGTGCCCAGGGGAGGGGCACATGCTGTGTAACTGGCCCAGGCCTGCCCATCTCCAGGAACCCCTCCCCTGCCTCTACATTTCGAACACCTGGGGCTGTGGACCCCCTCCTCCTCTATATGTCTAACACCTGGAGCTGTGGACCCCCACCTCTAGGTCTCTAACATTGGGGGTTGTGGACCCCCCTCTACGTCTCTAACACCTGGGGTTGTGGACACCTCCCCTCCCCATGTCTCTAACACCTGGGGCTGTGGACCCCCCTCCTCCTCTATGTCTCTAACACCTGGGGCTGTGGACACCTCCCCTCCCCATGTCTCTAACACCTGGGGCTATGGACAACCCCCCTCTACGTCTCTAACACCTGGGGCTGTGGACACCCCCCCTCCCCATGTCTCTAACACCTGGGGCTGTGGACCCCCCACTTCTAGGTCTCTAACATTGGGGGTTGTGGACCCCCTCTATGTCTCTAACACCTGGGGCTGTGGACACCCCCCCCCATGTCTCTAACACCTGGGGCTGTGGACATGCCTCCTCCCCATGTCTCTAACACCTGGGGCTGTGGACACGCCTCCTCCCCATGTCTCTAACACCTGGGGCTGTGGACACCCCCCCTCCCCATGTCTCTAACACCTGGGGCTGTGGACACCCCCCCATGTCTCTAACACCTGGGGCTGTGGACACCCCCCCCTCCCCATGTCTCTAACACCTGGGGCTGTACCAGGACAAGCCTCAGCCATTATTCAGCATCTGCCTCTGGGCGGGGACATTTCCGCCACAACAACTGGAGCTTTGTCCTCAGGCACCCTCTCCTGGCCCCATTTGACAGACAGGGACACTGAAGCCTCTTAAACCCACCACATCAGATCACCAAGCAACTGAAAGTCCTCTGTCCTACCCAGGCCTCAGATGGGAAACAGGTTCAGAGAGCATCTGACCTGCCCAAGGCCACACAGCAGGAGGGGACACCATAGGCCTCCCAAACTGCACCTGTCTGACTCATCTATTTGCTTAGGGACCTCCCACCCTCATCAGGGAGGGGCTCAAGCCCCCCTACTGGCAGCCCCCCTGTAGTCTGGGCACTCACCTACTACCAGCTTCCCAGGCCACCAGGCCTGCAAGTGGGAGAAGCACAGCCCAGGTGTTTGTGTGGCTGGGGTGACAACTCTTTGTTCTGGTTTCCATAGGTACCGCGTCCCTGGGCCGGCCTCTCTCTGCTCCTCCCAGCTGCCCAGCCCTTGCCTGGCAGTCCCTTGGCCCAGCCCATCTAGGCAACTTGTTATGTTTCAAAGTCGTTGCCCATGGACCTGGCATGGCAGCTGAAGGAACAGCCCATGCAGAGGCCCTGGGGCAGGACCATGTCTGGCGTGTTGGAGGGCTGGTATGGCTGGAGCAGAGTGAATGAAGGGGAGAGAGGGAGGGCCAGGAGGAGACAGGCAAGGCCCACATTCCTGCGTTTAACCTGGAAGCAGCCCTCTTCCCCAGGGAGTTCTGTCCCTTCCCATTCTACAGACAGGAAACTGAGGCTCAGAGAATCCAATCACTTGTTTTGGGTAGCATGGTGAGTGGCAGAACAGGAGCCTAACGGTCTGATTCCAGGGTCTGAACTCCACAACCACTAGCCTGAACTGCCCTCACTCAGCTGTGGCCCCCCCAGGGCATTCAACTCCCCCGGCGGGGCTCAGATATGCTAAGGAAGCAACCTTGGAGGTCTGTTTACAGCCGGGGCTGCCCCTCCTCAGGGAGCCCCCCAGGATAGAGGAGGTGGTGATGCACGCAGATCTAGGTCAGGTCACCTGCCAATTACCTAGGCAGCTACAGTCCCAATTCATAGCTGACAAAACTGAGGCCAAGGCTTCCGGCCACTGGCGAGCTCCCAGGTGGCCAGTCTGGGTGGGCCTGGCCATGGCTCTTCCTGCCGCCTGGACTAGCCAGAAGCCACACACATTCCCATCACCACACCTTTGGCCAGGCTGCCCACCACCCCGAATGCCCTCCCGACTTTGGAATCTGGGAATCCGGCCCTAGCACCTGGCACCCTGCTCGGTGAAAGGGGCAGAGTCCATCCGAGTCCCCATGGGGGTGGGGGGACGCTGGTCTCAGAGCACAACCCCACGCTTGGGAGGGCAGTTCAGACCCCATCTGTCTTCCCCTAACCCATACAGCAGGAGAGTGACGGGGACACAGAGGGAAAGGGAGAAACAGAGGGAAACTCAGGCAGGAATACGGACAGGCACGGGGGGCGAGAGAGACAGGGCGTCCAGGTGGCCCCCGAGGTGCGCCGAGAAGCGAAGGCGCCCGGGCATCACTCCCTCACCTGCTCTCCGGGGCCTGTCCGTCGGTCCGACCGTCAGGAATCCGTACAGCCGCCTCCGAGGAGCAGTCGCGGCTTCCGCGGGACTCGCGCGGGAGGACTGAGACGGGACTGGACGGGGCTGGGGGGGGTTGGGGGGCGGGAAGTTCGGCCACGCCCTCTAATCGCCACGCCCCCCGACGCGGCCCCGCCCCGCTCCGCCCCCGCCCGCGCGGAAAGGACCCAGGAGGGGCTGAAGGGGGGGGCGGGCCGAAGGCGTGGGATTAGCCAATGGCAGTGCGGGCGGCGTACGAAGAGGCCAATGAAAGCAAGTCATCTGGAGGGGGCGGGGTGTGGGGCGGGGCCAAACGGCTCCGGGAGATTCCTCCGGAATCGTGAAACGGGCCGGATGCGGTGTTGGGGGGCGGGGGGAGGGGGGGCGTGAGCCAAAGAAAGGAGAGGAAGGAGATCCAGAGTTAAAAACTGAGACCCGGTGAGGAGGGGGCAGGGAGAGAGAGATTGAGAGAGCCCAAAAGAAAAACAGATCAACTCTGGCCCTGGGCAAGCCCCTTCCTCCCTCGGGGACTCACTTTACCCACCTGGGTGACAGGAATTGGTGCCGAAGCATGTTTCTTAAAGTACAGCCTCTAGGAACCCTTTATATCAGAATCACCTGAGAGTCCCTTAAAAGATGCAGAGTCCTGTAGCCCCAAATGGGCTGAATCTGACGCAAGGTTGAAGATGAATCTCCCTGGGCTCAGGTAAATTCTCAGGTGAGGTTTGAGGCAGTCGCTGGGTGGACGGACCCTGGAAACCCCACCGGGGACTCCCAGATCCAGCCTCGATTTCCGTGGGAAGGAGGCGACAGAACACGCAGGAGCCTCCTGGCCGCCAGCGGGTGAGCTGGCTGGGCCAGCTGGGGCCCCCCCAGGAGGATGCAGCTGTGAGTCCTGGGAACTGGGCCCAGGAGCGGCTCCCAGCTCCCCTGCTGCTCGGTTTCCTCCCTGCAGCCCAGCTCTGGGTCCCAGTTTTAGCTAGGGCCAGGGGAGGCCAGAGCAGACCAGACAAGCGTTTGTGGAGTTCCTGCTGTGCGCACACGGGACGCACACAGCCCCAGCACAGGGTTCTGCTCCCGAGGCAAAAATAAATGAAATGTCTCTTTATCCCATTTCGGAGAGGGAAACTGAGGCCCAAAGAGGGGCAGTGACTTGGCTGAGGACACACAGACATAGGTGGCAGGGCCAGGATTCAAACCAAGGAGTGCTGGTCCCACATCCTCCTGCCCTCAGCCAGGTCCTGTCCTCCCCTAGTCCAGGGCTGCTCATCCTCTGCACGATTGGCAACCAGGTGCTGCATTCCTGCTGTGGGGGGCAGCCTGGGCCCTGGGGGGTGTTGAGCAGCATCCCTGGCCCCCACCCACTGGATGCCAGCAGCCCCCCACCTCCAGGTCCCAACAATTAAAATTGTCTCTAATCATTGCCAAGTGTCCCCTAGGGGGCAGAATCACCCCGTTGAGACCCACTGCTAGAGATCCATCTCTTCATGGCTCCGCCCCAAACTGTGAGGACCCCTTCTTTGGGTCAGGGTAGCTAATGGAGCAAATTGTTTTTAGCATCTCATCAAACCACAGCAAACTCTTTCCTTGAGCACAGGGTGGGCGTGGGTAGAGTGAGACCCAGGTGGGTTCAAACCCAGCTTTTTCCTGATCTCCACGCATGTGTTCACCTCTCTCAGCCTCAGTGTCTGAATCTGTGACATGGGAATAGGAAGGCCTACTGGTCCCCAAAGAGGACAAATAAAAAGTGCCCACAGGGATCCGAAGAAGTTAGACCACTTGTACACTGTCGGTGGGATCTTAAAAAGCTGCAGCCACTGTGGAAAAGTTTGGTGGGTCCTCAAAAAGAGAAATTACCATGTGACCCAGCAATCCCCCTCCTAGGTATCAACCCGAAGAGGTTGAAAGCAGGGACTTGGACAGATAATTGCACAATGTCCATATCACCGTTACCCACAGCAGCCAAAAGGGGGGAAGAACCAGAATGTCCATCAACAGATGAACAGATAAACAAAACGTGGTCCATCCAGACATTGGGATATTATTCAGCCATAAAAGGGAGGAAGTTCTGATTCATGCCACCTGGGTGAACCTTGAAAACATAAGCTTAAGATGCCAGTCATAAGAGGACAAGTATTGTCTGATTCCACTTTCTTGAGGGGAATCCATAGAGACAGAAAGTGAAAGAGAGGTGACCAGGGGCCCGGGGAGAGAGGAATGGTTAGTTAGTGCTTAATGCAGACAGAGTTGTGTTGATGATGGAGAATTTCTGGAGATGGATGGTGAGGGTGGTTGCAACAATGTTAGTGTGCTTAATGCCCCCTGAATTGTACACTTAAAAATGGTTATGATGGTAAACATTGTTGTATATTTACCACAATTTCAGAAAATGGATAATGTAATATACCAAAATGGCTGAATTGTATGTTTTAAATGGGTGGATTGTGTGGTGTATGAATTATGCATGTTTTTTATAAAGCTGGGTTTATTTTATTTTAATTTTCTTTTTTTAAAGTAGGCTCCATGCCCAGCGCAGAACCCAATGCGGGCGAATTCACAACCCTGAGATCAAGACCTGAGCTGAGACCAAGAGTCTGATGCTTAACCGACTGAACCCCCCACGTGCCCCTTTAAATTTTTAAAAGAGATTTTATTTTTAAGTAATCTCTACACCCAAAGTGCGACTCAAACTCACAACCCCAAGATCAAGAGTTGCACACTCTACCCACTGAGCCAGCCAGGCACCCCAAAGCTATTTTTTTTCAAGTGCCCAGCAGCACACCTGGTAATAACGTTATTGGAACTGGTTTTTATTGATTAGTTTTTTTAAAAAGATTTTATTTATTCATTTGAGAGAGAGGAAGAGAGACAGAGAAGATGAGCAGGGGGAGGGGCAGAGAGAGGGACAGAGGGAGAGGGGAAGCGGACTGACTCCCCATTCAGCAGGGAGCCCCACTTGGGACTCCACCCCAGGACCCCAAGATCATGACCTGAACGGAAGTCAGACGCTTAACTAATTGAGCCACCCAGATGCCCCCATTGAGGACTTCTTATGTGCCAGTCACCATTGGCACTTTACATAGATTAACTCACCAAAACCTCAAAGCAACCCTTCTATACAAGAGTCCCATTTCACAGATGATGAAATTGAGGCTCAGAGGAAGCAAGTGACCTGTCCCAGGTCGTGGCAGAAGTGGGATCAGAACTTAGGGCAGTCTGAATTGTCTGTAATGTGTACAGCTCCTCTGGGTGACCCCAACATCCCTGAGGTCTCCCCAGCCGGGCAGGGTGCTGAACAGTAAAGAATAGAACAGGGTCTCTATCTGGGGTCAGGGACTCAACTCGGAATTGGGGCTCAGCCCGGGATAAAGGGCTACATCCAGGGCTGGGGGCTCAGCCGGGACCGGGGGCGCTCAGCGGGTGTCGGAGCTCGGCCTGGAGCTCGGGGCTCCAGCGGGAGTGGGGGCTCAGCGGGGACGAGGACTCCGTCCCGAGCGGGGTCTTGGTGGCGCGGATTCCGGCCGTGCCCGGCAGGGGGCGTGTTCTGCGCGCAGCCCGGGCCGCCGAGCCTTTTCTTTCCCGGGAATGGGTGGCCGGGGCGCGAGACATCTGCGTGCAAGGCAGGGTCCCCAGGTCCAAGTCACCCTAGACGCATCCAGCATCACCTGCACCCCGAGATCAGGCCTCACACCCCGCTGGGCTGTGTGACCCAGAACAAGCGACCCACTTCTCTGCGTCTCTGTCTTGCGTCTGCGCAATGGGACCACGGTGGTGGGGCTCGGGGGATGAGTGAGGGAAGCCTGTGCTCCTAGAGCCTCGGGGAGGCCCTCCTCGCCCCCCTGGCGGCTTCCCCACCGACTCCGGGCGCCTTGGGAAACCAGACACCGGGGGCCAGAACCCCCACCCCCACCCCCCAAGCTCAGGCTAACTCCCACGTGCCGCGATCCATCCGCGCCCCCAGCCCGTAGGCCTAGCGCCTCGCCCGGCCCGACCCCTCCCACGGGGGTGCGCAGGCCCAGGAGGGCACGGGGGGGGGCGAACCTTGCGGGTGCCCGCAGCGCGGCCCTGGCCTGGAGGTCTCAGGGACCCTTCCCGACGGCACTGAGCGTGGGGGGCAGCCTTCATCCCGGGTCACGGGCTCAGCCTAGGGTCAGAGTCACGGGGCCCGCTAACCCGGCGGCAGAAGGAAGGTGGGGCGGGAAGGTGCTACGGCAATTTCAGTCCGCTGCCCGCGTCGCCCCCGCGGCCCGCGCCACCCCCGCGGCAGCCGCGGAGCGGAGGAGCGCCTGGGCCGCAGCCGAGGCCCGATTTACAAGTGGCAGCCGCGCAGCCGCCGCGGGTGGGAGGCGCGCGGGTGCGGAGACCAACGCGGGCGCAGGCAGGTGCGCGCGGTCCCGAGCGGGGTGGCCTGAGCCCCTGCTGCCTCTGCGGGTCGTGCGCCCCGGTCATTCCTGGCGGGAGGAAACTTCAGCTCTCGGAGCCTCGGGGGCTTCATCTGGAAGATGGGTGCGGTGGCAGCATCAGATTCAGAGTTTTGTAAAACTCGGAGGACACGGCGTGGCTGCTCAGCAGAGCCCCGGCACACGTGCGTATCCTGACCGCCTCCGCCAGAGGCCAGGCAGCAGCGACACGACACGGCTGTGATGGGGAGCCCACGCTGGTCACCTGACCCCGCTGGGGATCCGGGGGGGCTTCCAGGGGGAGGTGACAACTGAGCTGAGAAAGAGCAGGAGTTCGTCATGGGAAGAGGCGGGAAGGAGGGCCCTTTTTATTCTTGGCTTGCCGACAGTGGGCAAATCATAGGTCCTCTCTGAGCCTCTGTTTCCTCGTCTGTGAGTCATATCCATGATATCCATCTTTTGGGGCAGTTGCAGAGATTGGCAGAGAGGATGCAGGAAAGTGCTTAACCCGTTGTGAGTGCCCAGCATGAGGACAGCTATTATTGTTTGGGGGAGGTGTTTAGCTCAGGCCCAGAGCTCCCAGGCTGTAAGAAGGAGGCATAAGGACGTTGTGGAAAGGACGGATGTGTGGATGGAGGGAAGGCACTCCAGAAAGGGAGGTCTCCTGAGCAAGGGTACCGAGGTTGGGAAGCTCTGGAGGCTGACAGGAAACTGTGTGTCCTGATCAGACCACAGGGACTCTCAGGACCATCAAAGTCTAGGTATAAAATTCTGGACTTCATCCTGAGGGCAGTGGGGAGCCATGGAGGGTATTAGAGCCCGAGAGAGATTAGGGTATTGGGAATTCCTCTAGGAGCCAGCATGGGGTAGACAGCACATGCTTGGTCCCACCAGGGAGCAAAACGGACAAAATTCGCCACTTTCATGGAGCTGACTCTCCAGGGGGGCACGAAAGAGGACCGATGCAATCATTTACAAATTATAATGATGCAGTGACGGCTCGGGCCGTGCAGGGTCCCGTGCTGGACCCTGAAATGGAAAAAGGGGCATTAGTGGACAAACGGGAGAAATCTCGATGAGGTTTGGAGTTTTAGTTCAAGATCGTGCCTGGGATTGGTTTCTTAATTTGGACAGACCTACTGTGGTTGTGTAAGGTTCTAACATTAGGGGAAGCTGGGTGAAGAGCAGAGAGCTCTTTGTGCTGTCTTTGCGACTTTTCTGTAAATCTAAAATTATGTCAAAAGAGAGAGAAAAAAGATGAAGAACGAGGAATTGCGAGGGCTTTTGGCAGGGAGAGCCGACGTGGGTGGAGATGAGGAGATAGGTGTTGAGGGAAGGTAACATTAAAGCTGAGATTCATCAGATGTGTGAGCTTTGGCGAGGGGAGGTGAAGCAGGAGGAGAGTTCTGGGGGCGGGGGGAATGTGCAAAGGTCCTGTGGTGAGGCAGACCATGGTGTGTGCAAGGATCCAGTGGAAGGAAAGATGATGTGGCCAGAGCCCTTGGCATGGCAGGTGGGGGGTCTGCAGCCTCCTCACGCCTGGCATTCCTCTGGGGCCGAGAGACAGTGGCCTGGGTGAAGGGGGCCAGAGAGGTGGGGGTGGGAGGCACCAGAGTGGGATAGAAAACTCCTCTTGATGCTCAGGGAAAGGATGCTATTCTATCCCTACTGCTGTCCCTGGCAGTTTCCCTTTACCTAATCTTCCCAATCAATGCCAGGTGCTCCTGAACATCTCTGCTACGGTGCGTGTACGAGGCTGGAGGGGCCGGTGTCCACGTGAGCTGATCAGGTGGCTGGCGGCGTGTACCCATCCATGTCTGCGCTGTGCTTCCAAGCTGGCTCCCACGCCTGGCTGTTGGGGGTGGGGGTGGGGGCTCAGCCCTCTGCCACGTGGGCATCCCCAGGGGCTGCTTGAGTGTCCTTCCAACATGGTGGCTGGCCTTCCCCAGAATGGGCGTTGAGCTTGGGAGAGAGCGCGAGAGAGCAAGGAGGAAGCCATGGGCCTGTACGTTTCCATCTCAGAAGTCACACGCTGTCACTTCTGCCATATCCTGTTTGCTAAAAGTGAGTCACTCTGTCCAGCCCACATGCCAGAGGAGGGGAATTAGACTTCACTTTTTGAAAGGAGGAGTGTCGCAGGATTTGTGGGCATATTTTAAAACCACCGCAACCTCCCAGATGAACTATTTGCAACCAAAGCCTTGCCTGGAGGTCTGCTTCGCACCGGGAGGAGGGCGGAGAGCTAGCCAGGAAGGGAAGGCGGCCAGGATGTGGTGTGTCGTGGGCAGGGCAGCTGCCGCCTAAGGCACCTGAGGCTCAGGCTTGCTGAGGACCTCGGGGAGACAGTGTAGACTACGCCCCTGCATTGTTCCAGCCCAAGAGCAAGGGAGCTGGGGTGTTCCTCCAACTCTCGAGCAGATTGGCTGAGGGCTGCTCCCAGGAACGTGGGCTCCGGGCAGAGAGAACGCGCCCATGCAGAGCAGTGTAAGTGTTTGTGAGAGCTACGAGATAGGGGCCCCCGAGAATACCTGCTACCGTACGTGACTCAGTGTGAGCCTAGGGGAGCCAGCCCTGCGACTTGATTTGGAATTACAGGAGAGGAGTCTGGAGATGGGAAACACCAGCTCGGATCTGCCAAGGGCCAGTTTGACAGGCGGGTCCTCTCGACCCAGAAGGCAATGGGGGGACAGCAGCAGAGCTGAGTCATAGACGGAGAGTGAGTTCCGAGGCTCTTTGATCAGGCTGTGCCCGAAGTCCCCAGACTTTCCAGCTTCTGGTACCTGTGGATCCAGCAAGGACATCTCCTCCATAGCCCTTCACAGCAGGTATGCAGGGGTTATGTGTGAGGAGGGCAGGGGCTATGAGTCAGGAAGGAAGTTCCATAGCTTCACAGACCTCCAGAATAAAAACTTAAAAACCGCTCCCCATCCCTTTGAGTGCCCAGCTTTGTGCTGGGAGATCAGGGACCCAGTACAGCCTCATCCTCCAGAGCCGGGCCTCAAGTCTTGGGGAAACAGAGCTCTACACAGATGCTCCCAGCAAAGGGAGGTCCCAGAGCTCAGGGAGCAGAAGGGAGAAGGAGTTTACCTGTGAGGGTCCCAGTAAGCTACATGGAGGAGGGACATGGGGTTTTGATGGTTGAATAGGAGTTTGCCAGGAGAAAGTAGTTTGGCAACAAGAAGGAGAGTGTTTCAGAAACAGGGAATACCACAGGCAAAGGCTCAGAGGTATGAAAACAGCAATTAGCTCATAACGACTGGGTTGGTTGGAGCTGCTGGGCAGGGGAGGGATGGAATTTGAGTCAGAGGATCCACAGGGACTATGACAATCAGACCCGAGTCCCAGTCCCAACCCAAAAGGCAGCCACAAAGGAGTTCCAGGGGATGTAGAGCCCTACTATGAATCCATAATCACTTATTCAGTCAATAAGACTTTGCTAGATGGGTTCAAATCCCTGCTCTGCCAGTTGCCTGTTGCGTTCCTCTAGACAAATGACTTGCACTCTCTGAGCCGCAACTTTGTCATCTGGAAAATGAGCACCCACCGTGTGCTAGGCGCTGTGCTGGCGGGGGGTGCAGCTGAGGACAGTCCCTGTCCTTGGCCCGCTCACAGCCTAGAAAGTGGGACTGCTGCTGTGAGCCAGGCTCTTCGGGAGGGCTTTCTTGTGTAATCTGCCCAATGACCCTGGACAATCGCATCGGGCGCTCTCCTCCAGGGAGTGGTGCGTTCCAGAACCCCGTCACCCAGAGCTCCTCTCACATCTTCCCGCTCCCCTCCAGACCTTTGTCCGGGCTGAGCCTGCCGCCAGCCCCTCTTCCTTACCTCTTTGCCTTCCCTTCCCTTCCCTTCCTGGAGAACCATTCACTCCCCAGGGGTCATCTGAGAAGGCAGTTGCTCCCTGATCCACCGCCCCCTCCCCAAGCTGAATCAGGGCCTCCTCTGGGGTTCTCAGAGCCCCGGGCGCCCTTCACCAAATCCACGATCAGCCTGTATTCTAGCAACACCATGACACGTCCATCTCCCCCACGGGCCTGGGAGGCCCCGGGATTGGTTCTACCTTGCTCACTGCTGTGTCCCTGGTGCTTACTAAATACTTGTTAAGCACCTTAAGGAGACTTGTTTCTCCACTTTGTGGCCGAGAAAATGGAGCCCAGAGAAGACTTCTCCAGAGTCACAAAGCAAGCAAGAGTCTGAGCCAGAATTCAGACCCACGCCTGCCTGACTTCCTCTCCAGCTTAGCACTTTCCTTCACCCTTGGGGCACTCCGGCTGTCCTCTCTGACCATCTTTCCCTCTCATAGCTTAGTCTGGCCAGCCTCTCTGGGATCCTCACTATTTCGCTGAGATCCTCCCCCCAACAGCTGTCTGCAAAACCCCAAAGGGTCAAGGCAATCTGGGAGGGCTTCCTGCAGGAGGGAGCTCCTGGGCAGCGAGGTGTGCTCGGATTCGCGCCTGACAGCCTGGGATGTGTGATGTTCCCATTGTTTGCTCATCCTCACCTCTCCTGGAGGCGCAGGGCACAGGTGGGAAATCTATTTTTATCGCCGTCGTCACACCCACCCCTCTGACTAAGTGACTTCATCGGGGCCTGAGCTGGGGGTGCAGCTGACCTCATCCTCCCACCTTGGGGAGGTGTGTGAGCAGAACCCTGACACCATAAAATAATAACTCAGCAGCCCCACGCCCAGCCAGAATCTGGGGCAACAAGCACCTTCTGCACATTATCTGAGTCCCGGCCATGGCCCCTGGAGGAAGGTGTTGTTAAGGTCCTTCTTTATCAGATAAGAAAACTGAGCCCACAGAGAGGGAATTCCCTTGCCTGGGGACGCACAGCTAGTGAGAGACAGAGCTGGACTGTCTCCCTTCAATCGTTGCCCTCCCCTGCAGTGCATTCTCCCAGCGGCCACCAGAGGATGCCAAGAGCACCCAAGTCAGGTCCCGCCCTCCTCTGCCCAAGGCCCTCCAGAGCTCCCACCTCCCTAGGGGTAAAAGCCTAAGTCCTTCCCCATAGTTCCCAAGGCCCTGCACGATGTGCTGCATCCCCTCCTTGTCCTCCCCTCTTCCCTCTCTCCCTCTCGCTCACTCTGCTCCAGCCACACGGGTCTCCTCACTGTTCCTCCATCATGGCCGGCAGGTTCTGCCCCAGGGCCTTTGCATGAGCTGTGCCCTCTGCCTGGAATGCTGTTTCCTGGAAATCATCATAGAGCATCATCTTCTCATTAGCTGAGGGTTAGGAGGCTGGGGGAGACTCCTGTTCACAGATTAGGAAGGGGGTGGACAGGATGGAATATTTTCTGCCCCCCACCTCTCCTCCCCTCCTGGAGAAAGAGCTTCAGTCCACCAGTGGGGGGTGGTCATGGGAAGTCCTTCCCTTTCCTGGGAGTCTGTTTTCCCATCTGTAAAATGGATAGGTCCCATTTCCCAAACCTGTGCCAATGGTTTCTTCCATCTCACATTTCCCTATATCCATGATGGTTTAATTAATATTTTCCCTGAAACCCACTCACATTTGGAATATCAATACATGCATTGGTTTCTAAAAGTCTTTTCTTTTTTTCTGAATCACAGAGGTGAAAAAAAAATCAGCCTCCACGTCATAGATGGGAGGTGACTGAAAACAGAATTTATTCCAAATCTCACTGGTTATGGCGGGCTGCAGAAACACCGGTCCCGGGGCACACGGCGGGGCTAGCGGGTGGAAGACCCCCCCCAGACACAAATGAGACTTGAGAAAGATGGAAATGACATTTAAGTGGAGTCTTTGCTGATGGACTTTGAGGTTATTTCATACCCTGCCGAGCACCCCCGAAGTCATGCTATGTGTGGCGAGGGGCATGCAGCACTTTGGGCAAGGCTGGACGCAAGAGTCTAGGGCCAGGAGCCGAGACATCACCCTCTCAGGCTGACCCTCCCTGCCAGCCAACACCAGATACTCTGCCTCACTGCTCGTGTTTGCTGTCTGTCTCTGTCACTAGAATTTGGGCTCCGCGAAGGCCAGAATGATGGTCTGCCTTGTTCCCTCCTGTGTCTCTGGCACCCCGAACAGCTTGGCATACAGGAGGTGCTCAATACGTGTTTGCAGCATGAATGAATGTATCCACATCCGCGTCTTCTTGTAGTTGGCAGAATAATGATCCCCCCACCCAGCCCCAACTGATGTCCCAATCCTAATCCCCAGAACCTGTGCATATGTCACCTTGTGATGGCAAAAAGGACTCTGCAGATGGGATTGAATTAAGAATCCTGAGATGGGGAGGTGATCCTGGGCTAGCCGGGGGAGCTCGCTGCCATCACCAGGGTTGGAACAAGAGGGAGGTGGGAGCGCCAGGGTCTGAGAAGTGACAACGGAAGCAAAGGACCCCACTGACGCAGTTTGAGAAAGACTTGACCAGCCCTTGCTGGCTTTGAAGATGGAGAAGAAGGCCATGGGCCAAGGAGTGCAGGAAACTTCTAGAAGCTGGAAAGATCAAGGAACGGGGTTCTCGTCTGGAGCCTCCAGAAGGAATGCCATCCTGCCGATGCCTTGATGTTAGCTTAGGGGAGCGCAGGATGGAACCCGCGGGAAAGAGACATCTCAGGACTGCAGAGAGCCACATCCAAGGCTGATGCCCACTATGTACCAGCACTGTTCTGGGCGTCAGGGATGCAGCAGGGCGGAAAACAGACAAAATTGCCTGCCCTTATGGAGCCGACATTCCAGTGGGAGAAGACACACAATAAACAGTTTAATAAAGTGCATAATACAATGGCAGGTGATAAGTTCCCTGACCAAACAGGAAACAGGTTACCAGAGGGACGGAGTGTTAATGGAAGGCATCTCTGAGCAGGCGACATTCAAGCAGGGGCCTGAAGGGGGTGTATAGGGAGCCACGTGAATATCTGCAGGAAGAGCAACAGGAAGTGCAAAGGCCCTGAGGCGCTAACTCTGGTCAGCAGTTGTTTGCGGGATGGATGGAGATGGTGGAGGGTGGGGTGGGGATAGGGGCTTACTGAGTGCACACAGGCAATGTCCCAGAGAATCCACCCTTAGTCATCATCCTTAGAGAAATATTTTGCCAAGCACATAGAGGGATATGTAAAAGCTGTTCTCAGTAGCACTGTTTGGAATATTAAAACCAGGAGTTAACCTAGAAGTCCGTCAAGAGGAGAACGGATAAATAAAAAGGCGCATTCATATGATGGAACAGGGTAGAGTAGTCAACAATGAATTAATTTAGATCTATATAAATAATAGCTTCTGACATTCATTGAGCACCTACCATGTGCCAGGGGCCATGCTAAGCATTTTCGATGTGATAACATAGAACATCTCTTAGAAAGCCCCTCGAAAACGTAGGGAGTATTAATGTCTTTGTTTTCTGCATGCGACAGCTTGAAAACAGGTCCCTGAATTCTTCACAGTTTCTTCGAGAGACAGAACCTAATTCCCCTCTCCTTGAGGGCAGGCTGGGCTCGGCGGCTCGCTTTAATTCACAGAATAAGGCAGAATTGACAGTGTGTGCCTACGAAGGCTAGGGCATGAAGGCACTGGGCTCTCTTGCTCCTGGACCCTTCAACGGGGGGGAGGGGAAGCCAGCCACCAGGTCGTGAAAAGACCCCTCCCACCCACAGCCATCTGGGCGGACCACTCTGGAAGCAGCTCCCCCCGAGGCTGCAAGGGATTTGCTGTTCTATTCTTTTTTTTTAAGATTTTATTTTTAAGTCATCTTGACACCCAACGTGGGGCTCGAACTCACAACCTAGAGATCAAGAGTCACCACGCTCTCCCAGCAAAGCCAACCAGGCGCCCCCAGGTTTGTCTTTTTAAATTGTTGAGTTTTGGAGTATTTTGTTATTCAACAATAGATAACCCCTATATTAGACGAGGGAAATGAGGCACAGAGAGGTTAAGTCACTTTCCCAAGGTCACAAAGCTGCATGTGGCAGAGTTTCAGTTGGAACCCAGCCAGTCAAAAATAAAATGCTGAGCCTGGGTGGCGCAGTCGGTTAAGCGTCTGACTCTTGATTTTTGGCTCGGGTCCTGATCTCAGGGTCAAGAGATCAAGCCCTGCAGTGGGCTCCATGCTCAGCGTGGAGTCCACTTTGAGATCCTCTGCCCCTCCCCCTGCTCATGCGCTCTCTCTAAATAAATAAATAAATTCTTAAAAAAAATTTTTTTGAGGAGAAAAAAATGAAGTTGCAGAATTTTATACACCATATAAGTACATTAATGCATAGTTTTAATGCACAAAATAAGCCTATTCACTGTTCACGGCTGTACGTGTGAGAATGGGCACACATGAGCATAT
The DNA here is from genome assembly GCF_964656455.1 of Halichoerus grypus. Lineage (NCBI taxonomy): Eukaryota > Metazoa > Chordata > Mammalia > Carnivora > Phocidae > Halichoerus > Halichoerus grypus. The sequence continues at coordinate 213,206,426 of NC_135712.1, forward strand.
GGGACTGTGTGAAGGGAAGTGGGGCTCAAAGGAGACCTCCTCCTTAGTTCTAATGTTTCGTTAGCTTCTTACAAGATGAAAAGGACCTGCAGCAAATAGGACAGGTGTTAACCCTTCATTGTCAGTCCTGGCTAGAAGATACACAGGTGTTTGCTAATTCATCTTTGCACCTTTTTTACTTTTTTCAAAAATTAAAAATAAATGATTATAATGAAGAGAGGAAGTCTTGGAGGATTTAAATAGGTGGGGCAGAAGTGGGAGGGTGTTTCAGGCAGAGGCCCGGCTTCGGCGAAGACCTTGGTGGCAGCAGTGAGCACAGCCCTGTGGGGCATGAAGAAGCCTGGAACCTTCTACCCTGTGGTGGCACATTCGATCATGTACCCAGCCCCCCTCCAGATGCAGTAATTCAGAATCTCCCATGTTGTAGGGGGTGGGCAGGGTGGAAGGTGGTGGTCGGAGTTGAAAGCTCCCCAGCTGATTCTAATATGCATACAGGGTTGGGAATCATCTGATACACGGTCTAGTGCAGTAGCCACTTAAAACATGTTTGCTGAGTGGTAAATGAATTATTTGGGGAGGGCGACCGAGAAGTTGAAAGGGATGGGCAGGCAAAGTCCAGTTCCCGTAATTGTACTTAATGACTTGATGTCATGCGCCTAAGAGAATTCCAGGAGATGGCAAATGTATAAAGAAAATGTATGATGATGGCATAGAAAGTGAGTGGGCAGCTTTGTGAGCTGAGGTGGTCAGGGAGGGCTTCCCAGAGAAGGTGACACTGGAGCTGAGACCAAAGGGTGAGCCAGCCCTAACAATGCGTGGGGAGGTTGTGCCGGGCAGAGGGGACAGCGAAAGCAAACTCCCACAGAGGTGACAAACATACAAACAGGCGGTTCCAGAACAGGGTGACCAGGGCTGTGACTGGGGACCCCAGAGATGGCCCCTGGCTCAGAAGGAGGGGGTCAGGGTCAGGCTTCAGGGAGGATGGATCCAGGTGTGAATTTTCCAGACTCAGCCCTGGCGCTCCTCAGCCAGAAAGCACCCCTCGCCCAGCATCCTGAGAGATGCAGCACCTGAATGGAGGCATTTACTTTGTTCCAAGGGGAGCGAGAGTGAACATGATCACTCTACATCCATCCAATTTTAAATTTAGCCCAGTGCACATGGAACTCAGTTCGGGAAAAACAAGAAGTTATAAAAATACAATTCCATTCTCTTTCTCGGGCAGTAGAGGGAGCGGGGCTGGGCGATCTGGGGGTAGTTGGAGGGTGAGGCAGATGTTAAATTTGGAATGCAATCACAGAGTCAGGGCTGCTGGGACAGGGGACTTCTGGGGTCCCAGACCCGGGCTCCCACCTGCTCCAGTCCTGCTCTCACCCTGACAGCTCAGTCCCCACACAGCCCTGACCAGAGTGGCCAATCCAAAACCCAGACTCATCCCATCCCACACTGCCCCAGACCACCTGTGGCTCCCACCACCCTGTGACCCAAGCCCAGACTCCCCCTCTCTGAGCCCCAGACAACCGCTTCCCAGCCTGTCCCACCTGTAAACCTCTGCCTTTCCCTTCGCCTCTCTCCCACCCCTTCTAGAAACAGACCCCAAGGAAGAAATCCTGCCTGTTGTCTTAGTCATCTCTGGCTGCGGAAGAAATGACCCCACACTGAGAGGCTTTAAGCAACACACCTTACTACTCATGGTTTCTGTGGGTCCACAACCCAGGCGTGGCTTAGCTGAGTGTCCTGCTTCAGGGTCTCACAAGACCATGTTCCAGGAGCAACTGGGTTGAGGTCTCATCGGAAGGCGTGACCAGGGCAGGCTCGGCTTCAAGTCTGCCCGGTGTATGTTGGCAGCATTCATTCCTTCTTTAAAAAAAAAAAAAAAAAAAATATTATTTATTTATTTGACAGAGAGAGACACAGTGAGAGAGGGAACACAAGCAGGGGGAGTGGGAGAGGGAGAAGCAGGCTTCCTGTGGAGCAGGGAGCCCGATGCGGGGCTTGATCCCAGGACCTCAGGATCATGACCTGAGCCAAAGGCAGACGCTTAACGACTGAGCCACCCAGGCACCCCATCCACTTGACCTTGTTAACCTTCCCTCTCCCCCACTGGAATATCAATTCCGTGAGGGCAGAGGCTTTTGTCTGTTTTGTTCACTCTGGTGTTTTCATCACCTAGCACACAGTAGGGGCTCAATAATGATGATGGAACAAATGAATTCACACACACACACACACTCTTTGATTAATGTCAGCCCCTCCCAGCAGAATCCTGAATGCCCAACCCCACCCCACCCCAGATCCTGGGACATCAGTGGTCTTGACCCCGTCTATCAGCTTCATCCTCGTTGCTAGGCAACCCAATGCTCTTGACTTCCCCAGCCCCCACAGTCCACACTCCCTTCTGGGGTAGAACAGACCAGCTCGTCCCACCTGCCTGCACCCAGCCCAGGCAACCCCAACCGCACTCCCTGGGAATATCCCCATCTATGATGGTCCCCATGATTCCATCTTTCACATGTTCCAGCCACTTTCCCTGCGCTGGCTTGTTTAATTGTGCCACCTCATACCCATGAGAAAGCTGTCCTCATACCCATGAGAAAGCTGAACTGGCGGGGGGCACACGGCAAGCAGGGGCACTGGGACTAGCACCTGAGGCTGCAGGGAGTTTCAGGCTAGTTGCTGTGTGACCTTGGGGAGGCTCCCTTCCCTCTCTGGTCCCTCCACCCCCACTCCCCCAAAAAAGGAGAAGGTGAGGCCACAGGATACATTTCAATTCCGCCTCCCAGCTCTAAGTTGAGTACCTGGGGAGGTGGGGAGCAGATGGAGGGCCCTGGAAAGAGAAGGGGGATCCCACCTCAGTAGAGAAGGGGAATGTGGAGCTCAGAGATGGGCAGTGCTGTGGGAAGGCGCCCAGCACATCTGAGATCCCTGTTAACAAAGACCAAAATAGAATGCCAGGGGAGAGAGGAGAGAGGAGAGGCAAAGAGAGAGAAGGGGGGTGCTGATGGAGGAAGGGCAGACAATCCCCACCCCACGACCAGTGATAGAAGGGTATGGGGGCCCACAGTGGTGTGGGGGAGGGCACAGGGGGGAAGGAGGGGTCAGGGAGTGGGACAAGGAGGAAGAAGAGGAGGGAGGGTGGTGGGGAGGCAGTGAATGAAGCAGGTGCTGTCCCATGGGAGGGACAGAGACAGAGGGGAGAGAGATGCAGACACAGAGAGACACACACAGGTTCAGAGATATGCACAGATAAGGGGTGCTGGAGAGAAACTTGCAGAGATCCGGGAGAGCCCTGGTCTGCCTTAGAGACTCAGTGACATGCACATTATATATGTTTGATTTGCTGTTCTGTGTTCTTTCAGCAGTTTTTTTGGGGGGTGCCTGGGCAGGTGCTTGAGCCCAGGAGGTTCCCCCATAAACCACTCTCTGACCCTGGAGGCCAGGCTGGGGCGGAAGGAAGCTGGAGCTGCTTGGGGAGGGTGGTGTAGAGGGAAATGGGTGAGGAGGCTCTGGTTTGGGTGGGAGGGTTAAAGCTGCACCAGAAGAGGGACTCGGAGCAGAGGCACTAAAGGATGGATAGGTGACTAATCACTAGGAAGAAAAGATTGGGAGAAGGGCATTCCAGACAGAGGGAACGGCCAGTGCAAAGGTCCTAGGGCAGCACCAGGCCTGGCATGTTGGAGGAACAGCAAGGAGGCCCATGTGGCTGGAGGAGAGTGAGTGAGGGGGAGAGAAGGAGGAGGGGAGGACAGGGAGGGGACAAGGGCAGGTCCTGCAGGGCCCTAGGGGTCACGGGGGAGGGGGGGACTTGGGCTTTTACCCCCAGGAAAGTGGGAGCTCTGGAGGGCTATGGTCAGAGGAGGAGTGGATCTGACTTAGATTTTAAATCGATCATCTGAATTCTTTCACATGAGAAGAGAAACACACATTTCAGGCAAAAATGGCAAAACATCAACTATATTCATTAACTGAGGTGGTCTTTATGTGATATTATTCTCTGGACTTGGTTAAAAAAAATTCTCCAAATATAAATCAAGTAATAAGTGAGCAATGACACATTGAACCTGATTGGTCTCCAACTCCAGCTCTGGCTGGACCCACTGACTTTGGGACATCCAGGCCTCCTGCTGGCCTGTGCACCCAACACTTTCCTGGGCCTGGGGGACCCCACTGCTACGCCCTCACCTTGAGCCTCTCTGGCGGGGAGACTGGCTTCTTCCCTGAACTCGAGTATGAATGCCTCAGCTCTGAAGGCCTAATTGTGCATGAAATCCAATCGAATTATCAGGCCCCGATGAGCAATTCCCGAGATTATTTAGCTCAGTGAAGTAAATAATGACATTAGCATTCTCCTTCAGCTCCTGAAGCCCCTCATTTCAGTCCTACACGCTAGTTGCCATCACAGTCTCTTGCCTGGGTGGTGGGAACAAATAAGGTGGTGGGAGGCTCAAAGTCCAGATGTCAGCACAGGAGGGACTCGTAATGCTTTCCCACAGATGGAGAAACTGAGACCCAAAGCAAGACCTACCTGAATTCACACAGAGAGTTAGGGCCTCTGGAATCCGTCTCCACTTATTCTACCATTCCTGCAGGTAGTGATGACCCACGTAGGTACCCCACTCTCCTCTCCATCCCTGGGGGTGCCCTGGCTGAACTCAAGAGTGCCATGCAGAATCGAGGCAGGTGTGTGTTTGTGTGTGTGTGTGGTGTGCACAAATCTTAAGACCTTGTCTTGTTGGTAGATACAAAGAGATATTGATCAACTTTCTGTTATGATAAGCTAAGTATGCAGGTTGAAAGGTATAAGGGTGACTGTCCAGAGGACAGGAAGAGCATGAATAATTTCCAAAATGCTGGAGGGAATACAAAAGGAAATAAAGAAAATCCAGCGAATTCAACAGAAGTTTGGAGAGGAGATAAAAAGGAAGCAACAGAAAAAATCACATTGAACAGAAAACACAGGAGAAGAAGGTGATGAAAATATATCCAAATATGTCCGTGAATGCAATAAACGTAAGTGGACTAAACTCACCACTTGAAAGACACAGACTCTCAGATTGGACACATAGAAACAACAACAAAACAAACAAAATCCATCTCTTACGTTTTTTTGAAGACACGCACCTAAAACAGAATGCTACATCATTGACAAGAAAACTGTAGAGAAAAAAGAAAAAGATGGATGGGAATCTATAGAATAATAGGGACTTAAAGACAAATCAACCAATTGTGTGTGTGGATCTTATTTGGATCCTGCTTTAAACTGTAGGGGAAAAAACTGTCACATTTCTTACATAATTGGAAATTTAAAAACTGATGGGATATTTGATGATTTTACGGAAGTATTGTTCAATTGTTAGCCAAGTGTCCTTATCTTTTAAAGATACAAACTGATCTGTGTATGGAGAAATTATATGGTATCTAGAATTTTCTCTTTTTTTTAAGATTTTGTTTATTTATTTGACAGAGAGAGACACAGCGAGAGAGGGAACACAAGCAGGGGGAGTGAGAGAAGGAGAAGCAGGCTTCCCGCTGAGCAGAGAGCCCGGTGCGGGGCTCGATCCCAGGACCCTGGGATCACGACCCGAGCTGAAGGCAGACGCTTAATGACTGAGCCACCCAGGCACCCCTGATATCTAGAATTTTCATCAAAATAATACCAAAAGAGGTAAAACAGCATCAGTCATGAATTGATAAAAGTTGACATTGATTATGGGTAGCTGGGGATTCTTATAGTATTTTCTCTACTTTTATATATGTTTGAAATTTTCCATAATAAAATGTTAAAAAAAACAATAAAAAGAATGATGCAGATAAGCTTAAAAGTCAAAGGATAGAAAAAGATTTACCGGTCAAATATAAACCTCCCCAAAAGACCTCAGAATAATAAATCAGAATCACTTCTGCCTGGACCCTTACCAACATGTCTGCCATATTCCCTTCTTCAGTTCTTATAAAGACTCTTTTCTCTGGTTTTCACCCCAGGCCCTTTGTACATGCTGTACCCCTGGCTGGACCATGTTCTCTCTGCTCCCTACTCTTACTCAGCTTTCAGGTCCCAACTTCAGTGGCCCCTGCTCTGGGTAGCCTTCCCTGATCCCCAGACTGGACCAGGTGTCTTGCCTGCATCCCCCAAATACCTGGGGGTCCCCCATCATGACCCTCATCATCCTAAGTTGTAAATCCCTGGTGTGTTGAGTCCATCACTCCTACGGGACTGGGAGCCCCATGGAGACAGGGCCCCCAGGCAGTCTTGGCCACTGCAGTGAACCCAGAATCCCCAGCACAGGGCCTGGCACATAGTAGGTACTCAGTTCCTGTTTTCTGGGAGAATGAACCTGTACCCCTCGACAATCCCTCCTTATCTTTAGACCTTGGATCCCCCCTCCACTGTAAAATGGGATGAAACCCTCCCTCACTGGCTCCAGGTGAGGTATTGGAGAGAAGCAGGGTAAATGTCCAGGTGGTTGCAAACAGTAAGGGTATCATAAATGTGGCCTCTCCCTCTCAGTTCAGGCCTGGGTGGGACAGACATCTCCCATATCAGGAGCTATGCTGTCCTGGTCTCTGGGATCTGGCTCTGGCTGAGTTGGGGGATAGGACCCTGATCCCCAGAGGGGCTCGTTCCTCCTACAGAAGCACCATGTCCACCAGCATCCCCCCTGCCTATGCCTCCAGATCCCCCATTGGGGCTGCTTTTACCCAGGGTTATACAGAGAAGAACCAGAGATCAAACTCTCCCCACGCCTCGATCTTTTGCTTTGGGCCCTTGCAACAGTGAAGAATTGGACATTTTCTCCTTTTCCAGAGAAGATGTGGAAAGACCAAGGCCCTGTACACAGTGGGCGCTCCATAATTGCTTGCCAAATGAATGGACACTTACTGAGTACATACTGTGTGCCAAGCAGTATTCCAGCATAGGGGACCCTGCGAGATCCAAGATGGGCAGAGTTCCTGCCCTCCTGGGGCTGACATTTCACAGGAGGACACAGACGAAAATCAAACACACATTCGTTGCCCCTCTACCCGAAACCTCTACACGAGACCTTATCTGGAAGTAGGCTCCTTGCAGATGGAATTCAGTGTAATCCGTCGGGGAAGATCTCGAGACACGGAGTCATCCTGGACTTAGGGCGGGTCCCACATCCCAGAAGTGGTGTCTTCGCCCGAGAGAAGGAAGGAAGATTCAGACACATGGAGGTTCAGCCTCGGACGACAGGGGCAGACACTGGGGTGACACAGCAACAAGCCAAGGACCCCCAAGTTTCACCTCAAAGTTATGGCTTCAAACGACGCAGTGTTTTCAAGTTCTGTGGCCGGAAGTCTGGCAAAGTTCTCTCCAGGCGAAAACCCAGGTATGGGCAGGACTGATCTCCCTGGAGGCTCCAGGGAGGTACCCCGTATGAGCCTTGTCCAGATTCTGAAGGCCAGCGTTCCTGGGCTGGTGCCCTTCCTCCCCCTTCCTCTGCCTTCACAGCCAGCGATGGCCAATGGGGCCTTTCTCGCATTCCTTCCAGTCCTATTCCTTTGCTTCCCTTTCATAAGAACCCCTGCGATTACACTGGGCTCACACGGATAATCCAAGATAATCTCTTCATTTTGACCTCTACTGATTTGCAGACTTAATTCCATCTGCAGCCTAGGCTCCTTCTGCCATGGCAGGTAAGATATTCACAGGTCCCCGGGATTGGGACATAGACATCTCTGGGGGAGCATTATCTTGTCGTCCGCGGTTTGCTATGCAACTTTAGACAACCAGGACACGTGGAATAATTCCTAAGCATGCCACAATATTCTTTCTCCCTTCCCCCTTCAGGACTCACTTCTATGCATCCCTCAGATCTCAGCTTATGGATCACCTCCTTCGGGAAGCCTGCCCTGATGTCTGATGCCCCCTCTTGGTCCCCGCTGCTGCCCGTGCGTTCCCATTACAACCCTGTGTGGGTTACGTGGTGTCATGTCTGTCACTCCCACTGGATCCCGAGGCCCCCGGGAGGGCATGGCGGCGTGTGTTGCCCCTGCTGTTCCCTTGCCCCAGCCCAGACCCTGCAGCCCCAGCCCAGCCTGGCTCAGCCCAGGGGCTGCAGCCTGCAGCAGCTATTCCAGCCTCCTCATTAAAGGAAGGCTTTTACTTAGGCAGCGCTGCCAGTTCTAATTGATTGCCTGCATCCCCGGGGGACTCGAGTTCTCGAGGTCGGCAGCTGGGCGGGGGGCCAGGCCACGGCAGGTGGGAGGGGGCCCCCTGCTCTAGGAGAGAAAAAAAGGCCTGAGGGCTGGACCTTGTGCCTACCTGCTCTTCCCTCTCCAGCCCCCAGCCCTGGGGCACCCAGTGACCTGCAGACTCAGGGCCTTCATCCCCAGCCTGTGTGAACTGCCGGTATGTTTGATCTTCATAAGCTTGCTTATACCAAGAGCACGCAGAGATGCACATGGACACGTGAACACACGCAGACAGACCCACAACCCACAAGACCCAGACAGAGAGGTAGTGTAGCATGGGAGTGAGGTGCCTCGGTCCCCCCACGGAGGCTTAGAAGTAAGTAAGTTAATATTTACAAAACACGGGGCGCCTGGCTGGCTCCATCGGAAGAGCACACGACTCTCGATCTCAGGGTGATGAGTTGGAGCCCCACACTGGGTGTAGAGATGACTGAAAAATAAAATCTTAAAAATATATATATTTACAAAATGCTTAACACAGATCCTGGCACGTAGTCAGTGTTCTATAACGCTTACTGTTTATGCGTTTGGCAAATCCTGATTGAGCGCCCACTGCATGCCAGGCCCAGCGGTTACAACAGTGAACACGATGTGCACAAAGGTCTGTCCTAGCCAAGCTGACCCCTGGATTGGGCGGGGAGAGGGCAGAGTAAAGCCTAATAAAGAAGTCAATGTTGGAGCGTGCTGGGACCGCTGATGCACATGTGACCTAGAGAGGTAGGCTCTCTGAGGGTCTGATTATTTCCATCTCCCAGACGGGGTAAACGAGGCTCTGAGACAAGAAAATAATGGGCTTGTTCAGGGCTTGTAGCCCCAGGACCTTTGCCAGTCACCCTTCCCTCTCCCCTCCTTCTGTTCTGAGCTCAGGCTAGCTCCCTCATTCCCTTGTGAGTCTCTGATTCCTTAAAACTCTCTTGGTCACAATTGCAAGTGTATTTGGGAGATTCTTTCATTAATATCTGGCGCAGTCTCCAGAGAGTTCCCAGGGCCCCAGACAGGCCTGGCATATAGTATCAGTCAATAAATGTGCACTGGCAGAAAGTACCAGCATTCAGACCCAGCTCTGGGATGTAGCCCCTCCCAGACATAACCTGCAAACTGGCCACTGCGGGGGAGCCAGGCTGGGGGGGCTCCCAACTCCCCGCCTTGATTTGATCTGGGGCCGTCCCCGCTTGACCAGCTTCTAGAAGCTGGTTCCAGCTTTCATCCTCCCTGGAGAGCCTCATTACCGCTCCACTCCGCCTGAGAGGCAAGAATCTACAGCCTCCTGGGCTTTGCCACCAATGCATGAAAATAGAAATGATGCCTCCATGTGGACACCCTTGGGTCTAGACCCTGGCCTCCGAGCCCCTGGCACCTGCTGTCACTTTTAGCCCTTCCTTTGTGGGCTGAAGGGAATGACAGACTTTGGAGCCGTTTGGGATTTGCCCAAAGCATCGGGAACTGGTAATAACCATCATTAGGATAATGATTTTAATTATTATCTAATAAAAGTATATTTAGCACCATCCGTTTGGTGAGCGTTTACACTGTTCAAGACCCTTTGCGTCTTTTTAAAACCCTTTCATTGATCCCACATTCCTCTCCAGTGACCACTCCGTTTTTCTGCTCTTTATCGCAAAATTCTGAGAGTTGTCTGCCTCAACTCACTGTTCCCACTTTCCTTTCTCTGTTCCCCAGCCCCCACCCCCCAAATCTGCTCCAATGGGGCTCTCATGACCTCCACACCAGGAAGATGCACTCTGGGAAGGTGGCCCCTGGCAGGAGCACCCACCTTGGTGGCCGCCGGGGTAGGTGGAGGGGGCAGCGGGGTCCCTTCTCAGCATGGAGAAGCTGCCGTCACCTCACTGGCCTGGAACCCACAGCCCCCCAGCACCCAGGTGAGTCGTAGCCCAGGGTGGGGGGAATAGGGGCTTTGCTCCCCACTCTCTAGGGATTATTCAGACAAGTTCAGAGTTGGGGGGTCTTCCCACTTCAGGGGCTCTGGGTGATCTACATGGTCCAGGTGGGGGGGGGGCTGCCTCAGGAGGCAGCAAGACCAGTCCCAGACACACCTACCCCAACCCCTGACATCAAGCCGGTGGGGGGGGGGACCTTGGGAAGCCCTGGGGATATGACACCCCCATACACACAGCCCCTCTGAGCCTCATAAAGACCTAAACTAAGAGGGAAATAAAAGTAAAAATAACAGGGGCGCCTGGGTGGCTCAGTCGGTTAAGCGGCTACCTTTGGCTCAGGTCATGATCCCAGGTCCTGGGATCGAGCCCCACGTCGGGCTCCCTGCTCAGTGGAGAGTCTGTTTCTCCCTCTCCCTCTGCCTGCCTCTCTGCCTACTTGTGCGCTCTCTCTCTCTGTCAAATAAATAAATAAAATCTAAAAAAAAAAAGTAAAAATAACAAAGAATAAAAGTCACAGCTACCACCCGTATGTGTCCTACCCCCTTCAACGTCTCAGGAAGTACATCCTGTTATAATCCCCATTTTATGGATGAGGAAACCAAGGCCCAGGGATGTGGCCCGGCCCAGTTGCGGGGCTGGGAAGCCGCAGCCTGAGTTTGAACCAGCCTGTGCTGCTCGGGAGCCGTGGGATCCACAGCACAATCCAGCCGGTGGGTCCTGCTACCTGCCCATTGGACAGATGAGCAAAGAGGCTCAGGAGAGTTGTGGGGCCGCGCCGTGGAGAAATGCAGAGCTGGGGCTCCAACCCTAGGCCCTGCCCCAGAACCTGATCTCCAAATGCTCCCGGCCGGTTTCCCCAGGGATGGTGTGAGCTTCGCTGCAGAATCCAACCGTGAGGTTGTGGGGGGACGCATGGAACCTGGTGCGCCCAGCACCCATTGTGGGGTCTGAAGGGGAAAGAGGGATAGTAAAGGGATTGGGGGGACAGCGCAGGGAGGTTTCACGTGGCTCCTGCCCACTAATCTCTCTCCAGCCCGGGGCAGCGAGATCTGCCTGTTGCCTAGACCCCTCCCCAGCTGTGGCCCCTCCCGGGGAACAGCGCCGCCTCTGTGTCCCCCCTCGAAGGGCCAGCATCGCTCGGGATTTGCCAGCGTTGCCCAGAGACCGGTGGGCAGCGGGCGGGCTCCAGCCCCCTACACGCAGACCCCTGCCCGCCCAGCCCCCGCACCCGGAGCCAGGACAATGGGCAGCGCAGAGGAGAACCGGGGCGGGCGGGGCCGGGGGGCTTTGGGGGCCTGGGAACGGGGCGGCTCGGGGTTGGTGTGCAGGGAGGGGGTCTTGAGATCAGACGGGGGCTCGGGGCGGGGGAGACTTGGAGAAGGGGGCCCCGAGAGGGGCGGGGCCTCGGAGAGAGCGGGGAGGCGGCCTAGCCCCCTGTCCCACGATGGCTCCAGAAAGCGAGGTCGCCCCCTCCCCCTGGCCGCGAGGCTCGTGCCGGGAACAGGTGTGGGGGGTTCTGAAGGCAGGAGTAAGGGACACAATCCCTTTCGGAAGTAAAGCGACATGGGCCCTCACCGCTATAAATACGGACACAGCTGACTGGGGAGGTGGGGGAGGGAGATCGGAGGGAACCTGGAGGACCCGAGAAGAGAGGGGGGTAGGGTGCGGGACTGGGGATGACCCTGAGCCCTGGGGACGAGGTCAGGTTTCTGGATGGACGCGAAACCCGGCGACACGTTACACTCTTAACCCCGGAGTCCAGGGGCCCCAGGGTAAGACAGAATCGAGGCAGGCGCTCCCGTCCTCAACTTTCCTGAGCCCCGCCCCTCGCTAAGCCCTCCCTGCTCCCAGAGCCCCCTCCCCCTTCTGAGCCCCTCCCCTCCCTGAGCCCCCTCCCACTCTGAGCCTCCTCCCTCTTCTGAGCCTCTCCCCTCCCTGAGCCCCCTCCCCACCCTGAACTTCCTCCCTCTTCTGAGACCCCCTTCTAGGGCCCCTCCCCTCCCTGAGCCCTCTCCCCCTGCAGAGCCCCTCCCCTCCCTGAGCCCCCACCGCTCCCAGAGTGCCTCCCCTCCCTGAACCCTCTCCCACTGAGCCCCCTCCCCTCCCTGAGCCCCCCCTGAGCCCCTCCCATCCCTGAACCCCGTCTCTCTTAAGAGACACCCCCTTCTGAGCCCCCTCCCCCTTCTGAGCCCCCTCCCCCTTCTGAGCCCCCTCCCCTCCCTGAGCCCCCTCCCATTCTGAGTCCCCTCCCTTCCCCGAACCCCGCTCCCTCTTCTGAGATACCCCTTTCTGAGCCCCCTCCCCTCCCTGAGACCCTCCCCTCCTTGAGCCCTCTCCCCCTTCAGAGCCCCATCTCCCTTCTGAGGCCCCTCCTACCTTTCAGCTCCTTCAGAGAGGGTGGCCTGGGACAGCCCTTCCTGGACAGTCCAGATAGAAATGGGACCCCTTCGCAGGTGGGACCTCCCTGGCCCTTCCTCATCGGCAGCAGCACCTACATACTTTGTGACTGAAACAGCCAGAGCTTTTGAGGTTCCCCCCTTAGGGGACACCCCGTGCCCCCCATTACCCAGCAAACACCTACAGAGACCCCCTATCTGGAGCGCCCCGTCCAGGGCTATATCAGACACTGGAAGGACTTCATCCATGCATGGCCCCTTCAAATCGCAGTGTAGACCTCTGGAACCTCATTTCCCATCAAGGGACTGATTTTGAAATGGGGGATGGGTAGAAATTCTGACTTCATTCATTCATCTATTCATTTTATTATTCAACAAGTACCTATTGTGCGCAAGCCTGTGCTGGGGGCAAGGGATACAGCCCCAACCTGAGGGGGGTCACAGTCTAGTGGGGGAGATGGTTGGTGTGTTGGTGGGGGTCAAAAGGCTGAGATGGAGGGGTTCAGGAGCTGGTGGATTGGGGAAGGTTTCTCACAGGAGGTGTCATCCAAACAGGGCTAAAGGCTAATTGGGAGGGGTCAAGGGAGGCAATGAGGACAGCAGGTGCAAAGGCCCTGAGGCAGGAGCAAGAGCTCCTGGGCTTGCAGTCCTAGCTTTGCCATTCTTTTTGCTGTGTGACCTGGACAGGCGACCGTGGCTTTCTGAGCCTCGGTTTCACAGTGCTTAAGGAGAGGGCTCAGCAGGGCACGTGGTACGCAGCCCCCACTCCATAAATATTTGGCAAATGTTTACGAGAGAACTGAGGTCTGGAGGATTGTGGAGAGAAGGCTCATGGCCCTTGTCTGGGAGTGGCTTTGCTGGGCAGCTTGTGACCTCTCTTTCTGGCCAAGGTGCCCCCTTCCCCTGGGCCCCTCCTCCCTGGCCCACCAGTCCTCACCAGCTGTCCCTCCATGTGTGTGTGGCCTGTCAAGAGCAGGGGCCTGTTCCGGGACATCTGATGCCTCGCTTCCCAGGGATTTCAGAGGAGTAGATGCACGGAAGTTCAGCTGCTGCATGGGCTTAACCCTGGAGCCTGGGCGCCGGGTCCTCAGAGGCCCGACGCTGTCCCTCTTGACCCTGTGGGGAGCCCTGGCGCTGCTTCCGACCTCAGCTGGAAAGACCCCATTTCAACTCCCAGCTCTGGCATTGCCTGGTTATGCGGCCTTGGGAAGTTAGTCCACCTCTCTGGTCCCTGCCACGATCAACAGTAATAACCACCTCCTCCATGCTTACCGTGTGCCCGGAGCCCTGTTTACAGCCTTTCTATGAATGAGCTCTGTCTTATGGCAAGATTCCGAGTTCTCAAGTACTGTTGACCCCATTTCACAGATGTGAAAACAGCGCGAGGTGAAATCATCCATCTAGGAGTACCAACAATAGCACATATTTCGAGCTCGCCGTGAGCCTTCTTGAGATGGATTAGCTCATTTAATTCTCCCCCAAATCAAATGAGGTCATGGGAACCCTTAACAGAAGTCCCTTGTGGCAGATGTGAAGACCGGGTCGAGAGATGCTAAGCCATTTGCCCGAAGTCACCAAGCTGTAAAGCTGGGACCCACTTCTCCTGGGCCTGGGGAGTGACACTTCACACCCTAGGGCCACCCCATGAATAGGGCCGTGATCACCGCTGCCATCATGCTACCTGTTAAGATACGGAGATGAAGGAAGAGCGAGAAGAGCAGGTGCTTTCCATGTCCTGCGGGGGGGTTGTCTAAAATGGCCATCACAGATTATTTTATTTTCGCTGCACCGTCCACCACGATATCACTAGCCACAGATGACTATGACAATTTAAATTTAAGTCAACTACAATGAAATTACAAATCCAGGATCTCGCTCACACTAGCCACGGGGTAAGTGCTGGAGAGGCCCCGTGGCTGGTGGCTGCCCCATGGGAAAGCGTGGATTTCGAACTCATCCCTCATCACGGAAAGTTCTGTGGGGCAGCTTTGCTCGATGCAAATGCACCTCTGCTTGACTTTGCTTTTTATTATCTGATTAGAGCCCAGGCCCTGGGAAGTTACAGTGAACTTGCAGAATGCAGAAAAGAGAACCCCAGTTAGGATTTAGTGGCATGTAGGATGCTCGCTAGCTTGTATTTAAGCTAATCTTATCCTAATGACCTTTAAAAGGAAAAATCCTGGGGCGCCTGGGTGGCTCAGTCGTTAAGTGTCTGCCTTCTGCTCAGGTCATGATCCCAGGGTCCTGGGATCGAGCCCCGCATCGGGCTCCCCGCTCCACGGGGAGGCCTGCTTCTCCCTCTCCCATTCCCCCTGCTTGTGCTCTCGCTATCTCTCTCTCTAACAAATAAATAAAATTAAAAAAAATAATAAAAATAAAAGGAAAAATCCTGATAAATATGCAGTTCTTTAAATGCTCTTAGAACCAGCTTGACCATTTAACTGGTTCCCCCCAGGATGTTGGCATGAGTCACGTTTTCAACTTTCTGAGAACGGTACACCGACAGCCTCATTTTGCAAATAGGGAAACCGAGGCTGGCTCCCTGCCTTCCTCCTCCCAAGCCCAGGGGCCCAGTCACTGCACACGCAGGCTTTCCACACCCAGGCACTCCCCCGCCCAGCTCCAAGAAGCAGCTCCAAGAACCTGTCTTCCTTCCGCAGCAGTGGGGAACCAGGTCAGCCAACCGCTGGGACATCAAAGGGAATCTATAAATACAGCTGCAGGAGGAAAAATAGACACTTTTCTAGCCCCTCCCAAGTTTGCCTGTCTCCCACTCCCGGATCTTTCCTGGCCGGGCTCCCACTCCAGTAGCTGGGCCAAAGCCCCCAGCCCCAGGGACCCCTACTGGAAAGCAGTGGAGAGAAGCAGCTAATGGTGCTTTGGTTTTTCCTAATTGGCTCAACCTCCCTCCCCCGCCAGGCAACTGAGAAAAGAGGAGCAACACTGGGCCCATCCCTGGAAGGTGCAGGTGAGATTCTCAGCCCAGAAGTGAGGACGATGAGGTTGTCAGAATCTTCAGATCCTAGAACCCTGGAACCTTCCTTCTTTCTCTTAGGGCACATGTGGGACTTCTATGCTGTGTGGAGCCCTGGGAAGTTGGCAGGGCCAAGGCAGGCAGTTCAGGTTTGGCCAGGGCAGTCCGGAGGGCTTTCTGGTGGAGGTGATATGAGCTGAGCCCAAAGGAGGATATGAGAGATGGGGGGGTGAGGAGCCAGGTTGGGGAAGGGACTCCGGGGAAGGGGTTGGGGGTCTCCTGGATTCTTTCTTCTTTTGGTCTTTGCATCCAAAATACCTCTCAGATCCACCCATTTCTCTCCATTTCCATGGCCCCTTGCCCCTGGTCCAGGCCCCTGGGTTGCTCCCCTAGACTAGTGTGGTCATCTCCTCCCTGGACCCCTGGGGGCCATGCCTACCCTGAGTACATCTCCAGAAGGCAGCCAGAGGGACCTTTTTAAAAGTTAAATCAGGGGCACCTGGGTGGCTCAGTCGTTAAGCGTCTGCCTTCGGCTCAGGTCATGATCCCAGGGTCCTGGGATGGAGCCCCACATTGGGCTCCCTGCTCAGCGGAAAGCCTGCTTCTCCCTCTCCCACTCCCCCTGCGTTCCTTCTCTCGAATTGTCTTTCTCTGTCAAATAAATAAATAAAATATTTTTTAAAAAGTTAAATCAGATCATTTCACTTGCTCACTATAAATTCTCTCATGGTTCTCTAGTGCCCTTGAAATAAAATCCAAACTTTTCCCCATGTGCATCCACCCCATTTTCTCCCCACCCTCCCTTCCTCCCTCTCTCCTCCTCGCTCACCTGCTCCAGACACGTGGATCTCCTCACTGTTCCTCCAGGCACAGTCCTACCCCAGGGACTTTGCACATGCTGTTCATCTGCCCTTTCCCTGTTTCCCCCCCAAATTGGCTTTTACTTCTCCTTTCCATCTCAGCTCAAATCTTACCTCCAAGAAGCCTTCCCTGATGCCCCCAGACAGCTACTGCTCCTCATTCTTTTTTTTTTTTTCCCCTGGCCCTTACAATAATCTGAAATTCATTGTTTTCTTATTTTGTGTCCATGGATGCCCCGAGAAGGCAGAGACCCTGGCTAGACCTCACCTCCATGGGCCTCAATTTCTCCATTTGTAAAATGGGGGTGGAGTTAGGACAAGCTGTTCCCATGGGGAAGCTGCCTACCTTGTTTGTCATTAAAGTTAGTATTTCTGGGACGCCTGGGTGGCTCAGTCAGTTAAGCATCTGCCTTTGGCTCAGGTCATGATCCCAGGGCCCCAGGATCGAGTCCCACATCCGGCTCCCCGCTCAGCGGGGAGTCTGCTTCTCCCTCTACCCCTCCCCCTGCTCCTGCTCTCTCTCACCATCTCTCTCTCTCTCTCTCAAATAAATAAATAAATAAATAAATAAAATCTTTAAAAAAATTAAAAAAAAATAAAGTTAGTATTTCCCTTGCCCGGTTCTCTAGACTCCAGCAATCATTATGCTAATTGTGCAGGTTTTATGTAAATGACATGTGTATTTACTTCCTGCCCCTCCCCCAAAATCCCCACTGGCCTAGGGGAACTGGAAGCTGGGGAGTGGGCAGCGCCAGTGATGTGGGAGGGCGTGGTGGGGGTCTCCTGACCCCCACCGCATGCTTGCATCACAGGAGACACCTTCTTACCTCCACCTCCATCGCGGCCTATTGGAATCTTCTGGAAGGGAAAACTGAGGCCAGACAAGGGGAGCCATTGGCTTCAGGGCAATTCCAGGGTGGGGCTGGGATGAGAACTGGCCCTTTGCTCTGTGGGACCCTGGAGGCAAAGAGGCTTCCCTGACACTTGCCTGGACCTTGCCCAGTACCTCATTGTCTTCACTGAGTGCCTGCTTTGCGCCGGGTTCTGTGCTGGGCGGGGCTGAGACCAAGCCCAAGGGCCTTGACGAGGACAGCCAGATGCCCTGGGACTCCCAGTCTGGGGTGGGTAGGATTCAAGCTGAGACATTTATGTTGGGAAAGAAGGAGAAGTTAGCGGGATGAGTCTGGGAGGAAGGGAGTCAGCAGGCAGGAGGAGGGAACTGCATGGGCAAAGGCCCTGAGGCAGGGGAAAAGTGGTCCCTGAGGGACAGAGTGCCCTGAACAACCTGCCCCCACTCCCTCCCCGCCCTTCCTTGCTCCCTCTTTCCCCCTCACTGGCTTGAGCTCCTGCTGCTCCAGCCACACGCCTCCTCCAACAGGTCAGTCATGGTCCTGCCCCAGGGCCTTTGCACTGACTATCCCCCCCCCTACATGGAACGCTCTTCCTCTATATACCTACATAAGTTTTCCCCTCACCTCCTTCGAGTCTCCACTCAGATGTCACCTCCTCTGTGAGGCTTTCCCTGACCACCTGTTTAAAATCCCTCCCACCCCACCCCATGAGCACTCCACATCTTCTTTCCTTGCTTAATTTTTCTCTTTAGCATCATCTGGCCCAGAATAGATTTCACTTGTTTATACAGCTTCACATCTGTCAACCCCATTGGAACGTCAGCTGCACAAGGCCACAGACTCGTCTGTTCTGTTCCTTGCTGCGCTCCCAATGACTAGAACAAGTGGGCATCCAGTAGGTGCTCAATAAATGCTTGTTAAATAAATGAATCTTGTCCTGCCCTGAGCCCCGTGCTCTGCCAGGACAGGGCTCGGCTCTGTCTCGGTCCTCACTGTATCCCCCGCACTGCCCAGGAGAACCCGGTACAGAGTAGCTGCTCAGTAAAGTTAGATGAAGAAATAGATCCATGCGGGGCAAGCCCCATGGGCTCAGCTCTGCTTCTCGAAGACTGTGGGGGTCCTGTGGCCAGAGCAGAGGTGGCCCCGGGTGGGGCGCAAGGGTATGAGAAGTACGAGAAATACGGGCAAGGAGTGTGAGCTCAGCGCCCACCCACGACACCTCCACACTCTGATGTCAGTGTCACCTGAGTCAAGAGCCCTGGTGGCAATGACCGAATTGCCACCAGCTGAGGTCATTCACACGCATCCTCCAGTATAGCCGTCTGGTTTTTTTTCTCCATAACAGTTTTGATTTTCCTTTTATTTTTATTGTGGTAAACTGTACATGATGTAATATTTATTGTTTTAACCATTTGTAAGGGTTCCATTCCATGGCATTAAGCACTAAGCACATTGATATTGTTGTGCAGCACCCCCACCAATCGTCTATTCCCAGAACTTTCTATGTCTCCAAACTGAGACTCTGTCCCCATGAAGCACGGACTCCCCCCACCTGCCGCCGCCCCAGCCCTGGCTCCCACCCTCTCCTCTCTGTCTCTGTGGACAGGACTCCTCTGGGGACCTCCTGGGAGTGGGGTCCTGCGGGATGTGTCCAGCTGTGTCCGGCTTATTTCATTCAGCATAACATCCTCCAGGTTCATCCATGATGTAACGTGGGTCAGAATTTCCTACAGAGAGCACACCCGTTCCACCACTGGCTTGCTTGCTTCGGATGAAGGGCAGCTCACCACTCTATTACTGATTCAAAAATGGATTAACGAGATGATTTTAGAGGAAAAAAAACAGGATTAGAAGAGTTGCCCTGTCCCCCCAAATGGTCAGAGGTCTCTGGGAGAAAGAAACACTGGCCAGGCACACAAGCATCTTCCCAAGCAGGGGAAGCAGCAAGTGCAAAGGCCCTGAGGAAGGAGCTCTGTGTGTTCACTAGGCTGGGATGTAAAGGCCAGGGGAGGGCAGATTTTGAACAGGGAGAATGTGACACTCCCCCACCTCCACCCAAGGAACCATGTACTTCAGCCTTCTTTGTGCCTGTTTCCTATCCATATCCAAGGACAGACCCCAGGGAGCTCAAAGCTTCCTGGATCCCTCCCTCCGCACTTCCCACTTCTGGGAACCAAGGTGTCCCTTGCCTCATTTGCACATGAGGCCTTCGGGGAGGGGGTTCTGGGACAACCTGGGCCTTTGGGGGGAGGATTTCAGTGGTTCTGAGCTGAAGAAGTGCTTATAATTGCTCCAATTTCCTCGCACATCAGGCAGTGAATCCTGCTGCTTCTATCTAATGTTTCCTGGGCCCATATAGGGTGCTTTTAGCTCCTGCCAGACACAGTCAGCCCAGCCCCTGGTGCAAGGGGCTGGAGAGGGGATGTCAGGCTGGGCAGCCCTCAGCCACTCCCCACTGACTGCCTGGCTGAAGGCCTACTGTGCGCGGGGGCCTTGCACACAACCTCTGTGGGGGAGGAGGATTTGGACAAACTCTGAGACCAGGTGCCCTGGGTTCAAATCCCCATCCTGGCTGAAAACGTGCGAAGAGCCTACAGTGTACACCGTAAATGCTTAGTAAATGCTCCTTGAGTTATTATTTCACTGGGCACCCCTCCCCAGCCTGAAGGGGTGACCTCCTATTGCCCTATTTTGCTACTGAGGGAACCACATGACCCTGGGTTCCCTACTGAACCTTGGTTCCCCCTCCATGTGACGAGGACAGACTCCAGAGAGCTCATCGGTGCCCCCATTCATTCATTCATCTGTTCAACACACTTGTTGAGTGCCTACTGTGTGGCAGGCCCTGTTCTAGCCCCCAGGGACCCAGTGGAGACCAAGGCAGACTCCTGCCCTTCCTTGGCACAGTTAACTGGCAGGGAATGGGGGTGGGGTTGGAAGAGAATAAAATAAATGATAAAAAGAAATGCCATCAGTAAAAAGTACAGCAAAGCAATCACAACAGAGAAAAGGGTGGTGGTTTTTTAATTATTATTTTTTATGGTTCCCCCTTCAGTGGGATTTCCATTTTATTTTATTGATTTATTTTTAAGTAATGTCTACACCTAACATGGGGCTCGAACTCACAACCCCCAGATCAAGAGTCATATGCTCTACCCGCTGAGCCAGCCAGGTCCCCCAAGAGTGGTGACTATTTAGATGGGGACATGTTGGGGTGAACATTTAAGTTGAGACCTGAGTAGGTGAGGGACGAGGTGAGGGACAAAGCCATTCATAGATCTAGGGGAAGAGTATCTCCCTCCACCAGGCAGTAGGCACAGCCTGTGCAAAGGTCCTGAGGCAGGAAGGACTTTTGGAGGAATAGGGAGGAGGGAGGAGGTTGGTGTGGGGGAAGGGCAGAAGGAGGTGGGGTCTGGGAGGGCACTTTTGGATGCAGGGAGCACAGGCCAGGGTCATGGCCCAGGCTCCTATATACACACCAAGACTGAACTACCATATGCGCCTTCCCCATGGCTGCCCTCTGCCTTCCAGCCCTCTATTCGTGCCCATATCTCTGAGATCTCCGGATAACAAGCATTTATGGAGTACCTACTGGGTGCTAGGCAGTGTTCTAGGCAATGGGGATTCAGCAGGAAACAAAACAGTGCTGTGGGGGGAACAGTGTACAATACTTGGTTGTGACAAATAAAATGAAGAAAACCAAAGCAGGGTAAGAGGACAAACAGGGATGGCGCAGCTGTCACTGTGGAGGTGACATTTGCATGAGACCTGAAGGGTGGAGGGTAGGTCATGCTGGAAATCAGTGGGGACAACATTCCAGATGGAGAGAACTGCAAGTGCAAAGGCCCGGAGGCAGGACAGGCTGGGTATAAAACTACATATTCGAAGCACCCTCAAGCCCTTGACAGCTACACCCCCAACATTTCAGAGTGGAGCCACCTCCTCTTCCTCCAGGAAGACTCCCTGGATCCTCAGTACTTCCAGATGAGAGTGGCACCCAATGGGGCTGAAGAAGCGAAGGAGGAAGGGTCTGCGCCAGGCTCAGAGAGGCCCAAAACACAGGGCAGGGGGCGGCCATCAACACCCCATCCACTCAAGTGAATGACCCCAAGTCACTTGCCTTAAGAGCCTACCAAGCTAAGGGGTCCCTGAGCCCCTGGAAATTATTAAAAGCATGGGGTTCAAATTCCAGCTCCATTCCCTGGCTATGTGAGCCAGCAAGACATTTCTCTCCGGGCCTGTTTCCACACCTGAAAACGGGATAATAGTATCTGTGCTTTCGAATCCTGGAGCTGGCATGCAGTAGTTCCTGGATAAACGGTTATAATTATTAAGCATGCCCGGCATGGGGCATTTCCTGGACCGCAGGCCCAGGGGTGTTGTGTAGTCTTTGGAAAGGGCCACACCCTCTCTGGGCACCAGGTCTCCCAAATCCTTCAAGAGCTCCAGGAGGGTATTTGAACTTGGGGAAGGGTCCCCAAGAAGAGCCCCACCCCACCCCGCCCTGCGAGGAGGCAGGGGTCAAAGGGCAAGGGGCAAGGCAGGGGCAGGGCCATGCCCCCCCCAGGCGCGCGCCCGTGCACACACACGCGCGCGCAGACGCACACACAGACACACACACACACACAGACACACACACCCTACCCACCCACAATGGGTTCTAGGCGGTTAGCTCTGCGGAGGGACCAGCTGGGCGGATTTAGCCGGCGCATCTGCCGCCTGAGCAGCTGCCGTTCTGGGGGGGCTGGAGGGGGATATGGGACTAGGGAAAAATCTGTCCGAGGAGAATCGCGTCTGCGCTGCCCAGCTGCCGCCTCAGGCTGGGGGGACACCCCGAATCCGCCCGGACCCCGGGCCCCTCCCCTGCCGCGGCCACCCCCACGTGCCTCTGGGGGAGGGGGCGTCGGGGAGGCCCTGACGTCACACGCAGCCTCAGCCAATCGGAGCTGCCCTTTCCGAGCCCCCAGGGGATTCCCAGGCCCGAGCGGCTACTAGGGGCGCGACCCGGCAGCGACGACCCCCTAACCTGGGCTTGAAAGAGGGCCCGCACCTGGTTAGGGAAAACCAGGCTGGGGCCCGCCAGGGAGGGAACGGGACCCAGGCGACCTCTCTGAGACGCCGCCCTCCGGCCCGGCTCCAGCGCGGCCCAGAGAGGGGCAGAGACCCGCGGGAGTCACACAGCAGGGCGCCGAGGCGGGGAGCGCTCAGAGGGGGCGCGCAGGCAGCCGGGCGGGGTTTCCCTTCCCCGCAGGCGCCAGGCACCAGGCCAGGCTCAGCCTCAGCCCATCCCGCGGCCCCCAAGGCCGCCAGGGCCCCTCCGGATCTCCCCAGGCCCCCTCGGACCCGGGGCCGCAGCCCGGCCGCGCTGGGAAGAAGGTGTCGGCGGACGCGGGCGCCGGCAAAACCCGCACTGGATTCCGCCAGGGTCGGAGCAGGACGGGAGCGCAGCGCGCTCAACCCGGCTGCTCTAGAGGGGGAAACTGAGGCCTAGAGGGGCAGGCTTTGCTCAGACTAATACAATTAGGAGGGTTTTGCTGGCGCTGGTGACCTCGGGCGAGGCTCTTCCCCTCCCTGGGCCTCCCTAGCTCTCCCCGAGGGCAAACTGTGAACTTCCTGCCACCCCCTCCAGGTCAGGGCTCAGACAGTCAGGAGCCCAGGGCTGGGGGGAAGGGAGCAGCCCGGCCTGACCTTGCCCTGGTCCAGGGCATGAAAGACCCATTCATGTCCTCCCAAGCCTGGGTGGCAGCTGAGCCGGCCTGCGGGGGTGGGGCCTCCCTCAGGGCCTTTGTCCCAAGCAGGCCCCTCTGCCTAGTATAACCTTCCCACCCCACCGCCCCGCACCCCATGTGCTTTGCCAGATCTATCTATGGTCCTTCTATGGCCCCCAAATCACCTCCCCGTGGTCCTCACTCAGTCCCCGTGCCCCCAGCAATCTCAGCCTCTACCTGGACCTTCCATTCTGCAGCCCTGGTTCTTCTATGACCCTGCTAGTGTGAAGGTAGCGAGTCCGTTGGTCTTTTTGACTGCTCAGACCAGGACCTGGCATCCAGTGGGCGTCCAATAAATGTTTGTTGAAGGAATAGATTGCAAAGGAGTCCAGTCTGGCCAAGGCCACGGGCAAGGGAGGGCATGCCGGGGGATGGGGGGTGGGCGCAGCATGAGTACTGGTGTGGAGGGGAGAAGAGGGCTCAGAGCCTGGGCACCAAGCTGAGGGGCTGGACTTAGCCCCGCCCTGGTCAGGCAGGCCTCCATCTTCCCAGGTGGGCAGGACACAGGGGTAGGGGCTGGGGGAGAGCAGGTGCCAGCTGATTTGCCTGGGACGGTGGCTCAGCCGGGAAGCCCGTCAGGGCAAAACCACTAGCAGGAAGGCCTAGCTGCCTTCGGAGGTTTGTGGTCTCGGCCGGCCCCTGGCTGATGCCTGGGGCCTGGAAGAACTGGATTATCTCCACAGAAGCCAGGGAGGCTGAAGGTTGCCCAGGATCCAGTGTATCCTGAGGAGTAAGGTTCAAAGTCTGATCCCCACGTCATGCTGTGCGCATGGCCAATGGGAAGCCACATGCCCTGTCCGAGCCCGCCAGACTGCTGGGAGCCACGGATGGGACAAAGTGGGTAAGGCCTACCTAAAAGGTGCTCAGTAGTCAGCGGTAAGAGGGCTCATGCTTTCTTCCCATCCATCGGTGACCTCAGGCAAGCTCCTGGACCTCTCCGCGCCTCAGCGTCCCGTCGAGGGCAGCCTCGGGGGGGCTTCCATGAGGAATGAATGAGATGATTTATTGAGAAGACACCCAGCATGCAGTGTGTGCAAGAAGCGTCACTAGATAAATACATAATAGTAAAACATTTGTTGAGCACCTACTGTGTACTGGAGACGCCGGAGGGACCAGGAGAGCCCACAGCCCAGTGGGGAAGACGTCTGCATACACGTCACACTCACGTCGGGAGGTGCTTTGGACCCAGAACACCGCTGAGGCTCTGAGAGGTTCTCTTGCTCTCCTAAGGTCGCAGAGGGTCAGGGGGGTTACAGGGAGTTCTCCCAAACCTGAAGACCGGTTTGTCTTGGAGTCCCAAAGGAAGGGGCCAGGAGGGCTCCCCACTGGCTCAGAGAGGCCTGCAGCCCTCTGGGAGCCCCCCTCTGGACCAGGCCCTATGGGCGCTGGAGAGGACAGCACGGGCGTCGGGGTGATCCCTGCAGCCCGCTTGCCTAGCTTCAAATCCGACAATTTCTGAGTGACCTTGGACAAGACGCCTTCCTGTGCCTCAATTTCCTCACGTGTCCATCGAGTGTTGTCAAACATAATGCTCGTGGATCGAATAAATGACCTCATATATGAAAGGGGCCATGTAGACCAAGGGGTTCATGACGCCGCATCATCTCCATCATCCCCTTGGGTCTGCTTGGGGATGGATCCTGGGGATGCGAGTCTGGCCAGCGTGGATGAGCCCAGGAAGTCGGGGCGGGGCCCGATTAGGCCCCCCGCCTAGACAAAAGCAGGGTGCCTCCTCTAGGGTCCCTCCCCCACCCCCACCTCCGCCTCCAGCGCCTCCTGCCGCCCACCCGGCTCCTCCCCCCGTTCCGCGCCGCCGTAGCTCCGGGCCGGGTTTTGCGTGGCTCTGGCCCGGCTTTAAGGGAGGGGGGGTGCCCGAGGGGGGGCGGAGGTGGCGGAGCCGCGAGTCGCAGCGGCGGCCGCGGCGGGCGGAGGAGATGCGGCCGCGGCGCGCCCCGGGTCCGGCCGCCGCGCAGCGCCCCCCCCGGAGCCGACGCCAGCGCGCGGGGGGCCGGGGCTGAGCCCCCTCCCCCAGCGAGGCGCCGCGGGCCGGGGGCGGGGAGAGCGCGCGCCCCCAGCCCCCTCCCCGCGCGGGATGCCCGGCTGAGCCGGCCGGGCCGGGACAGGTGCGCGCACGGACCCCCCCCCCCGCCCGCGCCCTCCCGCCCTCGCGCTCCCTCCCGCGCACTCGCGGCGCGGCGGCTCCGAGGTAAGCGCCCCGGGGCGTCTGCGAGAGGGGGCTGGGGGCGGCGCAGTCCCGGGGTGTCTGTCGGCACGCAGCTGGGGGGCTGAATCGTCGGCTGGGGCGGCCGGGTCAGGCGCTAGGATGGGGGCCGGAGGGCCCCGCCGCCGGGAGGGGGATGGATTTGGCCGGCGAGGGGGTTTGTGGAGCGCTATCGCGGGAGGATCTGTCAGCGACGCAACTGGGGAGGGGGCTGGATTTTAGGGGGGGCCACTGTATGGAACGGTGTAGTGGGGGTCCAGTAGCATCGCTTGGAAGGGGCTGGATTTGGGCCTGGGGCGCTGAATGAAGCACCATAATGGGGGAGTCTAATGGCACCGCGGCTGGGGGGGCCTGGATTGTTGCCTGGGGGCCTGTATGTGGGGCTATAATGGGGGTTCTGTCGGCACCGCAGCGGGTGGAGACTTTGTCCGGGGGGGCCGTGGGAGGCACAATAACGGGGCTCGCGGCTGCGCCGCTGGGGAGCTGGATTCGGGCCCAGGTGGGGGGTTCGGGGCCGGCAGGGGCCTGCTGGCCGGGGGTGGGGGGGTGGTGCTGGGGGGCGGAGCCCTGAGAGCTAAGTCGAGGCGGACCCGGGACCGGTGCGGTGGTCCTGGCCCGGTGAGGCCCCTCCACCCCCCTCGGCGGTCCAGCCGCCGCACCTTGGGCGCAGCTGAGCCCTCTCCTGCCGCACGCCCGGCCCAGAAAGAGTCCAGGGCCCGGGCCGCGGGGGAGGGGCCGCGGTGGGGGGAGAGAGCCAGCCTGTCCGGATCCCCCCGTTGCAGTGGGGGCCTGGGGGTTCGGGGCCCCCCAAGAGCTGACAAAGGGACAAAGAAAGCGTCTCTCTCCGAGCGCGCCGGGAGAGGTGGGGGGCGCCGAGTGTGGCCCCCCTCCTGCGGACGCTGATTGGTCCCCCGGGCGGGGGTCACGTGCCCCCCCTCTCCGCCCTGCTCTCCGCCTGCGGGCGCCCTCCGAGTTTAGGGCACCTCCCAGAGGGGGCGCTGCTGTAGGAACCACCCCCCACCCCTGCCCCGGTAGACGCTGGAGCTGGGAGTATTTGCAAGAGTCCTGGGGCTGGAGGCGATTCACAGACCCTCAGCCCCTATTTGGCCCTCTCTGGCTGAGGTCTTTGGCATCCTACCCTCCCTGCCCCTTCCCCCCACACCCCCCACCCCGGAGGTTGTCATCTTTGACCCGCATACTGGAGGGGAACTGAGGCTTGGAGTTAGAAGAAGGGACCTTCAAGCTTTGGGGATCTGGGTTTGGGCTTAAGGAGGAAAGCGGGAGGGTGGCTAATGGCTGGGCCAACAGAAGAGACCCCCCACCCCATTTACAAAACTGCATTTCTTCATGTTTCTCTGGGTTCCCTCAGCTTCTCAAGGAGTCCACTGGCTGGAGCATCCCCTCCTCCATGGGCTCCCCCCACCCAGCCTCTTTCCCAAATCCTAGTAGACGCTATTCAGGGGTGAATTTGGGGATGTATCTGGGCAATTGCTCTAAACTCTATTTAGAATGAGTACAGCATGTGGGGAGATGGCTGGGGCTCACCAGTGGGTCCAGGGCCCACCTGGGAGGGGGTCCTAAGCTCTCTGGGAAGTTGGCTGGGAGGTCACTGTGGCCCATAGGAGATCCCTTGAATACTGGGTAAGTGGTGGCCTGGCAAAAGCTTCATTCAAATGGCATGTGAACTGGCCTGTTCCCAAGAGTAGATGGGGAAACTGAGGCCCAAGAAATTGGCAGAGTGGGCAAAGAGGGAAGCCAGACCTCTCCTCTCCTGAGGTTGCTAGACAGGGTCAAGGGGGAAAGGAGCTGCCACATCAGCTGAAGCCCAGGAGCCCTCCCAGAGGTTACCCTGGACCCAGCACCACCCTGTCCACTCTGGGCTTTGTGGAAATTTGGGCCTGGAGCTTCCAGTGCCCCAGCCCTCTTCAAAAGAAAAAAATTCGGTGTAGAGGAAAGAGCTGGGGCTAAGAGGGCCACAGCTGTGTGACCTCAGACAGGTGTCTAGTCCTCTCTGGGTTGCCATCTCCCCAGGAGGCGATCTTTGGGTTTAGGGCCTGAGTGGAGGGAGATGAGGCAAAGAGAGGTCACATAAGAATGCCCTGGATTTGTACCTCTCCACTCTCCCTCCAGTTCCTGCCTACCTTCTGCTGGGGTTGGGCACCCACCGCTCCTCCGGGTCCTGTCGCCTCCTCTGCTTTGGGGTGAGACAGTGTCTCTGTGCGGAGGTATTGCTTACCCGGCAGGGGCCCCTCCTCCTCTAGGTTTTGTGTCCGCCTTTGTCCACTGGGCAAGGAAGGTGCTGGAGACAGGCCGAAGGAGGGTTTGTCATCTGCAGTGGCTGCCCAGGGCTTGAGACAGGAGTTGCTGGGGTTACATGGCACTGGACCTGGAAGATAGAAATCAAACTGTCCTTGGAAAGGTGACCCTGACGTCAGCCCGCAGGACAGGTGAGCTGGGTCCCTGAAGGCTGAAGGACATGCCGGTCGCTCCCGTCTCCTGGGAAGGTGGTATCTCTGGCTGACCCCGGGGTGGGGCCCGTCCTGCATGCCTGGCCCTTTGTCAGAAGATGCTGGAGTGTCCAGAGAGGCCTCAGCCAGGGTCAGGACAAATGGAATCAGGGAGGACTGCCTGGAGGAGGGGGTGCTGGTATTGGGACTGGAGGGATGGGAAGGATGATCCCAGGAGAAGAGGAGGACAGGGATTTGAAGTAGAGGGAGTGAGCGGCAAGAATAGCCACGGCAGGGTGTGTTGGGGGAGCCCTGAGTGGCTGGACTATTTTAGGGGTGGGAGATAAAGAGCAATTAGGCCTGAGAGTTGGGTAGGGTCCAAGAATGCCAAGTTGAGCTTGGGCTTTATCCCAAGGGCAGTTAGGAGCCACGGAAGGTTTTAGAGCAGGGGAGGGAATGGGCAACGTTTTGGACCTTGAGCAGCCGAAAGGAAGGGTAGCTACCGGGAGACGGGCTCCTGGAAACGCAGTGAGCTGCTTGGAGTGGTAGTGAGTTGCTTGTCCCGGGAGGCAGGCAAGTGAGGTTGATAGCCATCTTTCCAGAATCCTGGAAAAATAATTCTGATATTGGTCAAGGCCCAGGCGATCCTCCAAATTTCTTCTAAATTTCCAGGTTCTGTGGGGTTTTTTGAACTATAATATTTAAGATACTGTGATTCTGAAACTCTAAGCCATTTAAGGGGCTGGGGATACTCAGTCTGATTCCTGGAAGACCCAGCAGTGATGAGGGCTGACTGTGAGTGTGGCCCCATTGAGCAGAAGTAGGGAAATTGAGGCTCCAAGCAGCCCCGGACTCAGGCCCCAGCCATCTGCCCCACATCCTGTGGATGAATTACCCAGGAGCGGCTGCAGACCGACCCCCCCCACCCTAGACACAGCGCAGGTTTGGCCCACCAGAGCCAGGGTTCAGTGTGTGTCCTGATCGGTCTGGACCTGAGCCATGTACTCTCTCATTATCACGGTTGTCTGTCACCTGGCCTTTGGGGATGTCCACGTAAAGTGACAGGCATTAGAATGTGCCACAGAGGTGACTTAAGAGGCTGGAGACCCCTCTTCCATTCCTCTGGGCAGGGATACGGTGCCCCACCAGCCCCCCTTCATGACCCTTCACTGGTGTCCGCCCCAGGGCCTGCTGGGAGGAGGCCCAGGCTAGTGAGGACTACATTTCCCAGGATGCATGTTGGCCCTGGCTGAGCCTGCTTTCCAAGGGCAGACCTAGGGGAGAACTTCCTAACTGCAGGAACCCAGAAGAGGATCATGGGTTCTAAGAGGGGCCCTGGGGGAGATCTGGTCCAGGGCAGCTGGGGAGATCAGTCACTCAACAAAAGCTCCTGTTGGCCCCTGTGTGCCGTGCCCCACGCTGGGTGACACTGGGATCCCAGAGAAAAAGGCTTTAGCTCAGGTGTTTAGTTGGCCCTCAAGGGGCTTCCAGGCTGGAGAAGGGGAAACAGGAGGACCCTGGCCCTCTCTGCTACATGGAGTCAGAGTCCAGGTGTAAGGAGCAAATGGGGCTGGGGAAAGTTGGTCTCTGCCCAGTGGATCAGAGAAGATGAACAAAGGCGGGGCACTGAAGCTGGGGAAATGATGGATGTGTAGGAGTTCACAGTGGGGTTGGCTACATATTTTGATAGTTTTAGAACTTTTCCCAGAGGCCAAGGGGTCAGAGCCCCTGGGCAGTTGAGACAGCCTCACTGAATTATTGCCCTTAGAGATTGCCCACTTGGATCAGACTTACGTGGGTTTGAGTCCGTGTCTTTGCTCATTCACTCATGCACTCATGCCCCCTCTTTGAGACTCAATTTACCCATAGACGCTATTTTCTCTCCCTTAGGGTTGAACATTTAAAGAAGAGGACACAGGCAATATGCTAGGCATAGTCCTGTTGTTTTTCTTACTCCAGAAAAAAGAACAACTTTGAGAAGCAGAAACTTTGTGGCCTCTGGCTCTGATCTCATTTGGAGCTGTGTGGTCTTTGCTCTCACTTCATGAGGTGACAGATATTTAATAGGTGTCTATCTACTAGGTGCTAGGTTCTGGGTACCCGGCAATGACCAAGGCAGACTGGCCCTGCCTTTGTTGACCTCACATCCAGGTGGGGACGTGGATACCAACTAGGGAAATAGAGTAAATCAAGTATAATAAGTTTTCCTGAAGACAGTAATACTGGATCGTGTAGCTGAGGAGGGCGGGGCTGATGGTGTCAAAGAGCGTGTCTCTGAGGAGGTGGCAACTGAGCTGAGACCTGGAAAATGGGATGGAGCCAGTCATGTGAAGATCTGGAGGAAGAGCATTCCAGGAAGAGGGTAGAGGCAGTGCAAAGGCCCTGGGGCAGGACCCTGCCAGGTGCATTGTATACATTGGAGGCCTGCATGGCTGGAGCAGAGTGAGTGAGGGTTAGAGAGGGAAGGAGGAGCAGGTCTTGCAGGGCCTTGGGGGCCTCAGAGGAAGACTTGGGCTTTTACCCAAGTGAGGCTTGAACCCCAGAGGGCTGTGGGCCAAGGGGGCAGCACCTGACCCAGGGCTCACAGCCCTCTTATGGCTGCTGTAGGGAGGACAGTCTGCGGGCAGCAAGGGCCAGAGCTGGGAGACCAGGGCCGAGGCCTCCGTGCTGGTCCAGATGAGCAATGATGGGGTCCAGCCTAGCTGAGGCAGGGGAGGGGGAAAGAAGTTGGTGGATGGGGTAGATCTGGGACTTCTTACAGAAGGATGTGGAGAGAAACAAGGCCCCTTTCTCTAAGGCGTAGGGAGTACTATGGTTAAGAGTGTAGTGTCTAGACCATATGGCCTGGGTTTGAGTCCAGCTTGGCCATTTCCTGGCTGTGCAAACTTGGGCCTGTCACTCACCCACTCTGGGCCTGTTTCTTCAACCATAAAATGATAAGAAGAACGCTTCCCACCTACCCCACTAATACTTTCTGTAAGGCCCACAGCACAGAGCTTGGAAAACAATAGATGCCCCTGAGTGTTTGCTGCCATTCCCCTTTGAAGGTCTGAGCCCCAGGCTCTGAGGAGAAATGAGGCACAGATTGGGGTGGCAAATTCCCTGAGGTCACCCAGAAAACAGGGGCCTCTGGCCCTCACTATTTTTTCTCCACTGTCGCACAGTTCTCATGCCCCATCCCCCAGAGTCCACGTCACTCTGCCAACATCTCTGCCATTCCTGAGCCCTGACTCACCAGGACTTGTGGTCCACTCTGACCCCAGGGCCGTCCCCTAGGACCTATCTCCCGCCTTTGTCTTCTTTAAGTTCGTTTGCCAGGTCTTCCGTTCCCAGCAACACTTAGCACAACCCTGCCTGCTTCCCGCCCAGCATCTCTTAGTGGTGTCCCCTTGCAGACCTGCCCTTCTGGTCCCCTCGCACTTGGGGATCCCCGTGGCCTCCCACACATGGCCTCTGGGGGAGGGGCAGAGTGGCTGGAGGAATCTGGAGGGATCAACCTGGGGGAGAGGAGGGACGGCTCCCAGAATCCCAAGAAAGGAGGACCGGGCTCGCTGTCTTTTTGGACCCCAAGGGCAAGAACCAGATCTCTTTGTCCTCCCTAAAGTGGAGCCCCTAGAGCCAAGCCTTACTCCCCTCTGTCCCCCAGAACTGGCCCCAAGAGCAGGGCCCAGCTCCCCTGCATTTCCTTCAACTTGGGGCTGAGGACAGGGTCTGTCTGCCCCCAGGCCTACCCAGAATTCCCCCCTTGGGAATCTGTGGGTGTTCGCCCCCCCAGCCCCAGCCCCAGCCCCACTCTGGATTCCCCAGGAGCCCCCAGCCCCCTCGGGCGGCCCCCTCCAGGGCCCTCTAATTACCCACTGGGTATAAATGACACTTTAATTTTCTCAGAATGGTCGCTGCATCGTGGAGAAAGCAGCCCCCCCTCCCCCGTTCCTAATTACAAGTTGCTGCTTCTGACTTGCCTCCTGGCGGCCCAATTTCCAAACAGTGATTAAAATTAATTACCCAGGAGCCCCCCTCCCTCCCCATCTGGGCCTGGGGCCCCCGGGGGCCAGTCCGTGGCCCCCCGCTTGAGGTCCTATCTCTCCCACCTGTTCCCCACCCTGGCTCCCCGAGTGGCCTGGGGACAGGATAGCCTCTCTCTGGGTCTCCGCTTGCTTATCCGCAAATGTGCATTTTGGGCCGTGCGGCCTCGTAGACAGATGGCGCCTCGTGGGCACTTGGCAAGAGGCAGCGTAACCCAGCGCCCTGGGTTCGGACTCCAGCCGCACGTTTCCGTGCTGTGTGACCTTGGCCAGGTGGCTTCACGTCTCTGGGCCTGTTTTTCCATCCACGCAACAGAGATGATGGTGCTGGTCTCTGCCTCACTGGGTTGGGGTGGGCAGGAAATGAGTTCATACATGTGAATGGTTGGGCCCAGCACGGGGCTTCGTGAAATCTTAGCTTAGATCCCAGCTCCGCCGGGCCGCCGTGGGCTGCACGCGGAAGGTGGCTCAGGAACTCTTGAGCACCCGTCGTCTTCAAAAGAGACGCTCAGCACGAACGTGTGTGCCGTCAGCCCAGCTGTGTGCCAAGCCCTTGGCGTGCACGACCCCGGTCACGGCTGACCCTCCTGGCATGCTGGTGCAGTAGGAGCTCAGGACGTCCGGAATAAACACGTCCTCGCGGCTCTTTTGCAAGTAGGGACTGTTCGCAGGACGCTCATCGGGCTGGGATCTGGAGCGCCTACTGCGTGCCAAGGAGCCGGCGTTGCGGGCCCCGATTTGCAGAGGAGGGAGCGGGAGGAGGCCCTGCTGTCCCCCAGGCCGGCCAGGGACGAGTTAACCGGCATCCAGCAGCCTTTGGAGGGCGAGGGGGCCTCTCTCTCCCCAGCCCCTCCATGGCCAGGGCCCCAGGGACTCCCTCTGGCAGCTCTGCCAAGTTCCTAGACAGCCCCGAAGCCCGACTGGGCTGCCACGGGGGGCGACTGAGGCAGCTGGAGGGGGCAGCTGTAAGCAGAGCTGGTAACTAGACCTGGAAGGCGCAGGGGCCCGGCCGCCGGGCTGGGTTACTCGATCCCCCCGGGGACGCCGGGCCCCGGAGCTGGAATCCTGGGGCCGTCAGGCTGACAGCAGCTCCTTCTATGGAACTGGAAACGGGCATCCCGCCCCCATCCCGGCCATGGCAGATGGAGAAACAGGGGCTCCGAGCCTGGCCCAGAGTCACTGAGTCCCCTGCCGTGGCCCAGAGGGACCCAGAGAGGGTGAGCTGCCGGCCCGAGGCCACCCGGCGAGGCCACTTCACGTCAAGTAAACACCTGCGTACCGGGCCCTGGTGTGGTGCCTTAATTTATAGAGGAGGAAATTGAGGCACAGTGTCTGGTCTGGAGAAGGGGGAGAATCCCAGGGGTCCTCTCTCAAGATAGGGCAGCCTCCCTCCACCCGCTGGGACCTTCCCACTGCTCCTGGAACAGTTCCAGCCCCCAGGCCTTTGCCCTTGTGGAGCACCCTTCCCCACATCCTCACTGCTGTTCCCTCCTCAATCCCCAGGCTGCAGCTGGAATGTCCCTCCCCCAGGGGCCCCCCAGCCCCACACCTGAGCAGCCCCTTTGCCACCCCCTGCCATTCTTACCGTCATTTGGTAACATGCATACCCCCCGTCCCCCCTGTGGAGTGGGGGCCCCACAAGGGCAGGGCTTTGCCACTGTCTTGGTCACTGCCGTGTCCCCGTGCCTGGAACTGTGCCTAGCACACAGTAGGCACACAATAATTGCTCATCTAAGGAGTGAATGGACAGCTCCCGGTGTAAGGTACAGGGAGCCAGAGCTGGACACAGAAGCTCCCAGGTTGGTGAGGTTGGGTGGAGGTGAGAGAGGAACAGTGGCTGGGGAAGCCCAGGGACACTGAGGCTCAGCCAGGGCAATCAAGGAAGGCTTCCTGGAGAAGGGGACATCCACATGTAGCTGATATAGATGGTGAGCAGGAGTTGGCTGGGGGGTTTCAAGGGGCAAAAGCAAGGTGACTATGTCTGGGTGATTGAGGGGGTCCTGGGGAGAAGCTGGGCCTTGAGAAGGCTGAAGACATCCCCCTGGCAGAGGGGACAGCTTGAGCAAAGACCTGAATGTGGGACTGGTGAATTCTGGGCATGCCTGGCAGGAGATGAAGGCAAGTGAAGGTTAAGGTCATTCCCAGGGTGGGAGGGATCCTTAAATGTCAGCACACAGAAATCGGCTCTTTCTTCTGTGGGGTACTAGGGAGCCATTGCAGGCCTTTGAGCATGGTGTGGGTTGAGCTTGCCAAGAGTTGCTTGGGGGGAGAGGGATCAGAGAGGACAGTGGCATTGCCCTTCGAGCCCAAATTCTCAAAAGCCCCAGCGGGAAATGCCCAGGCCCCAGGAGGGACCAAAACTCCAGCCCCCAGGCTTTTAGCTTCTGGGAGCCTCTGGAAGCAAGAGGGATTTAAGGCAGATCGAAGGTAGAACTTCCCTGCTAAGGCTGAGGGGTGGGGGAATCCTTCCTAGCTCTGGGCTTATTTCTGGAGCTGAGCTGTCGGCAGCAGCGGCCACTGGCTACATGTGGCTGTTGAATCACATGTGGCTGGCCCGAATCGAGATATGCTCTAAAAGTAAAACACATACAAGATTCCAAAGATTAAATGCGAAAAATGGCATGTCGAAATGTCTCGTTGATCATTTTTACATTGATTACTGGTGGAAATAACAGTATTTTGGATCTGTTGGGTTAAATAAAACACATTATTAAAATGAATTTCCCCTTTTGAATGTGGCTGCCCGGAAATTGAAAAGGACACGTGTGGGCGCAGTTTTCTGTTGGATGGCGCTAGTCTGCATGATGTCCTCCCATCGGCAACACTGTGGGTTTGGACTTGTAGTCACCTGCATATAGGTGGGGTAACCAAGGCCCACACGGAAGGGGTGGGGGGACCCGTCGGATCGCAGAACCGGGATTTGAACCTGGGCCGCGCGATGCTGGAGACCAAGCCGCTAACCTGGAGCTCTTCAGCTAACAGTGTTGTCCGTCCAGCCCGCGTTCTGGGCCTCAGTTTCCCCAATCCACCGACAAGGTTAGACCCAGGGTTGGCCAGCCTGGTGCCCACAGGGGAATTGAGGTCCTCGGAAACTGTTTGATGGCCAGGGGGTGGCAGGCAGCAGCTTAATGTGGGGGATGGGTATATAAAGTCTGACACGTGGGCGTGTGCACACACGTGCAGACGGCCCGCCATGGCTGGGGCACACGCATGTGCTGTGGTTGCATCTATGGATACGTGTGAACACACAGAGGCTATTACGTGCTGTGGACATCGGGGCCTGTGGACATGCGGGGGGGGACCCACATTCCTGTGGACACGGGCCAAGTGGAACCAGGGAGGAGGGCAGATCTGGAGTCCGCTCCTGATGCTGACGCTTAGTTCATTCACTTACAACAAGACATTATTGAGCACCAGTGTGGTGCCAGATGCTGTGGGGACACGTCGTTGGCCAAGACACACCCCAGACTGCCGTCACAGGGCTCCCTGTCCAGGGGGGCAGACAGGCTCTGAACAGGCTGATATGTGGATGATTATTTTATTTGGGGGTACCCACGCACAAAGATTGTTGTGCATGCTGATCCCCGTGAGCTCTTACTATGTTCAGGCTCTGGTTGGTGGGTCTGGGGTGGGGCTTGGGCCTCTGCATTTCTTTTTTTTCTTTTTAAGATTTTATTTATTCATTTGAGAGAGCACAAGCAGGAGGAGAGGCAGAGGGAGAGGGAGAAGCAGACCCCCTGCTGAGCTGGGAGCCTGCCGTGGGGCTCGACATGGGGCTAGACCTGGGGCTGGATCCCAGGACCTGGAGACCGTGACCTGAGCCAAGGCAGACAGACCCCCAACCACCTGAGCCACGCAGGTGCTCCATGGGGGCTCTGCATTTCTAAGGGCTCCAAGTGAGGCTGATGCTGCTGGTCTGAGGACCACATTCGGAGGAGAAAGGGTCTAAATTGGACACTTTGAGAGTGTGATACCGGGTAGGGAGGGGCATAGCGGTGTGTGGAAAGGGTAGAGGCTCCTGGAGTATGGGGGTGGGTAGCGCTGGGAGGGCTGTCTCTGAAGATGTGGCATTGCAGCGGAGACCTGAAGTAAGGACAGATGCGGTTATCCTGCCCTGGGGCCCTGGGGCAGGACCGCACCTGCCTTGTTGGGGGGCGCCCGTGTGGCTGGAGCAGAGTGGGCGAGGGGGAGATGGGGAGGAAGTGAGGGCGGGGAGGGGGCTGGGGACAAGTCGTGCCGGGTCTTGGGGGCAGCAGGGAAGAGGCTTTCCCCCAGGGAGGTGGGAGCCCTGGAGGGCTGTGGGCAGAGAAGGGTCGAGCTGACTCGACTGCTCACGGGCGCCCTCTGGTGGCCGCTGCGGGGAGGATGGACGGTGGAGGGGATGAAGGCGGCAGCCTGGGACCAGGGTGGAGGGGACTGCGCGGGTCTGGGCGAGAGACGATGGGGGCTGACCAGGAACGGACTGGAAAGGAGTGAGGATTCTGGATAAACTTGAATGCAGAGCCCACAGGACTTGCTGGCATTGGGCGTGAGGGTGAGGGAATGAGGCTGGGGGGCCGGGTGTTGGGGGGAGCTGGGGGAGGACTCCCAGGCGCGGCCTGAGCCGCCAGCTGAGGTCGGAGTGCCAGAGCAGGCTCCAGCTGGGGGCCGGGAGCACCAGCTGCCAGTCGGGAGGTCAGCATGATCCATCCGTTCAGCACCGCTCTGGTGAAAACCCCAACAGGCTTTATGTTTTATCTGTCGTTTGGAACTTACCAGCTGATCCTAAAATTTATACTGAAGTCCCATGGCCAAGGGTAGCCCAGACACCTTGGCCTGAAGAAGGGCCAGGTGGGAGGTTTTCCAGAAGGAAACTGGAGCCTATGTCAAAGTTACAGTAACTGAGGTGCAGGGAAGACGGGAAGACGGTCCGGTCCAGGGGCCACCTGAGGACCTGAGAAGTAAAGTAGGGTGGCTTTGAGGGATTTCTACCTCTGCCTCAGTCTTCTCATCTGTACAGTGGGACCGTGTGCCAAGAGTTGGAGTGATGGTCGGGGTTCCAGCAGAGAGTCCCTGCCACAGCATGAGGCCTCCTGGATGGGGGCTGGCGCTCTGTGGCCTTATGACGGTCTCTCCTGTGTGTCCCCAGGGCTGCAGGCAGGAGGCACGCCCCTTCCACGGGCAGACAAACACGTGGGTGAAGGGATGCCCCCCCACGCCGCGGGGTGCACAGGCTGGCCACGCAGCGCCCCCCATCTGGCCCTGGTGGGGGCTCCCGGTGGCCAGGTGCTCGGGCAGGGGGTGGGGCTTCATCCGGGCGGGCGGGTGCCGGGTGGCTGCTGACAGAGGCGCTGCGAGTTTCATGGAGAGAAGCAGATGGTCTTGTGGGGGGGAGGTGCTGAGGCCTCCAGTAACCCCAGGGCAGGGGGTAAACTGAGGCCAGGTGCAGTGAGTGGGACTGGACTCCCCCAAAAAAGCATGTGGGGTTCAGTTCTGCATTATAATCAGAATAACTAATGTTGACCGAGCGGGTTTCAGCCTCAGCTCCATTTCATCCATGATGTCGCCGCTCTGTGCCTCAGTTTCCCCATCTGTATAAGGGGCATGTTAACAACACCCACCTCTTGGGTGTGCTGTGTGGATTTTTACAATGCTTGGCACATGGTAAGTGCTTGGTGTTTGCTACCTTTATTATTTATTGAGCTTCCACTGTATGCAGGGCCCTGTGCTGGGTCCTGGGGACACAGTGGTGGCCAAGACCCTGTCCTGCCCTCCCAGGAGGCTCACAGTCCAGTGGGGAAGACAGACAGACAGGCAGTTAGAAGGTAGGGGGATCAGGGCGCTGATGGGGGACACACAGGCACGTGGGAGCCTGGAGGAAGCCCATCCGGGCTGATCTGGGAAGGCTTCCTGGAGGAGGTGTCTGAGAAGAACAAGTTTACCAGGTTACTGGGAGCAGGAGGAATGTGTGCCAGGCAGAGGGAACAGCATGTGCAGATGTCCAGAGGTGGAGATGGAATGGAGGGGAGGAGCTGGGACTTCATTTTGAGGACACTGGGGAGCCATAGAAGGGTTCGGAGCAGAAGTTCTCAGCTGGGGCTGGTTTTGCCCCCCAGGGGACGCTGGATAAATGGGGAAATCTGTGGTTGTCACACTGGGGTTTCTCCTGGCATCAAGTGGGGGCGCCAGGGATGCTGCTCAACACCCCCACAGTACCCAGGACAGCCCCCCAGAGAGAATAGTCGCCCTGAATGTCAACAGTGCCAAGGGGAAGAGACCCTGGTTTAGAGCAGGGGAAAAACAGGTGAGATTTGAGTTCTAGAAAGATTCCTTTGCTACCTTGAGGAGGATACTGAAGGGGCAGGATTGGAGGCCGGGAGACCAGGTAGGAGGAGGTGGGGGCTGGGCTACAGAGCACTCGGGACAGGGAGGGGACAGGGAGGTCAACACCCCATTCTTTGGCTAAGGGATGCCGGGGCTGTTCTTAAGTCGAGGAACTGGTAGGAGAAACAGGTTCGGGCAAGGAAAGCCCAGTGTGGGTCCCCAGGGGTCCTTGGATGGATCTGTGGGGCTGGGGGCAGGTGGACAGAGGGGGCAAATGAACCCCTTCCCAGCCTGCAGTTGCTGCATCACAAAGTTAAGAAAACCAGGAGAAAACGTTAGCCATGAGGTCCCATCCTGACCTGGGGCCTCAGTCTGCCTGTCCATGCACTTGGGTATTAAGTTACTGCTAGCCTGTCTGGGTTGAGGGTTGAGGGAATGGGCTGGGTGATTATTGATCTTGTTATGGTCATTAGGATGCTCAACACCTAGGAGCAAGATCCTGGAGCCAGAGAGCCCTGGGTTCGACCCAACGGCCACATCCTCTCTGGTGGGACCATAGCCCCCAAATCAGACCCTCAGTGTTCACATCTGCAGAATGGGCTGACTGTTACACCGCTCCCGCTAGAGCCAGTGGGGGGCTCTGTGAAGTAATTCCTGGAAACCAGCCAGCCCCAACCTCTGGTCCTTACTATGGCAACAGCAACAACAGGAATCATAATAATTAGCACTTATTGAGCACGTGCGCTGTGCCAGGTGCTGTGCTAACACCCGCCACAGGCCTATGAGATCAGTACTGTTCCCATGCCCATTTTACAGATGAGGAAACCGAGGCCCAGAGGCAGAACCTGCCCAGGACCACACAGCATGTAAACGGCAGAGCTGGGATTTGAACTCTTGCAGCCTGACTCTGGAGCTCTGCGTGGCCAGTGAATGGAAGCTTTGTTTGGAAGGTTCTTACGTTAAATATTGTTCTGATAAAATGTGGGCCAAAATGCACAGGGCATCACCTCACACCCATTCTGGGATGGCAAACCCAGGAAGTAACACATGTTAGCAAGGATGTGGAGAAATCGGAACGCTCACGGGCTGCTGGTGGGAATGTGAGGTGGGGGGCCGCGCTATGGCAAACGGTCTGGCGGTTCCCCTAAGAAGTTAAACATAGAATTACCGTGTGATCCTAGGTCTATACACAAAAGAATTGAAAGCAGGGTCTCAAAGAGATGTTTGCAACCCCAAGTTCATAGCAGCCTTATTCACAACAGCCAAGAGGTAGAAACAACCTCAGTGTCCGGCAGGTGAATGAATAAACACGGTGCGGTCAGTCCCCACAAGGGAACACTCTCCAGCCTTAGAAAGGAAGGGACCCTGACACCTGCCACAACAGGGAGGGACCCCGAGTACACTGCGCTCAGTGAGAGGAGCCAGACCCAGAAGGACACATCCCACAGACCCCACTCCCAGGAGGTCCCCAGAGGAGACAGAGAGGAGATGGTGGGAGCCAGGGCTGGGGCAGGGGGTGGGGAGTCCATGCTTCATGGGGACAGAGTCTCCATGTGGGGAGATGGAAAGTTCTGGGGACGGAGGGTGGGGATTGTTGCACAACAGTGTGAGTGTGCTTCATGCCGCTGAACTGTTGCACTTAAAAATGGTTAAGATGGTAAATTTATGGTATATATATTTAACACAATATAAAAAGAAAAATGTTTATCAAAAAAAAAAAAAAAAGGACAGAGCACCTGAGAGGCCGGGATGACCCAGGCAGGTGTTGTGGGGGAGGAGACTGGGGGGGGAGGGCAGCGGCCTGGGGCTGGAGTAGGCAGCAGCAGGCTGGAGGCCACACTGGGGGCCTTGACTGCAATGCAGTGGCTGGGACCTAGATCGGGGTTACTGGGAGCCATGGGAGGCTGCAGAGCAAGGGAGGAGCCAGGGAAGGAAGCTCTTAAGGAAGCAGAAGCATGTCCCCCAAACACGTGGGATCCGGGCATCTGCTGAGTCACAAATACTGGAAGTCCAGGGTCGTGGAGAGGAAGCTCTGCTGGTCCTCGCAAGGCCTTCCTGTTTTTT
The DNA here is from genome assembly GCF_964656455.1 of Halichoerus grypus. Lineage (NCBI taxonomy): Eukaryota > Metazoa > Chordata > Mammalia > Carnivora > Phocidae > Halichoerus > Halichoerus grypus. Next base: position 213,246,450 of record NC_135712.1, read on the forward strand.
GGCCCTGAGTCCTCAGAGGCAGGCACTCCAGGGCCAAAGGTCCTGACCACCTTCACCACCAGGGCTTCAGAATCTTGGAGCTCTGAGGCCAGGACAGGGCGTGGCGATGTCCCTGCTGCTCAGATGGGGAAACTGAGGCACAGGGCTTGCCTGTGGCTTCCCGGAAGGACGAGGCTGCAGGCTTCTTACTCGGGACCTCCAGACTGCACCCCTGCTGGTAGGGATGTGGAGGGCTGGGTTCCAGAGGGTGAGTTCTGCTCACACTTCCACCAACCGATCATCACCCGGAGGGAGTCTCCACGCTGCACAACCGGGCAGGTTCTCCAAATTACCTTGAACAGGAGCGGGAAGCAGGCTCCCTTGAGGGGTAGTGAGGTGCCTGTCACAGAGGTATTCCAGCAGAGGCCAGAAAGCCTGGACTTGGGAAGGAAGTCAGACTCACCGAGGCCCCTCTGAGGTCCCCAGCTAGCTGGAACATTCTACAATTCTAAAGTATGGCAACTCTCAGATTGTGGTTTATAAAATTCTGAGAGACTGAAAAATTTTTTAAGCCTTTCATTTTAAGATTGTTGGTTTATTTTTTTAAAGATTTTATATATTTATTAATTTATTTGAGAGAAAGAGCGAGCAAGCGGTGGGGCGGCGGGGGGAGGAGAAGAGGGAGAGGGACAAGCAGGCTCCGCGCTGAGCAGGAAGGCCCACGAGGGGCTCAATCTCAGGACCCTGATATCACGACCTAAGCGGAAATCAAGAGTCAGTCGCTGAACTGACTGAACCACCCAGGTGCCCCAGGATTGTTGTTTTAATTGTAAGATTTCTTGAATATATGTTTTGAGATTGAATTATTTAAGTACGTGCTGTTAAGTGTTGTGTCTATCATTATCGTGATTGTTTTTTTAATTATTTAATATGATTTTATTTCAAAGTCATTTAAATATTGTCATTATTAGTTTTTGGTTCGAAACCGTTTCCGGAGCTCTCACTACGATGTGGTCAGAAAGTCTTGCTGATAATTAAATAAGTGCTGGCGTTACTAATATTGCCGAGCTTTGTGTTATGTTTTATTATGACCCCATGGGGAGTGGTTTTCGGGTACTTGAAGGTCCAGGCCACTGCGGCTCGCGTGCGCCATCTCTCGGCGGAGGGCGGAACTGCAGGCAGAGCAGCTCACCGCCAAGCCTCTCGCCCGCAGGTCTCACTTCTCGTCGCCCCGACCTCGCCATGCGGACCCCGCGAGCGCCCCCTCCTCGCCCGGCCCCACTGCTCCTACTGCTGCTACTGGGGGGAGCCAACTGCCTCTTCCCCGAGGAGCCGCCGCCACTTAGCGTGGCCCCCAGGGACTGTGAGTGGGGGTCCCGGGGGAAGCAGGAGTCCGGAGGGAGGGTCTTGCTTCCCAGCTGGGTCGGCTGCCCACTTCCCTCAGGGCTCACCAGACCAGGCTCACCCCAGCCCTGGATCACACCCCTCCCCCAGACCTGAACCACTACCCCGTGTTCGTGGGCAGCGGGCCAGGACGCCTGACCCCCGCAGAGGGTGCTGACGACCTTAACATCCAGCGAGTCCTGCGGGTCAACAGGACCCTGTTCATCGGGGACAGGTATGAGGGATTGTCCGGCAGAGAGTGCAGGGTGAGGTGTGGGGAGCAGGTGGTGGCATTTTGGGGAGGTTTGCACGCTGGACCATATTGTTTGGCTGGAGTACAAATTGGCATCTTTGGGGTGGGACTATATAAAGGCTGCTGACTGAACTCCACTTGTGGTTACAGTCTGGAGTCGGCTATGGTGTGTCCCCACCTACAGGTGGGGACAGTTCTTTGGTCAGATTCCCTGGGTTTCTACAGAAGCTGCTGATGTGGGGCTCCAGGGCTTCTCGGAGAACGTGACATTTGAGTTGAGACCTGAGTGATGAGGAGCCAGCCGTGGGGACATCTCGGGGGAGAGGGAGAAAATCTGGGCAGAGAGCACAATCTATACAAAGGCCCTGGGGCAGGATCCGGCCTGGCGTGTTGGAAGAACATTGAGGAGGCCCGATTGGCTGGAGCAGAGTGGGTGCCGGGGAGATGGGGAGGAAGGGAAGGCGGGGAGGGGACTGGGCAGGTCGTGTGGGGTCTTGGGGACCACAGGGAAGACATGGGCTTTTACCCCAGTGAGGGGGGAGCCCTGGAGGGCTGTGGGCAGAGTAGGGGGTCCTGACTCAGGTGCTCATGGGTACCCTCTGATTGCTGTGGAAAGGACGGACCGAGGGCTGGAGCCAGGGGGACCAAGGCGAAGGTGACTGCCCTGGTTCAGGGTGGACTAGGGTGGTGGCCGTGGAGTGCATGAGAAGTGGGTAAATTCTTGGTAGACATTAAAGGCAGAGCTGACACTATTGGCTGATGTGTGGGAGGCGAGGAGAAGTGACAAGTTGAGGGTGTCTCCCAAGTTGTGGCCTTTGCCCCTGGAAGGACAGAGTGGCCTCAGCCGAGATGAGCGACAAGGCAGGAGGTGTGGGGACAGTCGGGTGCAGCGTGGTCGAGCTGAGTGTGAGACGCCCGGGACCCTCCCGCAAAGAGACCTCCAGGATCAGCTGGACCCCCAAGTCTGGAGCTCAGGGGAGGGCCCGTCTGGAGACAGGACTGTGGGCGTCGTCCTGCCATAGACAGGGGTGGGGAGAGTGCACAAGGCCGCCCGGGAAGGGAGCGGCTGGGAGGGAAGAGGCCCGAGGACCCAGCCTGGGCATCGGGGGAGCGGTGAGAGACTGAGGGCCTGGAGAGGTGGGAGGGGAGCTGGGTCCCTGAGGAGTTCCCAGGAGAAGGAGGGGGGCACAAGGTGAGACACTGCACGAGGGGGAGGAGGACAGGGAAGTGACTGCTGGACTTCACCTTGACCAAGGCAGTTTCTGCGGTGGGGGCTGAGGGGAAGAGCCTGGGGGAGACTGAGAGGTGGTGGGAGGGGCACCCGATGGCACCTGATGAAGGGCACTGGACAGTTCATCATGTTGGGAGTAGGCCCCCAAGGCCGTGGGGCATGTAAGCGTGAGGTGGCATGTCAAGGAGTATGGGTGTGCTAGAACCTGTGGGTCACTTCAGGACCGGAGGAGGCGTGTGATGGCACGCACGAGCACGCGGGGGCATGTTCAGTGTTGCAGTCGCTCGTGGCTGAGGCCCTGGCGCACCCCTGCACGTTACGTATGGGACACACTTCTGCCGCCAGGAGAATGGAGAGTGGGGGTGGGGGGGTTGAGGCTCCCATCCTCACTAGCTGCACCTCTCCCCTAGGGACAACCTGTACCGGGTGGAGCTGGAGCCCCCCACGACCACGGAGCTGCGGTACCAGCAGGTGAGGAGCGGGCCCAGGTGGGAGGGGTGGGGGCAGCACTTGCGGCTCCTGCCAGGGGGCCCTGACACGGGCTGGGGAGCAAGAACTGGGCGGCAGGGATCCCTCTCCCCTCACCGCTGCCTCTGCTCTCAGAAACTGACCTGGCCCTCCAACCCCAGTGACATCAACGTGTGTCGGATGAAGGGCAAGCAGGAGGTGAGTGGGCCCTGGCCACGCCTCCAGCCACGCCCCAACCCGGCCCAGCTCGGGGCATATGGGCCTCTGTCTCCATCCGGGGCCTGCACCCTCCTGTTGCCATGGCTGCGCCCCGAGAGCCTGGCCACGCCCCCAAGTGGTCCTCAGGCATGGCCACGCCCCCAGCCTTGGTCTTGCCGGAACTCCATCCCTTCAGTGGCCGCCGATGCAAATTATTTCTGCGCCTTGGTGGGTTCCTCAGTCACTTGGAAGATCCAGTCCCCTTTCAACCCCCGATGTAGTCCCAGTCCTGGCCACGCCCACATCCCCGGCCCCGCCCCGCAGCCCCTCCAGCCCTCGCTACTAGGCACGCCCACACCCGTGACCACGCCCACCATGGCTTCTGTCTTCCCGCCCCACCCCAGGGCGAGTGTCGAAATTTTGTAAAGGTGCTGCTTCTTCGGGACGAATCCACGCTCTTTGTGTGCGGTTCCAATGCCTTCAACCCCGTGTGTGCCAACTACAGCGTGAGTCCCCGCCCTTCCAAGCCCTGATGCCCCAGGTCCAACCTCCTGGTCTTGGCTCACCTGCCCTCTGCTGGCCCGGCACTTTCCCCAGACCACGTCACCTCCTACAGGAAGCCTTCCTGGATATGCCCTCCTCGGCCCCTCACCAGGAGCTCCAGAGGAGGCTTCCAAAGGAGATCCGGGAAGCCATAGCTCACTTAAGCTACGAGCCAGTTATAGGATTAACTAGAATTGACTCTTAGATCGGCTCGCAGAACAGTACACTAAGCTCTAGAGAGTTTAAGTGGCTGACCAAATCACACAGCATCCAAGGTGGAGGCAGGATTCCTCAGGGGTGGGGGGGCTGCCAGGTGTGGCCAGGAGCGCTGTCACTCAGGCCCCATCCCCCTGCAGATGGACACACTGCAGCCCCTCGGAGACAACATTAGCGGCATGGCCCGTTGCCCGTACGACCCCAAACATGCCAACGTTGCTCTCTTCTCTGGTGAGTGCCCCCAGCTCTGACCATCTGCTGGGGCCCCAACCCTGACCCGTGTGGCATTTTCCACTCTTGGAGGCGGGTTATTATGAAGGTGGCTGTGAAACAGAGAATCTCGGCCACGGTCAGCACTCAGCCAAGGTCAGGGCTCAGCCGGGGGAGCTGGAGATCAGCCTGGGCTCGGGCTTAGGTGGGGTCAGGGTTCGGTCTAGGGACAGGAGCTTCCTTGGGCTCTGGGCTCAGTCTTGGAAGATCAGGTTTTGGCCCACCCTGCCCCTGGCCTCTATGATGTAACTTCTCACCTGCTTCCCCTCAACTCACGCCCATCCAGAAGGAATGCTCTTCACCGCCACAGTTACTGACTTCTTAGCCATCGATGCTGTCATCTACCGCAGCCTGGGGGACCGGCCCACTCTGCGAACTGTGAAACATGACTCCAAGTGGTTCAAAGGTGGGGCAAGCATTCATCAAATCCCCCCACCAGAATAAGAGTCCCAGAGGAGACAGAGAGGGACTCCCATCTCATCTTTGGAACCTACTGACCTCTTTGAAGACAAAGCTAGAGGAAAGATTTCAGTTGGATCTAAAGTAGAACTTGCTGGAAATGGGTGGTTTGGAAACCTGAAATGGAACAACAAGAGGGATATAGCGGGAACTTAGCTCTTCAGCACATGAGGGAAGAAGGTGACAAAAATAGTAGATGTTGCTGTTTGTGGAGGGTAGACACAGTGATTTTAGGATTCGGACACCCAACACCCCCCAAAAAATCTTTGAGTCTATTTTATTTTGCCTGGGTAATTGGCCAATATCCCCCCTTCACTGTAAAAGCATTCACCTGAGCTGATGTGTTCACAGCCCTGGAAACTCCATTTCTCATGTTAGGGGCTGAGTTCTGACCCTTTCTCTCCTACAGAGCCCTACTTTGTCCATGCGGTGGAGTGGGGCAGCCACATCTACTTCTTCTTCCGGGAGATCGCGATGGAGTTTAACTACCTGGAGAAGGTGAGGTCCTCTCTCTCCCACCCCTGAGAGGCACTGGTGGTGGGGCATGGAGCTGAGAGGCTCTGGTCATGGGAAGTGGGGAGTAGAGGTGGATCCATGAATCTCCACCTGGGGCAAGAGGTTCTGCCCTCCACCTCTGATCCTCAAGACCCTCCACTCCAGCCAGGACCAGGCCTCTGAGGCTGGAAGACATTTATGGAGCAGCCTTGGTGCACACAGCCCTGGGTGAGGTTCATGGGTTTGAAGGCAGGTAACACCTCTGGGTTCCAGTCCTGGTGTTGTTGCTATTCGCCTGTCCACCCACCCATCTCTCAACCATTTATCCATCCTTTATCCACTGTCCATCCATCTGCGTACTTACCCTCCTACTTAGCCACCTTCTCATTCACCCATCTATGTGTTCTGCAGCCCACCCATAATTCCATCAACTCATGTATCTATCTATCCATTTATCCATCTGCCCACCCATCCACTCAACCATCATCCATCCATCCATCCATCCATCCGCTCATCTACCTTACCTCCCACTCATTTCCTTATTCACCCATTTATCCAGCTACCTGTGCATTCATTCATATACTTAACCATCCACTTATCTATCCTCTTCATTAGCTCATTCATCTCTTCATATATCTGTCCACCCTTTGGTATATCCAATTGTCTACCCCCCCATAACTTATTCATCCGTGCCATTCAATGTTCTGTCTATCCATACATCTGCTCATCCATCTACCCATGGATCCACTCATCCATCTACCCATGGATCCACTCATCCATCTACCCATGCATCCGCTCATCCATCTACCCATGCATCCGTTCATCCATCTACTTATGCATCAACTCATCCATCGACTCATGGATCTACTCATCCATTGATCTGTCCTTATGTTCTTCTTCATCTGCCCATCCATCTATTCCTCCTCCATGCAACCACCCATTTATCCACTTACCCATCCATCCATCCATGCACCCACCCATCCATCCACCCACCCACCCATTTATCTCCCATCTATCCATTCATCCATACACACATCCTTCTACCCATCCATCTATCCATCCATCCATTCATCCATCCATCATCTCCTTCATTATTTTTCTAACTATCCATCATTATCTCCTTCACATTTGTTCATCTATCCATCCATCTATCCACTCATCCTGCCATCCCTCCACCTACCCATCTACCCATCTATCCTGTCCCTCACTCCACCAGGCAGCTGGACAGTTAAGTGCGAATTCTTCCCCATTTACTACTAGTGTGACGTTGGGCCAGTCACTTCTCTTTCTCTGGTCCTCAGTTTCCCCATCTGTACAATGGGGATATTGGTCCCCTCCTTTGTAGAGTTTGGGAGGAGTGTAGGAGATGATGAGGATTATGTGCCTGGTACATAGTGAGCAATCTGTAAACACGTGAGATTTCGACTGGGATGGCCATGGTTGTGATGACCATCCCTGACATCCCCGTGTTTCTGCTGGGGAATGCGGTGCTCAGAGGAGTGTGGTGACTAACTGGGGTCGCACGGTGAGCCAGTGACAGACTCCTCCATCCCGGCCTGGGTGATGGCCAGTGCGGCCTGTGGGCAGCCTTCCCGGACTCAGGGCTCAGGCCCCCATTTTATCTGCTGTCGCACCAGGTGGTGGTGTCCCGCGTGGCCCGGGTGTGCAAGAATGACCTGGGAGGTTCCCCTCGGGTGCTGGAGAAGCAGTGGACGTCCTTCCTGAAGGCGCGGCTCAACTGCTCTGTGCCTGGGGACTCCCACTTCTACTTCAACGTGCTGCAGGCCGTCACGGGTGTGGTCAGCCTGGGGGGCCGGCCTGTGGTCCTGGCTGTTTTCTCCACCCCCAGCAACAGGTCAGAGGGCCCCGAGGGGAGCAAACTGGGGCACTGGGGGGAGAGAAGCAGAGAGCTCCCACATTCATCATATATTCCCTGGGTCCTGGGCTGGGCGAGATTGGACTCCCGAGCGGCATCAGCCCCAGACTGGGGTGGGACAAAGCCAGCTACTGACCCTCCATGGCCCTTTGGTCAGAAGGGGCCAGATGGGGGGTGTCCTCATCTTCTGCCTTTAGAAGAGGGGGGTCAAAGAGGGCTTCCTGGAGGAGGGGACATTGGAACGAGCCACCAATGGGTGTGAGATGGCAGGAGAGGGAAGAGCATTCCAAGTTGAAGGAATAGCATGTGCAAAGGCCCTGAGGCTGCAGTGAGTTTGGTATGTTTAAATAATAGGGAGGAGGCCCCCGTGGCTGGAGAGGAGGAGGCAAGGGGGAGAGTAGAGGATATGAGGGCAGAGAGGTGAAAAGCCACTGGGAGGAGCCTGTACTGTATCCTGAGAGCTCTAGGGAGCCATGGGAGAGTGAGGAGCAGAAGAGAGACAAGGTCAGATGTGCATTTTTGGAAAGCCCCCGGGGCATGGGTTGAAAGGGGGCAAGAGTGACATCTGGGAGACTGGATGTCCAGGCAAGTGACAGTGGGTGGCCATGGAGGGACACGGGTGGCCATGGAGGAGCCAGCCTGTGGTCCAGTCTGAGCCCTGTTGAGGAAGCAGAGTGACTGGAGTGGATGGGTGGCATCTCTGGCCCAGGGTACGGAACATCTATCAGCTTCACCGGGACAAAGGCTCTCCAGTGCGCCTGTCCAAGGCAGTGCCCTGCACCAGGCTCACCACTGCCTCTCCCCTAACTCCCCCAGCATCCCCGGCTCGGCTGTCTGCGCCTTTGACATGACTCAGGTGGCCGCTGTGTTTGAAGGCCGCTTCCGTGAGCAGAAGTCCCCTGAGTCCATCTGGACACCCGTGCCAGAGGATCAGGTGCCACGGCCCCGGTGAGAGCCCCCTTGATCCTGAACCAGGTACCCAGGTGGGGTGTCCTGACCCTCGGACGAAGGGCTGGGACTTCCAGGTGGATTTTGTGGGGCTGAGTTCAGCTGTACCCATTACACAGATGCAGAAGACTGAGGCCCTTTCTGCAGGGCAGCAGGTCCCCCGGCAAATCAGAGCCCCTGTGTAGGGATGCGCGAGGCCGCCCTGACCACCGCTTCCTCCCCACCTAGACCCGGGTGCTGTGCAGCTCCTGGCATGCGGTACAACGCCTCCAGCGCCTTCCCCGATGAGATCCTCAACTTTGTCAAAACCCACCCCCTGATGGACGAAGCGGTGCCCTCTCTGGGCCACGCGCCCTGGATCGTACGGACTCTAATGCGGTCAGTCCCCGTGCATGGCTGGGGTCCGGTGGGCCAGTGGGTGGTGACGAGAGCCCAGGCCGGGGTGGTGGGTGGGGAGGAAGAAGGGGGCCACCTGTGGGCATGAGGGCAAGGGGGAGAGCGGTCCTGCTGCAGCCAGGCCCTCCAGACAGCTGAGTATGCAGTGACCCAGGGCCGCGTGGTGGGGACGGGGTGGTGGGGCGGAGAGAGGTGAAGGGGGGACAGGCCCAGGCTGGGGTCCAGCTTGGGGGTCTGTCTCTCTGTGATGTGCCCCCGCCTGGCATGGGTGGTGTCTCTACACATGCCCAGGGCACCGCAGGGGCTATGGGACCAGCCTAACCCCTGCCCACCCTGGCCCCAGGCACCAGCTGACGCGAGTGGCTGTGGACGTGGGCGCTGGCCCCTGGGGCAACCACACCGTTGTCTTCCTGGGCTCCGAGGTGGGCACCGTCCTCAAGTTCCTCATCTGGCCCAACGCCAGCACCTCGGGCACCACCGGGCCCAGTGTCTTCCTGGAGGAGTTTGAGACCTACCGGCCAGACAGGTGAAGTGGGCAGAGGTCGGGAGGTGGGACCGGTGGGCGGGGAGATGGGGCTCGCCCTCGAGTCCTGCCAATCTGCTCACCCGCAGGTGTGGACGGTCGGGCGGCGGCGAGGCAGGGCGGCGGCTCTTGAGCCTGGAGCTGGACACAGCCTCAGGTGGCCTGCTGGCAGCCTTCCCCCGCTGTGTGGTCCGCGTGCCCGTGGCCCGCTGCCAGCAGTACTCAGGGTGCATGAAGTGAGTGCCCCCTGGCGCAGGCTGCGGAGGTGAGGGGGAGGCAAGGGGAAATGAGCATGGGAAGCCGGGAGAGCCGAGTTCAAGTCCAGGGCCCAACAGTGTCCTGACTCATTGAACGATGAGCCCATGAGCCAGGCAGAGGACACAGCTCGTGCAAAGGCCCTGGGGCAGGAGCGGGCCTTTTATGTTGGAAGAACAGCAAGGAGGCCCGATTGGCTGGAGCAGAGTGAGCGAGCGGGAGAGAGGGAAGAGGGGAGGACAGCAAGGGGAGTGGGGCAGTTGTGCAGGGGCGGGGTCCTCTGGGCCATGGGGGAGACTTGGGCTCTCAGAGGTGGGAGCCCTGGAGGGCTGTGGGCAGAGGGCTGTATGAGATCTGACTGACATCTTTAAGAGCAGCAGGAGCAAAAGCTGGGGACCAGGGAGACAGCTGTCTCCCTGCCTTTAAAACGGGTGGCAAGATCAGATGTAAAGTTCTGGTGCGCCCCTAGTCTCAGCGTGAGCCCTCAACACGGAGAAATCCTTCCCTGAGCCCGCCATCATGGCAATAATGACGCCTGGGCTCCCACTTGGGCAAAAGTGAACTGTCCTGCGCCTTATCTAGAAAGTGGGGAACAAGTAGCCCCTAGCGCAAAGATTTGTCACAAGGAGTCCCGGAACTGGCAGTCAGAGGTACCTTGTAGGGGACTGTGGTTGATGGACCCGCCGGGTCACCTGTCTGCTCTAGGAACTGCATCGGCAGTCAGGACCCCTACTGCGGGTGGGCCCCTGATGGTTCCTGCACCTTCCTCAGCCCCGGCACCAGGTACTGGGGGAGAGGGCCTACGGGAGGGTGTCCCACCCACCTGATGACCAGGCTGGGAGGGGTTCCTGCTGACTGCCTTTCTTACCGCTGTTAGAGGCGCCTTTGAGCAGGACGTGTCCGGGGCCAGCACCTCCGGCTTAGGGGACTGTACAGGTAAGGACAGTGCGGGCCGGCTGGGGGCTGGGGACCACCAGGGTTCTCCTAGTGCCCTTTGCTGCCCAGGCCCAGATAGCGGGCTGGGGGAGGGCGGTGGCCCGGGTCAGGGCATTGGAGGGGCAGGGGTCCCACTTCCAGGGGGGGTGGCAGGGGAGGGACAGAGACAGACCAAGAGACAGGCCACGAAGCCGACAGACAGACCTGGGAGACGACGCACAGACCCCAGCAGACAGAGAGACGCCGAGAGACAGGCAGACAGAGGCTCTGAAGGGGACACAGAGACACCACGAAGCAGACGGACAGGCGGGCAGGCCGACCTTGGAGAGGACCGCCCGCAGCCAGAGGGGCCGAGGCGGCGGGAGGCGGGGACCGGGCCGTCCCCCGCCGCCCCTCTCACGCGGCCCGCGCTCCCGGCCAGGACTCCTGCGGGCCAGCCTGGCGGACGAGCGCGCCGGGCTGGTGTCGGTGAACCTGCTGGTGACGTCGTCGGTGGCGGCCTTCGTGGTGGGCGCCGTGGTGTCCGGCTTCAGCGTGGGCTGGTACGTGGGCCTCCGCGAGCGGCGCGAGCTGGCGCGCCGCAAGGACAAGGAGGCCATCCTGGCCCACGGCGGCGGCGAGGCCGTGCTGAGCGTGAGCAGGCTGGGCGAGCGCCGGGCGGCAGGGCCCGGGGGCCGCGGCGGGGGCGGCGTGGGGGGCGGCGTGGGGGGCGGCGGCGGCGCCGGGGGCCCCCCCGAGGCCCTGCTGGCCCCCCTGATGCAGAACGGCTGGGCCAAGGCCACGCTGCTGCAGGGCGGCCCCCACGACCTGGACTCGGGGCTGCTGCCCACGCCCGAGCAGACCCCGCTGCCGCAGAAGCGTCTGCCCGCGCCGCACCCCCACGGGCTGGCCGCGCGCGCCTGGGAGCACGGGCACCCGCTGCTCTCGGCGTCCGCCTCCTCGTCGCTGCTGCTGCTGGCGCCCGCCCGCGCCCCCGAGCCGCCGCCCGCGCCCCCCGCGCCCCCCGCGCCCGGCGAGCCGGCCCCCGACGCGCGCCTCTACGCCCGGCCCGGCCGCGCCTCGCACGGCGACTTCCCGCTCACCCCGCACGCCAGCCCCGACCGCCGGCGCGTCGTGTCGGCGCCCACGGGCCCCTCGGACCCAGCCCCCGCCGGCGACGGCCTCCCGCGGCCCTGGAGCCCGCCGCCCACGGGCAGCCTGCGGAGGCCCGGCCCGCACGGCCCGCCGGCCGCAGCCCTGCGCCGCACGCACACGTTCAACAGCGGCGAGGGCCGGCCCGGCGACCGCCACCGCGGCCGCCACGCGCGGCCCGGCACGGACTTGGCCCACCTCCTCTCCTACGGGGGCACGGACAGGACTGCGCCCCCCGTGCCCTAGGCCGGGGCCCGACGCCTCGGCGGTGCCAGCCACGGGAACCAGGAGCGAGAGAGCCGGCCCAGCTCCAGTGGGTGCTCAAGACCCCCACCCCACCCTCGGGGCTGGGGGGCCCTCGGCCACACGGAAGCACAACGAGCTCGGCGCCCCCCCCCGCCCCGCCCCGCCCCGCCCGGGGCCGCGGGACACTGAGGCGATTTGGGGGTGGGGGGGGCGGGAGGAATGTGCTATGGATTTGAGGTTGACCTTCTGCGCGTGGATTTGGGTTTGTTTTCCAATTGGCGTTTCTTTTGCAGATTTCTATCCAATTGCACAACTCCGTTCTCGGGGTGTCAGCCGGGGGGGGGGGCTTGGAGGCGGCGGGACAGGGGAGGGGCCGCAGCCGCAGACCCAACCTCCCCGCCCCCCCCTTTCCAGGCCCCTCCTCAACCCAGGCTCCTGGCGTGTGTGGGTGTGTGTGTGTGTGTGCATGCCGTGTTCGTGTGCAAGGGGCCAGGAAGGGGAGGGAGGTGTGTGTGTGTGCCCACGAGGGCTGCTGCCGGCGTGTGTGTCGCGGCGGGCCACGCGTGCCGTGTACCTGTCTGTGTGCCAGGCGGTGGCCCCAGCGGCCTGGGCGTTGGCTGAGCCGGCGCCGGGGCTTCCAGAAGGCCCGGGGGCCTCCAAGGTGCCGGTTAGGAGTTTGAGGGGGAGACGAGAAGGGGTTTCGGGCAGGGGGGCCGGGAGGGCCTGCCCAGAAGTCATATTGGCAGCAGCTGTCTAAAGGGCTTGGTGGTCTGGGGGGCGGGGAAGGCGGGCGGGCCCCACTGTAAATACGGCCCCAGGGTGGTCAGAGGGTCCCATGCCACCCGTCCCCTTGTGACCTCTCCCTTGACCTCCAGCTGACCGTGCATGCCAGCTGAGTGGCCAGCTGAGTCCTGGACCCTCTCTGGAGTTTGCCTCCCCCAACCCCCTCCCCATCAATAAAACTGTTTACAACCACCGGCCCCCAAGGCTCTGGGTCTGCTCTGTCTCCTAGGGGTGGGACCTGGACCACACTTGCCTGGGGCAGTCGGGAGTACCCCCCGCCCGCCCCCTGTGAGACTCATGGCGACAAGCAGAATTTGGCGGAACTAGGTGTGGAAATGGCGGGCATCTTCATCTGGATGGGGCCGGTTTTCTGATTCATCCTTGAGCAAATATTTATTGTGCAACTGCTACATGCCGGGCAGTGGTCAGGGACGAGTCCCCGTCCTCATGGAGTTCACAGCCTAGTGGGGGAGACCGGCCCCATACACACAAATTAGGAGGGGATTTGAAGTAGTGATATGCAACGTCAAGAAAAGGCCAGATAATGTGCTAGGTCAGGGCTGACTGTGGGGTGGGGGAGGGGGTGGTCGAGGAGGGCCTATAGGGGAGGGGACACTTGAGCTGAGAGGTGACATGTGAGACAGCAGCTGTGGGGAGGTGCGCAGGCAGAAGGAACAGCCAGTGCAAGGCCCTCGGTGGGGACGGGCTTGGAGAAGGGGAAAGGTGGCCGCAGCGGCCCCCAGCAGCATGGGGAGGGCCGGGCAGGAGCAGGTGCAGATGAGGAGGGAGAGGAGGGCAGGGGCTTCAGGCAGGAACAGCCTCAAAGGTGCGGAGTGTAAAATTTTTTGTTGTGGTCAAATCCACATAAATTCGAACGCACCACTGGAACCGTTTTTAAGCGCACAGGTCAGCGGCATGAAGCACGCTCCCGCTGTCGGGCGCCCACCCCCACCATCCATCCCCAGAACTTTTGCATCTTTCCAAAGTAAAACTCTGTCCACATTAAACATTAACTCCCCATCCTACCCCCCTCCCAGCCTTATGGATTTTATTTTAAGTGGGACAGGGACCCTTCCGAGGATTTTAAGCAGAGGGCGGGATCTGATTTCACTTTAAGAGATCTCTTTAGCATTATGCCTCCTTTGCGGTTCACACTCCCTCCTTCCCACGCATGTCCGTGGGGCACCTGCTGCGTGCTGGGCTCTAGGGACTGAGCAGTGGGCAAAACAGATCCGGTTCCCCCTTGTCCTGGGGGAGATTGTTAGTATAGTAAACAAAGAAACACAAAGCACCGTGCTGACATCCCTTAGCCCCTCCTGAACCTGTGTGTGTCCGTTCCTTCAGCCTTATGGAGGGAGGTCTGACGTACAGCATTGTGTAAGTTTCAGGTGTGCAGCTCAGTGATTTGGGGGGTGCAGATATTGCACTAGGATTACCACAATGAATCCATTACCTCCTGTAGTTCTCTGATGAGAGCATTTAAGAGCTACTCTCTTAGCAATTTTCAAGTATATAAGGTTACTGTGTATAGTAACGGTAACTATAGTCGCCATGTTGTACATTACACCTCCTGGATGTACTCATCTTAGAACTGCACGTTTGTACCCTTAGACCAACATCTCCCCATTTTCTGCACCCCCCAGCCCCTGGCAGCCACCCTCCTGCTCTGGGTTTTGGGTTTTTTAAATCCCATATATAAGTGAGAGTATATAGTATCTTTCTCTGCCTGACTTAATTTCACTTAGGGTAATACCTTCAAGATTCAATAACATTGTTGCAAATGGCAGCATTTTCTTCTTTTTTTACCTTTGAATAATATTCCAGTGTGTGTGTATATCGCATTCTTTCTTTCTAGGATTTTATTTATTTATCTGAGAGAGAGAAAGAGAGCGAGAGAGTGAGCGAGCAAGAGAGAGAGCATGGGCAGGGTGAGGGGCAGAGGGAGATGCAGACTCCCTACTGAGCAGGGAGCCTGATGTGGGGCTTGATCCTGGGACTCCAGGATCATGACCTGAGCCAAAGGCAGATGAAGGCAGACACTTAACCGACTGAGCCACCCATGTGCCCCTTCTTTCTTTCTTTCTTTTTTTTTTTTATTGCATCTTTATCCATCCGTCAATAACACTTAGGATGTTTCCATGTCTTGGCTATTGTGAATAATACTGCAAGGAACAAAGGAATACATGTTTTTTTTCTAGTTACTATTTTGTTTTCTTTGGATAAATACCCAGAAGTGGGATTGCTAGATCATATATCCCTATTTTTAATTTCTTGAGGGACCTCCATACTGTTTTCCACAGCGGCTGCACCAATTTACTTTCACACCAACAGTGAAGAAGGGTTCCTTTCTCTCCACATCCTCACCAACACTTGTTATTTCTTATCTTTTCGATTCTAGTTATTCTGACAAGTGTGAGGTAATATCTCACTGGTAATATCTCATTGCATTTTCCTGATGATGAGTGATGTTGAGCACCTTTCATGTACCTGTTGGCCGTCTAGATGTCTTCTTCAGAAAACTGTCTCTTCAGGTCCTTTGACTATTTTGTGGGTATCTGTTTTGTGTGTCTAACTCTATGGATCTGTTATTCTGTCGATGTGTCCTGCTTTGTCTGTGTCTCTGTGTGGTTCTATGTATTTTCACCTGTCTCTGTTTTGTATCTATCTGTGTATTCATGAGGATATCCATCTATCTTTCTTTATGCCTGTCATGGTCAGCCTGCATGTGTGTCTCTGAACCTATGTGTCCACAAGACAGAACTCATATTCATTCTCAAAGCTTGATAGAGACAAAACTCTTCAGAGATTGGGCCAGGGAGAAGAGGCCATGGCCAGGCGTGATAGAAGTCCTGGGTGCAGGTAAAGATAACACATCACACCTGAATTTTTAGAACGCAACAAAAATGAAAGCACTGAATAGTCAAATCTGTGAGATGCAGCCAAAGCAGTTCTCAAAGGGAAATTTGTAGCCTCCGAATGCATTTATTAGGGAATGAGAAAGATCCAAAACAAACAGCACATTAGCTTCAGATGAAGAAACAAAGAGCAGAAGGGGCCCTTGGAGACTGAGTTCAACTTCATGGATATAGAAACTGAGGCCAAGAAAAGTTAAGCCACTTGCCCAAGATCATAAAATAAAGCCATTCCTAGCAGAGCTGGGAGCCAGGGCCAGGTTTTGTCCCTCCCAGGCCATTGTTCAAAGACCATGGAGAATTTTGGCATCGCTTACTTTTGAAATCTAATTTCTAGAAATTATTTCATTTTTCAAAAAGGCCAACAATACATCATGAATTCAAGACAAGTGCTTTTTGTTATCTTCATTGAGCTTCCTGGTTGCTCAAATTTATTGCAAAGAGTATCTCTTGCTTAAAGAGCTGTCCCTATCCCCCAGGAATGGTGCCTTGCAAACCTGACCCTTGATCCCCGGATTGGGGGAAGCAGGGATTCGGCCCCAGAGATTCTTGGGTGCCCACCCCCCAAAAGCAGGAATCAGGGGAATGAAAAACTGGGTAGAAGCAGGAAGAGAAGGGAGCAGGCAACCCCCCCTCCTGCCCTTCCCCTGCCAGGAAGCAATTTTGCAATTCTGACCACTCCCTTTCCCCTGCCTGGCTCAGGTCCAGCCATTAACGGGAACAGGATGTGGGTGAGGACTTCCCTAGGGTGGGTGGCCCTGCTCCCAGTCCAGGCAGGTATAAGGCTACCTCACCAGGCTAAGGGAACACAGATGGAAAAGAGAGAGACCATCATGTCCTCTTGGAGCCCAGAGCGAAACCAGAGGTAAGTCCCCACCCCACCCATTGGTAGGCAGAACTGGATGCTAGACATTTCTGTCTGATGCACTGAAGTCAAAGGGCTAGATGTAGATCTGCAGGCTGGAATAGACCGACAGGCTGTAACTATAGACAGACATGCTCTCATACACACCCTCACTATAGAAGTCCCAGGTGCTCCCCGGGCCAGACAGAGAGTTGGAGTCTCACCAACACCTCCCGACCAACACCCCACCAGAGGCCTGCTGGAGGGACCAGGAGGAGCAGAAGCCCCAGCCCTCCAAGGAGTATGGTGCCAACTGTACACCACCCCATCCCAAGGCCAAATGCCTGTCCCAGATCTGCACAAAGCAGGATGCAGTTTTCACGTTCAGAGTTCCTTTTGGAGCCCTAGATTGCACCCGAGCACTTCGGAGCGAGATGGAGCTGCAGCTCCATCAGAGAAAGAAATGTAACCTTGTTTGGACGGAAAAAGGAGGAGGCCAGAGGGGAAACCTTGGGGAAGTCAGAGAGAGCTTCATGGGAAAGGGAGCATTGGGGCTGGGGCTTTGCAGGATAAGTAGGAGTTCACTGGCCCTGCCTTCAAAATGTGGAGCCAGGGAGATAAGAAATGACCCAGAAAACAAGCTAGAACAGAAGAAACTAGAAAGAAATTAGCAAATTTGACTGTAAATAATTAACAGTCCATTGGGGCTGGGCTGGCCATGAAGAAGGGTAGCATTTATGGATCAGACTGAGAAACTCAGTTTTCAGAGCTTTCTGTAACAGCAGCTACTTCGGGAAGCTGTGGGAAAGTGAGGGTGGAAGCCAGGAGAGGAGCAGGGGATGACTGCAGGAGTCCGGGGGAGCCATGAGCTGGCATGGTCCAGGGTGCTGGAAATGGAGACAAAAAACAGTTGGCAGAATCTGGGGACACTTTCACCAAGCGAGGTGTATTTTCTGTCATGGCCTGCAGCCCAGGAGGCCTGAGCTCCCATCTTTCCAGAACACTGTTCCTGCTGCTGCTGTCTGTGGCCTCAGCCCAGGATGTCACCCCAAACCGTGACACCTGCTTGGTGTTCCAGTCGAGCAACGGCAGCTCCGTCTCCTGCCACCCACCTGCCAAACTCCCTCACCGCTTCCCAGCTGACACCGTCTACCTGGTGGTGGAGTTCTTCAACCTCACCCAGCTGCGGGCCGACACCCTCCAGGGCACCTCTAACCTCCAGGAGCTGCACCTCTCCACCAACCAGCTGGAGAGCCTCTCGCCCAAGTTCCTGCGGCCGGTGCCTCTGCTGAAGGTGCTCGACCTAACCCGCAATGCCCTGACCCAGCTGCCCCCAGGCCTCTTCCGGGTCTCGGCCGCTCTCCACACCCTGGTGCTGAAGGAGAACCGGCTGGAAATCCTGGAGCCCTCGTGGCTGCAGGGGCTCAAAGCCCTGGGGCATCTGGACCTATCCGGGAACCACCTCCAGACACTGCCCCCTGGGCTGTTGGCCAGCTTCACCTCCCTGCGCATCCTTGACCTCAGCAATAACCAGTTGAAGACTTTGCCCTCTGACCTTCTGAGGGGCCCCCTGCAGTTGGAAAGGCTGCATCTGGAGGGCAACAGATTGCGGGTGCTTGGAGAGGGGCTCTTGGCACCCCAGCCAGACCTGCGCTACCTTTTCCTGAACGACAACAGGCTGGCCGCGGTGGCAGCCGGCGCCTTCCGAGGCCTGCAGCAGCTGGACATGCTCGATCTCTCCAACAACTTGCTCACCAGCGTGCCCAAGGGGCTCTGGACATCCTTGGGGCAGCCCACCCGGGACATGAAGGATGGCTTTGACATCTCTGGGAACCCCTGGATCTGTGATCGGAACCTGGATGACCTCTATGGGTGGCTCGTGGCCAATAAAGACAAGATGTTCTTCCAGAATGCCACACGCTGCGCTGGGCCCGAAGCCTCAAAGGGCCAGATGCTCCTGGAAGCAGCCGAGTCCCACTGAGGCCTGGGGCTAGGGTGGGGAGACAGGCCTGGCAGTACACTGCTCGGTACTTAGCAAATAATTCACCTTCGGCTTTCCAGAGCTGCCAGGATCCGCTTGGCCCAGGCTTCCCAAAATGCACGTTGGGCTCTCCAGCCTCCTTGTACCCTCTTCCAAGAATGTCTTTCCCTGGGGGCAGTTGGCTGGCTCAGTCGGTGGAGCACGCGACTCAAGCCCCACATTAGGCATGGAGCCTACTTAAAAGAAAAAAGAAAAGAGAATGTCTTGCCCTGTTTTCCAGATCTCTCGGTCTCCAGGCTCCCTCAGCCTGCTCGGCCTCCCTCTGGCCCAGCCCTGGCTACACTAGGGCTGTCTCTATCTGGTTCTGCCTCCCCCACTTCGGGGGGCTCTCCGAATGCAGGGCCTGGGGCTGGGTTCCCTCGTAGCCAGCATCGTTCAGTTTGTGGTCAGACCCGAAGGGTTAATAAATAACTGTGGAATGGAATTGGAATACTAGAATAATTCACTGTGTTCTGAGCATCTCCCAGGTTGACTTCCTAGTCCTCCCCAGAGGAAGGAGAAGGAAAGAAGAGGCCTGACCCAAGGCCTGGGGTGCAGGACATGAGCTTCCAAAGGGATGGCAGTCGGGATCTGATGGCCCGCGGCTCCTCCTCCCTCTCCCCCCATCCAGGACTTAACTGGAAATAAAACACTGACCATTGCCCGGAGTGTCATTTTACCAGTGGATACCTGCCAGAGCTTGTGTCCTGGGGAAGGTTTAAATTAAACCGGATTGCTTCAGGTCTCCAAACAATTTGTCATGCTGGCCCGTGACAACCCAGGGGGATAGCCACCCAGGGCAGGCCTGGGCAGGCTGGGTGGAGCCGAAGGCTTAGGAGCCTGGGTTCTTCCAACTCAGAACCTTGGGACACCTGCTGACACAGTGCTGGGCATGCTGGGAGCCAGAGTCAGATTTGGGGGGACCCCTGGGTGTTTGGGGGAAGGCTCCCTGGAAGAATGGTCATGCCCACGTTGGTGGTCATTCCAGGAATGACGACGAAAGCCAAGGAGGGGCCTGGAGTCTGGCAGAGCAGAGTTTGAATCGGATCCCTCAATTTGCTCATCTGTAAAATGGGGATCCAAGGGAGTGAGCCGGCCTGAATCCTGGCTCAGTTTAATGGCAGATTTTTAAATTTTTATTATTTTATTTTATTTTATTTTTTAAGATTTTATTTATTTATTTGAGAGAGAGAATGAGATAGAGAAAGAGAGCATGAGAGGGGGGAGGGTCAGAGGGAGAAGCAGACGCTCGGCTGAGCAGGGAGCCATATGTGGGACTCGATCCCGGGACTCCAGGATCACGATCTGAGCCGAAGGCAGTCGCTTAACCAACTGAGCCACCCAGGCGCCCATGGCAGATTTTTTTAAATAAACAAGAAAGACCTTGAGGACTTGCCCAAGGTCACTCCTCGCCGAGGCGGTGGGGGCTGTGATCGTCCTCCACTGTTTCGGCGGCAACAGCAGGGTGACGGGTGGCCAAAACTGGCCAACGGAAGTAGCTCAATCCTGGGGTATCCAGCGTCCTCGAGTTACTATGACAACCGCGGAGCCCCCACCCCACCCCCACCCCGAGCCCCAGGGAAGCGCGCGGGGTGGGGAGGTTAGGCTGGGGCCCCGGCCCCGGGACACGCCTCCTCACGGCCCCTCCCCATTGGTCAGTCCCCGAAGGCCCCGCCCCCCGAGCCGCTATAAGGCGGGCGGGGCCAGCGGTGGGCGGAGACTGGAGCCCGAGTCTGGGGTCCGCAGCGGCACTTGGGGGCCGTGGCTGCGCGCGCCCAGGTGAGTGCCACGCGGAGGGCGTCCAGGAGAGCCCCGCAGATTTGGGGGCTCCAGATCAGGTGGGCGGGAGAGGATCCAGCGGCGTGAGATGGGAGGAGGATGACGGGCCCGAGCAGGTGGCCTAGACCCTTGGCCCAGTTGGCTGAAGCTCAGGACCCAGTTGGGCGGGGACCAGGGCTCTGAGGGCACAGGGTGGGGATAGGGGAAGAACTGCGAGCGGGAGTCTCAGGTCGAACTCTCCACTCTGAGTCTGCTTAGATGAGTGGCCTTGGAAACACCATGGACCTGCTGGCCGCCTCAGTTTCCCTGTCAGTCTGTGGGTTTATTGGGATTCCGCGGCTACCACCTCCACCCCTGCCGCGGGCTGCGTGTGCAGTTCTGTCGGGGAAGGGTGAGTTGGGGGGTGGGCAGGGGCAGCAGGGACCTCCTCTCCTTTGCAGAAGAGGAAACAGCTCAGAGAGGTGAAGGCACTTGCCCAAAGTCACCCAGCAGGTAATGGCAGGATTTGAACCCAGGTCTTTCTCTCTCCAGAGCCCATGTTTGAATCACTACAATGTCCCCACCTTGCCAGAGCTCTCTAGTGTGCACCTACTGTGTGCAGAGCTCTGTGCATGCATTGTCCGTGTCCCTCACGACACTGTGAGGTAGGTATTATCATTACCTTATTTTTTTAAGATTTACTTATTTATTTGAGAGAGAGAGTGCGCGTGTGCAAGTGGGGGAGGGGCAGAGGGAGAGGGAGAAAAATCTCAAGCAGACCCCCTGCTGAGCGCAGAGCCCAACACAGGCCTCGCGACCCTAAGATCATGGCCTGAGCTGAAACCAGGAGTCAGATTCTCAACTGACTGAACCACCCAGGCACCCCTATCATTACCCTATTTTGAGGAAACCGAGGCCCCAAGAGAGAACAATACTTGCCCAAGTCACAAAGCCCAGAGGGACAGAACCCAAGGCCTGGGCAGGCCCCAGGAGGGCTGGTGTGTAGAGGCCACTCTCACTCTGTCCTGCCCCTCAGGGTGCAGCAGGCATGTCAGAAGATGAGGCTGCTCTGCCGCCCAGAACCAGCTCGTGGGAACAGAACCAGCAGGTGAGGGGCCGCCCCTCCCACGGAGCAGGGGCACAGGCGGGGGTGGGGGGATATCCCTTCTGGGACAGTTTCAGAAGGTACCCCCTCTCCTTCCCATCCTTGCTGGACCATGGGTGGCACATCTTCCCCATTTCCCAGAGGGGCACAGTGATGCCCGGGGCAGGGAGCATCTCTCCCCGGCCCCCAACCTCCGGGTCTCTGCCCGAGACTCTGCATCAGACCCTGCTCCCAGCACTTCACGCCCGTTGCCTCCGTGAATCTCCAGCCCTAGAAGCCCATTTTACAGATGGGGAGGCTGAAGCCCCAAGTTACGTGTGCAGTCCCCCCAACCCTCTCGCCCACCCCGTCATCCTGGCCCAGAGAGCGCAAGTGGACTGGGGTGTGGCTGAGATCCCCACCCCCAACCCCCCAGGGGCCACTCTGACGCCGCCTCCTCCCGCAGAACGTGGTGCAGCGCGTGGTGGCCCTGCCGCTGGTCAGGACCACGTGCACCGCCGTCCTCGATGCTTACAGTGCGGCTAAGGACAGGCACCCGCTGCTGGGCTCCGCCTGCCGCCTGGCGGAGCACTGCGTGTGTGGCCTGACCACCCGCGCCCTGGACCACGCCCAGCCGCTGCTCAGCCACCTACAGCCCCAGCGTGAGTCCCCCAGCCCAGCCCACGACCCTGGGTCCTGTGGTTTGCCCCGCCGGCCCGCCCTCCATGCTCTGGACGACATGCATGCCTCCGTCTGACATGCCCTGGAGTGGACCTGCTGAGTCGGGACCTGCTCAGTCTTACCTGTCGTGTATGCCGTTCGTCCGTCCACCCGCCTGTACCCCCATCCACCCGTCTCACCCTCCCCCCGTCCTGCAGCCACATCTCCCGTTCTCTGCCTGCCCGGCCCCCGCTCCCCATTCTACCTGCATCCCTCTGTGGTTGGGTCTCCTGGACCTCCGCCCTTAGCTGTTTACCTGGGGCCCCCCCTCCTTCCGTCCCCGTTCTGTGCATCTCGATGTCCTCCCTTGTTGAGTGGCCTGACATACCTCAGGTTCCTCTGCCTCTCCACCTCCCTCCCCGTCTACCTCTCTGTCGTTGCCCCCGCATGTCCCGAGCCCCACATGTCCCCGCACTCCTGGGACCAGCTGAGGGGTCCAACCTGGCACAGGGATGGGGGGAGCGGAAAGACCCTTGGCTTCACGTCTGACCGAGGAAGGGGGTCACCTGAGATTCCCAGCTCAGGGTCTCCCCCGCCTCCTCCTCAGCCAGTTTGGGTGACCTTGAGCCTGCTCGCTGGGGTGTCCGAGCCGGGCATGAGCGAGGAGTCACCTTGGCGCTGGCGGCAGCCCTATGGCAGGGCTGAGGCAGGGAGGGCAGTGGAGGTGGGGTCCAGCCTCGTGCCCCACCCACACCCTCAGGGTCCCAGCCCCTCGCAGGGTGGCCCAGGCCTCTGTCTACCTCTCCCTACCTCTCTTGCCCTCACTCCCTGCCTCTCCCCTCCAGTGGCCACAGTGAACAATCTCGCCTGCAGGGGCCTGGACAAGCTGGAGGAGAAGCTGCCTTTTCTCCAGCAACCTTCGGACACGGTACCCTAGGGACCCAGGGAGGGGTGGAGGTGGGAGGGAGCGGCGCAGCCTCCCCCGGGACCAGCCTGGACACCTGGGCCAACCAGACCAGGGGTGGGGGGGCTGAGTCAGGTTTCGGTCGAACTCAAAAAACACCAGCCAAATTAAAATAATCAGCACCCGAGTTTATTGAGTGCTTAAGACGCACCGGTTGGGGCCCATCATCCCCTCAACAACCCTTTGGTGGAGAACTTTTCTTTTCCTCCATTTTATAGAGGGGAAATTGAGGCCCAGAGCCAGGAGGGGACCCCTTGACACCCAGCCCCCGGGAGCTGGGGTGAGAGAAGGGAGTCAAAATCTGGACGGGGCCCCCTCCCACCAGGTGGTGACCTCGGCCAAGGATACGGTGGCCAGTGGTCTGACGGGCGTGGTGGGCCTGGCCGGCCAGAGCTGCCACTGGAGCGTGGACCTGAAGCGCTCCATGAGCCACGCCGTGGACGTCGTGCTGGGCAAGTCAGAGGAGCTGGTGGACCACTTCCTGCCCATGACCGAGGACGAGCTCGGTGAGGCCGGCACCCTCCCGCCCTGCCCTGCCCCTGAGTCCTTCTGCCCAGTCCGCACCCCTGGAGGTGACGGATCAGAGAAGTCCGGGACTTGGGCAGGGCCACCTAGCAGTCCATCAGGAAACACCAAGCTGGAGCCCAGGCCTGACGTCCCCGTCCATGTCCACGGCCCCCTGACCCACATCCTGCTAGAAATCAGACCACGCAGACCCTAAGAGTCTACAGGGCTTAGAGACTTGAGGGCGCTGGCCTCAAACTGGCCCAGGCAGCGCCTTTAGAATGTTTTACTTCATCGCATGCATTTAACCGTCAGATTGTGCCCTCCAAATCCTGATTTGTGGCCTGTCCTCAAACACTAAACGCTCGGGCCAAAGGGCATCTGCCCTCTCCCGGGGCGCCCGGCCGGCTCAGTTGGTGGAGCGTGCGACTCTTGATCTCGGGGCTGTGAGTTCGAGTCCCATGTTGGGAGGTAGAGATGCCTTAAAAAATAAAATCTTAAAAAAACAAAACAAAAACAAAACGCACCATTCTCCAACTTTCTACATCTTGTCTCTGTCCCCGGAGGCCATCTGACTTCTTAACCCCTGCTTTAGGGCACTAGAAGAACGTGTCGAGGCACTCCCTCCTCCACGGAAAGGCTGCAAGGCATTTATGAAGCACCTACTGTGTGCCAAGCACTTGTAGGATATTCTCCACAGACCGTTTGGTAGAGGGGTTAAGAGTGCCTGGGTTGGAATCCCGGGTCTGCCTCTTGCACACCGTGGGACTTCATCCCCTTTGCCTCAGTGTTCCTCATCTGTAAATGGGGCTAATAGTAGTGCCTGCGTCGTAGGGTTTGGGCAGGTTAAGTGAGTTGATATTGGTAAAGGAAAGTTGGGAGCCCGTGGGCTTGTCAACCCAGAAGGAGGGTGAGCGGATGTGGCAGCGGTGGCCATGCTGACCCCCTCGCCCGTCCCATCCTCCCAGCGGCCCTGGCAGCCGAGGCTGAGGGCCCGGAAGTGGGCTCCGTGGAAGAGCAGCGGCGACATCAGGGCTACTTTGTGCGTCTGGGCTCCCTGTCAGCACGGCTCCGCCACCTGGCGTATGAACACTCCCTGGGGAAACTGAGGCAGAAGAAACACCACGCCCAGGACACGCTGGCCGAGCTGCAGGAGCTGGTGAGAGCCTTCTGTCCACTCCCGCGCCGTGATGCAGGCCAGTAGGCACGGCCTGAGTGCCAACCGAGCACCTGGTCCCGAGCTGGTCCGAAGGGGGAGGCGCAGCCGAGCTCAGCTTCCTCCAGCCGTGCGTGTTCAGCGCTGGGGCAGAGTGGGGACACGGGGCTGGGGCAGCTCAGGGGGGTCAAGGCTCAGCCTGGGGAGACAGGAGGGGGCTTCGTCCCGTGAAGGGAGGGGAGTAGGAGCTAGAATTTATAGGCACTTAAGGTAGCTCAGGAGAGAGAGGGAAAGTGCCCCTTCCCTTGCCCACCTGCCACCAACCCCAATCCTCCCCAGCCTGTAGGTTCTCGCCTCGTCCCTCACTCCCCATCCCTCCCTGCTCCAAAGGAGCACAGCAGCTCCCATTTAACTGAGCTTGGTAAGTTCAGATGCCCTTAACCTGCTCCTGCTGCGTCTCAACCTCCATCCTTCCAGGGGCTCCAGTCAAAACCCAGGAGCAGCCCTCGCCTCCCCTCTTCTCCTCTGCTCCCACATCTCACACATCAGCTGGTACCCCAGTTCTGCCCACAGCTCCCCCTTCTCTTCCCCCCACCCAGGTCCAGCCCCCATAACTGCACCTGGTCCATCCTGGACCCCATTCTGTCCTCCCCACAGCAGCCACCAGAGGGCGCATATGAGCCCCTGAGTCTGTTGATGTCCCTGAACGCAATGTCCTCAAGGTCCATCCATGTTGTAACAGGTGCCAGAATAGCCCTTCCTTTTTAAGGCTGAATCATATTCCAGGGTACAGATGGACCACAATTTGTTTCCATTTACCTTCTAATGCCTACCCTGTCCTGGGCACCGAAGGCACAGTGGCCCCCTCAGGACACTCACAGTCCAGTAGGGGGATCAGGGTCAGGATGGAGAACATGCCAGGGGCTGTAGAATCTGCCCAGCCAGGAGGGGAGGAGGGAAGACTTCCTGGAGGAGGAGACATCTACATTGAAACTTAAACTGGAGTGAACCAGGCAGGGGCATGGGGTGAAGGGAAGTGTGTCCCTGGCAGAGACGAGCACGGCCAAAGTGAGTCTGAGCTTTAGGGGACCCACAGGTCGCAGGGTCTGGCCAAGAGCAGAGGAGAGAACGGGCAGGTGGGCCAGGCTGAATCCGCAGGCGGGGAAGGTTGCAGGAAGAAGATGTTCTCCAGATGCTTATCAAGACCAGATCTAGGCTAGGGTCCTGGCTCCCCCGAGCCCCCAAGTCCTCCAGCTCTGACCACCACTGTCCCCATCCCCTCAGATCAACCTCATGCAGTGCGGGGCGACACCCACTGCCCCGACCCGCCCTGGGAAGGTGCACGAGCTTTGGGAGGACTGGAGCCAGCGCTCCCCAGAGAATGGCCGCCGGCGCCGCAGCCAGGTAGGGTGGCGGGGAGAGGGTGAGCAGGGGGCGTGTGTGCGGGGGTGTTCTGGATCTGCCCAGGGTCGCCAGGGGCCGGGCTCCAGCTGTCTCAATCCAAGTGCTGAGCTCAGCTGTTTGGAGTGTGCATGGAGAAACTGAGGCAGGGCGCTGGTCCCGGCGGGCGCCCAACTGGGACGCTGAGGCCCCCCCTCCCCCACAGGCAGAGCTGGAGACGCTGGTGCTGTTCCGCACTCTGATGCGGGAGCTGCAGGGCACAGTGGACGCGCTGGAGACCAGCGTGCGGGGCCTGCCCCCAGGCGCCCAGGAGAAGGTGGCCGAGGTGCGGCGCAGTGTGGACGCCCTGCAGTGCGCCTTCGCCGACGCCCGCTGCTTCAGGGATGTGCCGGCCGCCGCGCTGGCCGAGGGCCAGGGCAGTGTGGCCCGGGCCCACGCTTGTGTGGACGAGCTGCTGGAGCTGGTGGTGGAGGCCGTGCCGCTGCCCTGGCTGGTGGGGCCCTTCGCGCCCATCCTCGTGGAGCGGCCTGAGCCCCCGCCGGACCTGGAGGCTCTGGTGGACGAGGTCGTGGGGCGCCCTGACCGCCGCTGGGCTCACCTGGACTGGCCGGCCCAGCAGAGAGCCTGGGAGGCCCAGCTCGGAGACGGGCCAGCCCTCCCAGAGGACATTCCCAAGGAGGAACCCACCCCCCCGAGCCGCCCCAAGCACACCCTGATGCCAGAGCTGGACTTCTGACCAGATAGGGCCGCGGGGCGGCAAGCAGGAGGCCGCCTGTATCCCGAGATCCCTGCTGCCCCCTAGTGGCCATGCCTCTGCACTAACAGCCCGTGCTTCCGCCTTGGCCCAGGGGCAGGGTTGGGGTGGGGGGCTGAATTCAGAATCTCAGACCCTCCCCAATCCTTCCCTTGGACATATGGGGGCTGGAACCCAGTCCAGGTCCCACTAGCCCCAAGCTGGGTTCATCTGTCTGTGGCCCCCGTCCCTGCACCCCAAGAAGCAGATCAAAACTCCCCCCGCAAAAGCACACATTTTGCCCAATGGCTTCTACTTGGGGTTTTGAAAAGTGAGCACCCTCCTTCCCCCACACCTTGTACATCCCGGACTGAGGGGTCCCCGAAGATATCCAGCTGTATCAGCTGGACCTGCCAGATCCACTTGCTTTGCCCTTTGGGGTTTGTGCTCCAACATAAAGGTGCTTTGTGTTGTCCAAAGGCCTGTGGCCTCTGTTCAGGCCGGGGTGGGTCTTAGTTGCAGGGTGCCGGGGGCCTCAGGTGTTTGTCTGCTTGGCAGAAGCCAAGATTGGAGATTCGAAAGCAGTGAGAATGCCTCTCTGACCGGCTTGACATCCGTCTGGAGCCCCACCACTAGCACCAGGCCCACCGGGGTTAGGCATCCAGATGTAGCTTCCTGGGATAGAAGCTATTCACACTTTAGTATAACTGAATTTCTTGGAAACTGCAGGGAATAGGATCAGAGGGAGGAAGAAGTCAGATGGGGCAGCCCCTCCTATGCCAACCTCCTAGACCTGCAGGGGCTGATCTTGTTGTGATTTCTCTAGCTGCACTGGTCAGGATGGGGCAGACAGAGGTAGGGGAAGGGCCACGGGCCAGTCTCTTGGGGGCCTTCCCATCCTTTGACCGAATTCTTAGCCGCCCCTCAGGCTCCCCTGTGGCTGGGTGGGGTGTTAGGAAACCACAGTGTAATGTGGTGAGGTCAGGGTGGCCCCTGGCTTCCCTAGGACCTGGCCCAAGGGCAGCTCTGGGAGGCTGAACTACCTCCCACTAGCCAGATTCACTTCCCTGCCCCTGCTCAGGAACGTCCATGGCTCCCACTCACCCTCAGACCAACTATCCAAACTCCTCACCCTGGCATTTGAGAACTTCTGGTTTCATCCCAGATGAAACCCCTACACAGACATTGCTGCATTCCCACCGAACTGTGCATATTCCCTTACCACCGGGCCTTTGCCCAGGCTGTGCCCGGAGTCCTCTCCCAGCCCACCACCCATCTCTTGGACACATCCGACCCACTGTCAAGCCCCAGCCCCAATGCCACCTCCTCCAAGAGGCTTTCCCTCACTCCGCCCCAGCGGGAGGGCTCCAACCCTCCACAGCTCACCTTCTTGGGACTCCAAGCCCCTTCTACCTGGACTTAGAGCCACAGGCAACCTTGCCTTCTCTTCCCCCGCAGGGCTGGGGGCTCCTGGAGGGCCGGGTGGTGAGGATGGGCAGAGTGGCACACGGGAAGGGCATTTTGCAGAGGGAGGCTCGGGCAGAGACGTGGCAGTGGGGAAGTCGGTGTGGCAGGAAGAGAGGGAAGGGAAAGCTAATGGACTGAGGGAAAATCTTGGAGTTGGAGCAGTAGATAAGGCCCTGGGGTTGAGTCTCAGCCTGGCCCACAACTGGGTGGGCAAGCTACGTGCCTCATCGGAGCCTGGTTTCTCCTCGGGGGGGGTGGTATGAACGTATCGAGGCGACCGCGCTCAGTCCTAGGACCTGCCTCACGCTCAGGAGCTGCCGTTCACTTATTCGTGTGTTCGGTCGACAAACACATACAGTTGAGCACCTGCTGTGGGCCAGGCGGGCAGCAAACCAGGTAAAAGTCCTGCTCTTTGGCCCTGACGATGCAGCTGGAGAGAAAGACAACGAACAAGAAAACTACGTAAATTATTTGTCTTAGTTTTAGTAGATGATGAAAAATTTAAAAGGGATGGAGGATGGGGGGCGTGTGAGGGTAGGAGGAGGGGTGTGTATTTTTAAATAGGAGAAGGGGGTCGAAGAGGACCTCTCGGAGGAGGTGACACATAAGCGAAGACTGACAGGCATTCCGGGCAGGAGGCATGGGCTGTGTGTGCAAAGAGCCTGGGGCAGCACCAGGTCTGGTGTGTTGCAGGAACAGTGTGTCTGGAGCAGAATGAGTTGAGGGGAGAGAGGGAGGAGGGAGGACAGGGAGGTGATAGGGGCCAGGGTCGTGAGGAGGACTAGGGTTTCCCCCAGGGAGGTGGGAGCCCTGGGGGGCTGTGGGCAGAGGAGAGTGGGACCTGATTCGGGTGTTTACGATCACTTTGATTGTCTTTGTTGGGTTCCTCTCCCCTCACTGTGCTGTGGCAGCCTGTGGGAAGGGGAGGGGCACACCCAAGGTTTCCCTCCTCCCCTGCCACCTTTGGGAAGCGTTGGCTGAGAGGACAGAGTTTTGGGGACATCCCCATTTTGTTCCCCAACTGTTTGGCAAACACAGTGATGGCTCCAAGGAGATGACCTAGGGGTCATCAGGCTGTGTCTGAACGCTCTCTCATCCCAGCTCAGTGCCCAGAGCCACCAACGGGGCCTGCCCCGTACCCCCACCAGCACGTAACTGGGATCCCTGTCCCAGGAGCGGGCAGGGGGGAACCTTAGCTCGGGGAGGGTATCATTCCTCTGCTGGCCTGTGCACCTACCCACAGACAGCCCACTCGGCACCTAGGCTCTGGGGCTGGGTTCCAATCCTGTCTCTGCCACTTTCTGGCTCTGTGGCCTCAGGCACAGGATGCCTCCTCCAGGTAGTCACCCTGGGTTGTCCCAAGCCCACCAGGTCTGCGTCTCACTCCTAGGATCCCCTGGCTCTTTTGGCACCCTGTATCCATCCGCATTTTGGCCCTAATTTATCAAGGGAAGTCCCTCCTGGAGAGTGACGCATCCCCTCCCTGCTCAGGAGAGACCCTGTTCCTCTCTTCCTGCCTGGACAATGCTAAGCTAATGTTTGTTGAGTACCTGCCAGGTACCAGGCACTGGGGTAAACAGGTCACATGCTTGATCACACTTCGCACTCAGAGCTGTCCTATGAGTTGGCCCATTTAGCCAAATGTTTATTAGATGCTGAGTGTGCACCAGGTACAGATCTATTGCAGGAGAGATAGCTGGGACCAAAACGGGTCTGAAGGAGGAGAGGGAGGGAGCTGTGTGCTGTAGGCAAGGGCCCTCCAGGTAGAGGGAACAGCATGTGCAAAGGCCCTAGGGCAGCACCACGCCTGGTGCGTTGGAGGAACGGCGAGGAGTCCCGTGCGCTGGAGCAGAACGTGCGAGGGGGAGAGAGCTGGAGGAGGTGAGGACAAGGAGAAAACAGGACGTTGTGGGCCACGGAGAGGAGTCTGGAAGGGTAAACTGAGGCCCAAGGATGTTCAGTGGCCGAGGGGTCCCAGCAGAGCGGCGGGGAGCATGCCGGCAGTGCTCGGGGGCATGGGATGGCCTGAGAGTCCGTCGGCCCGGTGGGGGCGGGGCCGTGGGCAGAGGCCGCCTGGTGCTGAGAGCAGGGGAAAGGTGCTGGGCCCAGGGCCCACGCGGGGCAGGGCGGCGGCACGTGACTGCCCAGGGCCCGCCCCCCGCCCACTGGCTGCCTGCCCCGCGCCAGCCGCGCCTGCCCCAGACCCTATAAGGCCTGGCAGCTGAGAGCGGAGCCGGCAGCGGGCTGTGCCTCCGGGGCTCCGAAGGGCCCTCACGCACTCCAGGTGAGCAATGCCAGGGTGAGGCTGGGGGTGTGGTCGGGGGGCCGCTTGGCTTACGGGCGTGGGGCAGGAGGCCTGGGGGCCCCCTATTCACACACCCTCTCCGCCCCCCTTCCAGCTGCTTAGAGTTTTATTACCATGTCCGCCCACGAAGAAGGAGGACAGGATCCTCCCAAACCCAAGGGCAAGGTAAGGGGAGGCGTGGGAGGGGGAGATCCCTGCCAGGGCCTGGGAGCCCCCCAGAGCCTTGGCAAGGTGACCTCCACAGTACTGGGGTCCGGAGGGGCTTCCCAGGTGGGGTGGGAAGCCTCCAAGAGCCATGGAACCCACTCTTCCCTCCTGTCCCAAGCTGGAGGATGGGTGGGGGGAGTGGGGGCCTCGAGCAACCCTCAGCTCCTTTCCCCACTGTGTGATCTTGAACCAGCCGTGGCCCCTCTCTGAGCCTCGGTTTCCCCATCTGTGAAATGGGGGCTGTGGAAGGAAGAGGTCTTTGGAGACCCGGAGGATGACCTTCTCCGTACGGGAGGCAGGCTGACTCTGCCCATTGCCCAGACAAGGAAACTGAGACTCAGAGAGGCTAAGACTCCTTCCTGGGGTCACCCAGGAACAAGGGTGAGGTGACACAGGAACCCAGGGCTGTCTGATGCTTTCTCCCACCCTGTCCCCAAGGCCCAGCCCTGCTAACGCTGCCCCTTGCCCCATGTAGACCCTGGGGGGCTTCTTGGGGTCCCTGCCTGGCTTCAGCTCTGCCCGGAACCTGATGGCCAGCGCCCACAGCTCAGCGAAAGAGGCCCAGCCAGTCGCCGATCCCGCAGGAGCCTCTGCCCAGCCCCAGCCCGAGGGTGAGTGGACAGCTCCACGGGGCAGGGGCTCTGGAGGTGGGCCCCAGGAAGAAACCCCCCAGAGGGGGCTTTTGGCCATTTGGGGGTGGTTCGTATGTGTCAGCGTCATCTCAATAGACACTACGGGGCTGGCATGCTCATTTAGTGCCAGATGGGGAAACTGAGGCATCAATATGGCAGGTGAGTGGCCCAAAGTAGCGTAAGCAGCAACAGTGGGGTTGTGAACACAGCCTGTCTCCCTGCGATGTCCCCTACTTTCTCGACCCCTCCCCTGCCTCCCACCCCATTTCTGATGCACCACGGACCAGGACCTGGTGTTCCCCATGTCTGAGCTCATTGACGATTTCCCTCCCGGTTCCCAGAAAGGGGCACCGGCTTCCTGGGGCTCACACAGCCTGGGGGGGGCTCTCCACCCTTCGGGCAGCCCTGGGGCGCGCAGAGGGGCCGATGCAGGGGAGCGTGGGTTTGGGGCGGCTGCCTGGACCGGACCTTACTCTGGGCCCGGAGCCTGGGGCTGCTGACTTCTGCTCCACATACCTGGGCCCCACGAGTAGCTGCCAGCCGCGGCAGGGGCGGGGGGCGGGGCCCTGAGTCCTCCTGCCGTCCCCCTCGGGGGAGTGTCCGGGCAGGGAAAACTCCAGAGAACTTCTGCTCCAGGAGCCCGAGACCCTGGAGGTCAGCGGAGCCTCTCGCTGGGCCAGGGATGGCGCCAGACCTGTGGCCGTGGATGTCCCCTCCTGCTGTCCCTGGCAGGGTGGCTGGGACATTCCTGACCTTTCAGGCTGTGCCCACCAATTGCGCAACGGGCACCGGGGTGGCCAATGCCAGCCCACGTCCCTTGCCCTTCCCGGTAGCCTGACCAGCTCCTGTCCCCCCAGCAGCCACCAACCTGGAGCAGACGGCCGATGGGGAGAAGCTACCACCGCCTTCAGATAAGGTGAGAGGCGCTGGCAGAGCCGGATGGTCCCCACCTCCTTCTGGGGCCCCTCCCGGGATGTTTCGGTTCCCGCCTTCCGAGGGGTTGTCACAGGCCAAGCAGAGGGCAGACGCCCGTGTGTGTCCTGCTGTGGGATTCCGGGTACTGGTTCCCCTCCGAGCTTCTGTGTGCACATCAGCACGGCAGGGCTCCACGGGGTCAACAGACAGCGCCCCCCCCACCTCCCCGGCTCCGTCTAGCATCACGGGACCGAAAACACGGGCAACTCACCGTGCGTCGGGCTTTGGGCTCAGTGCGTTCTGCGTGCTGCTCCACAGTTAACGGGCCCCGGGAGGAAGGGAGCCATAGTACCCCACACGGCAGCTGAAGCACAGAGAAGGCGAGCCACCGGCCGAAGGTCACACAGCGAGGCGTGGTAGTGTAGTACCTGAACCTTGGGCAGGTGGAGGCTGCCCCGATGATGGGGACCTCCCGCGCCATCACATCCCCAAGGCCTGGCCAAGCGGAGAGACTGATTCCAGAGCCCTGTTAGGACTCCTCCGCCCTCAGCTCAGCCAGATGGCAAAGACAAAGGGGGAAGGACACCAGAGGCCCTCCGGCCCAGATTAAAACAGACCGTGGCAGCCACACCCTGTTCCCTCCCCCTCTTCCTCTCCACTCCTTGCCTCTCTCGACCCACATTAATTGAGCACCTACTACCTGCAAAGTGCTTCAGGCACCTTGACTCCCTTCCTCCATAATCCTTGAAGGAGGCGCTGTTTTAGCCACCATGCTCTAGACAAAGCTCAGAGAGGGGACATGGCTTGCCTGAGGTCACACAGCGAGGGGCTAGCGGGGAGCAGAGAGCTGAGATTTGAACTCCGGTCTCCATAGGCAGGAGCCCAAATGCCCACTTGAAATGATGCTGGGCAGCAGGCAGGCACTGGTGAGAATAAAATCTCTGGGCTCCTCCCCCTCAGCAGTCTGGCTGTTTGGAGCCAGATAAGTCTTGGTTGTGGGACGTCCCGGGCACTGCAGGGAGGGTGCACTCGATGCCAGGAGCACCCTCTCCCCCGAGTCGCAGCAAGCCCAGACATCCACAGATGCCGCCCGGCGTCCCCTGGAGGGTAGAAGCACCCCAGTGCAGGAGCCCTGGCTTACAAACAGCACACTCGTGCTTGAAACTGCTTGCTGGCACTCTGAGACCATCACCACCCTTTGTTAGTTCAACTAACTAGAGAAACCGCCCTTTGGGAGGTCAAAAATGATGAAAATCATTGACGGGATCCCATGACTCAAACCCAATACTTGTCCCTGTCCTTTTGCAGGTATTACTCTTCTAAATGTTGATTCTCCTCTCTTACTTGAAGATGTTCTTTTTAATGAGTGAGTTGGTCTCCCCACTCACGGGGAAACCAGGCTCAAAAGCTGCCAAAAGTAAAGAGTAGGCAGGGTGAACACACTATGTCATTCAATGAGTGGCATTGAGCCCAAGTTCAGGGGACTTTGGCAAGGGCTCTGGAGCTGTAGGGACCTGCCATCAACAATGGGGACCATCTGCCACTGGGACAGGGCTGCTTGAGGCTGGATACCAGCACGAGAGGAAAGTGTGTTGGGGTGGGAGGTGAGCGGCTGGCTTTCTGGGGGACAGTCCCCCTCCCTGAAGCACACGAGGGATCAGCTTGGATGAAGTCTGGGGTGCAGTGTCTCCAGCTGTCCTCTTGACCACTTGTGTCCTTTCTTATCAGATGACCTCTGGGGCAAAGGACCCGGTGTGCTCTAAGATGACCAAGACCAAGGGTGCCATCTCCTCTGGGATGGCCAACATGGTGGACACAGCTAAAGGTGTGGTGCAGGGAGGCCTGGGCATGACCCGGTCTGCACTCACGGGCACCAAGGAGACCGTGGCCACTGGGGTCACTGGCGCAGTGGATGTGGCCAAGGGCACCATCCAGACTGGCCTGGACACCACCAAGACTGTCCTCACGGGCACCAAGGACACCGTGTGCAGCGGGGTGACCGGTGCCATGAATGTGGCCAAAGGAGCTGTCCAGGGAGGTCTGGACACCTCAAAGACCATCCTCATGGGCACCAAGGATGCAGTGTCCACTGGGCTCACTGGGGCAATGAACGTGGCCAAGAGCACCGTTCAGACTGGACTGGACACCACCAAGAATGTTGTCACAGGCACTAAAGATGCAGTGTCCACTGGGGTGACAGGCGCAGCGAACATGGCCAAGGGAGCCGTGCAAACTGGGCTCAATACGACCCAAAACATCGCCACAGGCACCAAGGACACCGTGTGCAGTGGGATGACCAGTGCCATGAATGTGGCCAAAGGAGCTGTCCAGACTGGCATGGACACATCAAAGACCGTCCTCACAGGCACCAAGGACACCGTGTGCAGTGGGATGACCGGTGCCATGAATATGGCCAAAGGTGCTGTCCAGACTGGCATGGACACCTCAAAGAGCGTCCTCACAGGCACCAAGGACACCATGTGCAGTGGGATGACCGGTGCCATGAATATGGCCAAAGGTGCTGTCCAGACTGGCATGGACACCTCAAAGACCATCCTCACGGGCACCAAGGACACCATGTGCAGTGGGATGACCGGTGCCATGAATATGGCCAAAGGAGCTGTCCAGAGTGGCATGGACACCTCAAAGACCATCCTCACGGGCACCAAGGACACCGCGTGCAGTGGGATGACCGGTGCCATGAATATGGCCAAAGGAGCTGTCCAGAGTGGCATGGACACCTCAAAGAGCGTCCTCACGGGCACCAAGGACACCGCGTGCAGTGGGATGACCGGTGCCATGAATATGGCCAAAGGAGCTGTCCAGAGTGGCATGGACACCTCAAAGAGCGTCCTCACGGGCACCAAGGACACCATGTGCAGTGGGATGACCGGTGCCATGAATGTGGCCAAAGGAGCTGTCCAGAGTGGCATGGACACCTCAAAGAGCATCCTCACGGGCACCAAGGACACCGTGTGCAGTGGGATGACCGGTGCCATGAATATGGCCAAAGGTGCTGTCCAGACTGGCATGGACACCTCAAAGACCGTCCTCACAGGCACCAAGGACACCGTGTGCAGTGGGATGACCGGTGCCATGAATGTGGCCAAAGGTGCTGTCCAGACTGGCATGGACACCTCAAAGACCGTCCTCACGGGCACCAAGGACACCATGTGCAGTGGGATGACCGGTGCCATGAATATGGCCAAAGGAGCTGTCCAAGGAGGTCTGGACACCTCAAAGACCGTCCTCACGGGCACCAAGGATGCAGTGTCCACTGGGCTCACTGGGGCAATGAACGTGGCCAAGAGCACCATTCAGACTGGACTGGACACCACCAAGAATGTTGTCACAGGCACTAAAGATGCAGTGTCCACTGGGGTGACAGGAGCAGCGAACATGGCCAAGGGAGCTGTGCAAACTGGGCTCAATATGACCCAAAACATCGCCACAGGCACCAAGGACACCGTGTGCAGTGGGATGACCGGTGCCATGAATGTGGCCAAAGGAGCTGTCCAGAGTGGCATGGACACCTCAAAGAGCGTCCTCATGGGCACCAAGGACACCGTGTGCAGTGGGATGACCGGTGCCATGAATGTGGCCAAAGGAGCTGTCCAGGGAGGTCTGGACACCTCAAAGACCGTCCTCACGGGCACCAAGGATGCAGTGTCCACTGGGCTCACTGGGGCAATGAATATGGCCAAGGGCACTGTTCAGACTGGCCTGGAAACCACCAAGAATGTTGTCACAGGCACTAAAGATGCAGTGTCCACTGGGGTGACAGGGGCAGCGAACATGGCCAAGGGAGCCATGCAAACTGGGCTCAATACGACCCAAAACATCGCCACAGGCACCAAGGACACCTTGTGCAGTGGGATGACCAGTGCCATGAATGTGGCCAAAGGAGCTGTCCAGACTGGCATGGACACCACCAAGACTGTCCTGACGGGCACCAAGGATGCAGTGTCCACTGGGGTGACAGGGGCAGTGAACATGGCCAAGGGTACCGTTCAGACAGGCCTGGACACCACCAAGACTGTCCTGACGGGCACCAAGGACACCGTGTGCAGTGGGGTGACCGGTGCCATGAATGTGGCCAAAGGAGCTGTCCAGGGAGGTCTGGACACCTCAAAGACTGTCCTAACTGGCACCAAAGATACCCTATCTACTGGGCTCACAGGAGCACTGGGTATGGCCAAGGGTACCGTCCAGACTGGCATGGATACGACCAAGACCGTCCTGACGGGCACCAAGGATGCGGTGTCCACTGGGCTCACTGGGGCAATGAATATGGCCAAGGGCACTGTTCAGACTGGCCTGGAAACCACCAAGAATGTTGTCACAGGCACTAAAGATGCAGTGTCCACTGGGGTGACAGGGGCAGCGAACATGGCCAAGGGAGCCATGCAAACTGGGCTCAATATGACCCAAAACATCGCCACAGGCACCAAGGACACCGTGTCCAGCGGGGTGACCGGTGCCATGAATGTGGCCAAAGGTGCTG
The DNA here is from genome assembly GCF_964656455.1 of Halichoerus grypus. NCBI lineage: Eukaryota > Metazoa > Chordata > Mammalia > Carnivora > Phocidae > Halichoerus > Halichoerus grypus. The sequence goes on from NC_135712.1 coordinate 213,283,105, forward strand.
TCCAGACTGGCATGGACACCACCAAGACCGTCCTGATGGGCACCAAGGATGCAGCGTCCACTGGGGTGACAGGGGCAGCGCACATGGCCAAGGGAGCCGTGCAAACTGGGCTCAATACGACCCAAAACATCGCCACAGGCACCAAGGACACCGTGTCCAGCGGGGTGACCGGTGCCATGAATGTGGCCAAAGGAGTTGCCCAGACTGGCATGGACACCACCAAGACCGTCCTGATGGGCACCAAGGACACCATGTCCAGTGGGGTGACCGGTGCCATGAATGTGGCCAAAGGAGCTGTCCAGGGAGGTCTGGACACCTCAAAGACCATCCTCATGGGCACCAAGGATGCAGTGTCCACTGGGCTCACTGGGGCAATGAACGTGGCCAAGAGCACTGTTCAGACTGGACTGGACACCACCAAGAATGTTGTCCTAGGCACTAAAGATGCAGTGTCCACTGGGGTGACAGGGGCAGCGAACCTGGCCAAGGGCACCATCCAGACTGGCCTGGACACCACCAAGACTGTCGTGACGGGCACCAAGGACACCGTGTGCAGTGGGATGACCGGTGCCATGAATGTGGCCAAAGGAGCTGTCCAGACTGGCATGGACACCTCAAAGACCGTCCTGACTGGCACCAAAGATGCAGTGTCCACTGGGCTCACCGGGGCAGGGAGTGTGGCCAAAGAGACAGTGCAGACCATTCAGAATTGGTTACCTGGTACCCAGGACAGTGGACTCCCCAGTTACAGTGCCCCAGACAAAGGAGGGGAGCAAACTATCCTGAGACCCCAGGAGGCTCTGTCCTCTGGGGTATCCAGCGCCCCGGACACTCTCTGTACCGGCCTGGACCTTGCCAGGGAAGCCACTGCCGTGGCCACGGACACCCATGGGGCCACCCTGGGCAGGGAGGATGCAGGACACGAAGGAGCCGTGAGCTTTGCAACGCTCCAGGACGAGCTGGGGGAGCTGGGGGATATCTTCCACCCCATGGATGCCGAGGAGCAAGGTGAGAACAGCATAGCCGGGCCCACCCCCTGGGAGGGCTTGGCTTCTGTAAAACCCAAGCCCTGGATTTTCCAGGGGCCTCTCAGATTGAGGAATCCCGTCTTCCTTTCCAGCTCGGCTTGCTGCGTCCGAACCTGAGCCAAAGGTGCTCACGGCCGACCGCGGCAGCTATTTCGTGCGTCTGGGTGACCTGGCCCCCGGCTTCCGCCAGCGGGCTTTTGAGCACGCCCTGAGCCACCTGCAACACAGCCAGTTCCAGGCCAGGGCTGCGCTGGCCCAGCTGGAGGACTCCTTCGAGCTGGTAAGAGCCTTGCCCTCCCCACGGCACCTTCCTCAGAGTAGCTCCCCAGCCTCCCCCAGGCCTTCGGCACCGCTGAGAGCTGCCACTCACGCTGGGGGGCGGGCTGCACACAGTCCAGCAGCAGCCCACGGAGGGACCCCCAGCTCTGAGGACCTCCCGGTTCCCAAGCTGAGTTTTAGATGTTGAGATACATCAGCCTCACTTACACACGCAGGGAGGAACCCGGTGGCGCGGCCTGAGTCGGGATCCCCGGGGGGTGCCCACGCAACTGTTTTCAATCAGTGCCCCGCACTCTCTGGTGAGCCTCAGTTTGAAGAGCACTGGTCCAATCCGTGGGGTCTCGATGGGGATGATCAGGCCTCTGGGACGCTGGGCCCTGTCTGGGGGCATCTGTAGCTGTCACGACTGTGGGAAAAGGTGCACCTGGCATCGAGGGGGGTGGGGCCAGGGATGGTGCTCAGCCCTCCCCCCTCCCCCCCCCCCCCAGCGCCCGGGACGGAGCACTGGCCTGACCCAACAGAGGTTTTGCTAGGGGGTCACTCTGGCTGCTGAAGGGAGAACAGGCTGGACCTGGGAGATCAGTGAGGTTTCCACAAAAATCCTGGCAAGTGAAGGACAATGGGGCCTCAGGGCTAGTGTCAGCGGCAGCGAGAGGCACCTGTGTTCAGGATGTGCCTCCAGAGCAGGGCTGCCGGGTCTGTGGGCGGGCTAGATGTGGGGCATGAGAGAGAGGGACCCTAAGGAACCTCGGAGACTTAAAATTTTTTTGAAGTATCTTATTTAAGTAACTTCTATACCCAACATGGGGCTTGAACTTACAACCCTGAGACTGAGAGCCGCAAGCTCCCCCGACTGAACCAGCCAGGCACTCTGCCTGGGAGATTTTTAGCAGGGGACCCCAGGGGAGGTGCCGAGTGGGCTGAGGGTGAACAGTGAGAGCTTGGTTTTGGATGGGGGAAACTGGAGCTGACTAGCGGGCCCCAGATGGGAGTTGCCGCGGGGTGCGCTGGGAGTTTGACTGCCAGTTGGGAGTCCACACCTGGCCCACGTGCTGCCCCCCCACTCCCCAGTTGCTGGGACAACGAAGATTGGTGGTGGGGCTAGGGAGGCCCCTATGTGCCGGGGACCCAACAATCAAGGAAGGAAAACTGCCAAAAGAGTTTTATCTCCACCCAAAGGGGGAGATAAACAGCCACGAAACAAACATCTGCAATAACTCGACAGTGATGTGCCTCTGAGAATAATGAAATCTGACAGGGAGGACTAGAGGCCACTGCACTGGGTGGCCGGGGAAGGCCTCACCTGGAGGACAACCTCGAGCCGAGATCGGATGGGCACCACGTGTAAGGCCAGAGGAAGCATGCTCCAGGCTGAGCAGGCAGCATGTGCAAAGGCCCTGAGGCAGCAGCATGCTGGAAGTGGTCAGAGGACAAAATGAGGCTAGCGTGTCCAGAGCAGAGTGTGACAGTGTCAGCAGGAGATGAGGTCTGGGCAGTCCCAGGGAGCAGTGTAGGCCATGGTGAAGAGCTGGATCTTATCCAAAAGGCACTGGGGAGCTATGCAAGGATTTTGAGCTGGGAAGTGTTTGTTACTTGGTCTCTGACAAGCCCAGGAACATGGATTATTGCCCATCCTGACACAGCTGGCTCTTCCACCACGCCACGGAGAGGTCTAGACACGAGGCTCTAGGGCCAGGCCCAGGAATGTCCCCAGGGGAGAGTGTGAAAGGACCCCGCTGAGAAGCCGTCATTTCTCTGCTGGGCTCTCTTTCTAGATTGAAAGGGCCAAGCAGGCTCCAGAAAGCCAGCCATGGCTGGACCAGGGTCCGAGCAGCAGAGTGGAGGGAGCCGCGCCCCAGGAGGTATGTAACAAAGGGCCACGGCTCCCGCTCTTCTCCCCCGACTCCTGCTTACCTCACCCCTTCCCTCCCCCGCAGGTGCCAGGCTCCGGGGCTCTGTCCAGGGCCTGCGGCCTCATCCAGCGGCTCCACGTGGCCTACAGCACCCTGGCCTCCGGCCTGCAGGGCCTCCCCTCTGAGCTCCAGCAGCATGTCGGGCAGGCGCGCCACAGCCTCTGTGAGCTCTACGGCCTCGTCTCCTCGGCCGGCTCCGTGGAAGAGCTGCCGGCAGAGCGCCTGGGCCAGAGCCGCGGGGCCGTGGGGCAGGCATGGCAGGAGCTGGAGCAGGTGCTGGAGAGGGTGCAGCACGGCCCGCCGCCCTGCTGGCTGGTGGGGCCCTTTGCCCTGCACCCCGCTGGGCAGCAGCTGTAGGTCCCTCCTGCCCATGGAGCCCTCCGCGGAGCCTCCTCCCCAGCCCAAACCAGTCCCAAATCCCCGAGGTCTGCACCCCACACGCTGCCGCTGCCTAGCACCTGTGGGGGGCACCCAGGACTTTGAGTTCAGCCGCACCGCGCACCCAGCTCTGGCCCTGCCTACGCCGTGCACCCCTTCTTCCCAAGCACCGCTGGGCCTTCTCCGAAGGCCCAGGGGCCCAGGGCCGCTAAGACTGCTGACAGAGGGCCTTCCCCTGAAGGTCTCAAGCAAGCACTCCAGTTAGGAAAGAGAAGTGGAAACATGCCTAGGTCTAGAAGGTTCTCCAGTCAGCAGCCCCCACGAGGCACCCTTTCATCTCTGGGGCAGCCCAGTCTGGGTCCTTTAGCTACGGGCACAGCAGGTGCTCCTCCATCCTGGACTCCTGGAGCACTGTCCTCACTCCAGAAGCATACACCCCAGCCCTCAGCAAACCGTGTTCCATTGTACCAGAAGGTACCAGAATGCCACTGTCACCCGGCGCGGGCTCCCGCCGCCTCTGCTGACACCCAGTGTGGCCTCGGCCCACCCCCAGAGCTGATGACTTGTGGTCCCCAAGGCCCCTGGGCTGAGGAAGGAACGAGAGGTGTTTCCCGTGGGGGATGGGGCCCTAGGGGGTATATGACAAAATGTGCTCAACACGGTCCCACACTCACCCCAGGCTGGAGAACACGGGCTGGGACACACGCAGCGTCCCCTTTCCCAGCCACACTGTCCCTAAATGCCCAGGGCAGCCACGCGAGATGGGTGGCACGTGAGGAAGCTGAGGCTCCCCCTCACTGGACCTCACCTGTCCTCCAGCTGGGGGGAGCCCTGCCAAGGAAGCCCCCGTATCCCACCCACAACCCCCCCAATCAGGCTACCTCCCTCCCTTAAGGAGGGCTTGAGGTGCCCTCATACCAGCCCCCTCTCAGAAACGATGGAGCGCTCCAAGCTCAGGACACGAGGCCAGCTTTCCCCAAAGGGTCGTCATTAGTTCCCAGGAGCCGGCCATGGTGAGACGCGGGGACGGGTCGAGAAGCCTCTGGGGCCCCTTCCTCCTCAGTCTCCACCACAGGTGGAGGCGCTGGGCACACGGCCATTCACGCCAACTGAGCAGTCACTGGAGCTTCAGTCCAGCCAGACCAAATGGGGGGGCGCCAGGCTCAGAAGTCGCACACCGCACCACGGCCCCGGCTAGGATGGAGGCACTTGACGAGGGGCAGGGCGGAGGACACACGGTGGACCCCACTGTCGATGCAGGTGCCTGGCTGGGAACCACATACACGTCTGTCCAAATCCATGTGCCGGCCCTGGGAGCCTGGGGCCACTTTACAGGTGAGGAACGAGAAGCCCAGAGTGGGAGTGCCACTTGTCCAAGGTCACAGAGCAAGGCCTGCCCCCAACACTCACATCCTCTTAACATCAAGGACAACGGCCAGCCCACAGCACCCCCCAAAGCCTGAATGGCTTGAATGCCCTAAGCTGCTGCGTCTGGGGACCCTGGGTCTTCCCTGCAGCCCGGCCAGGAGCAGGAATGGGAGCAAGGCCCTGCAAGAATGTCTGGGCTCTAGGATGCTGCATGTGAGAGGATCAGACCGCAGCCTCTGCTCGAGCCTGCGTTACTTCTAAAAAGGCCTCCCACCTCCCCTCTCCCTCACCGTCAGCTCTGCAGGCCCAGGCCGGGCAGGGGCAGTGTCAGAACCGAGTTCACATTCGCTGTGAACGGTGACCTTGTGGCTTAAACCCTCTGTCCCTGGATGGGCCCTAGACAGCTACACCAGCAATCCTAGAAAACCAAGCCAATAAAAATGACTTTCATTAAAAAAACCCTTTATAGTCATTTCATGTCGGTTGGAAATCACAGAAGTTAGGCAGAAAAACAACCCAAGGGACAGATACAAAGGGACAGCACAGCGCTTCCCCAACAGGTCTCTGCTCGGCGGGTGGCGGGCGGGGGCCGGGGCAGGCCTGGGGCGTCTACGCGTGCCGGGTGGGCCTGGCCGCCGGGGCTCAGCTGTCCTCCTCGTCCAGGGACTCCGAGTCCATCCGCACCCTCGCATGCTCCTGCCGCTCCTGCCCGGACACATCCAGCTCGGGGCCCTCCCGCGCGCTGCTGGTGGGAGCACAGGCGGCCGGGGGTGAGCACTCGGCTTCCCACCGCCGACAGAGACCCAGCGCCCTGGGAGTACAGCCCACGTCCGGAGCCCCCTACGCTGCCCCAGCCAGACCCCCGCCAGGCGCGGGCAGGCCCGGGGTCCTCAGCACGGCGTCAGCACCAAGCAGCCCACTGCGCCCACTCCCGGAGCGCCGGGAGGAAGCCATCCTCCCAGAGCAGCCCAGAGCCGCGGAGCTCCCTCGATGGGGCACCTGGGGGGTCGGCGGCAAAGGTGGGGGTGGGAGGCCGGCGTGCAGGACAAGTCCCTGCGGCCATCAGCAGAATGAGCAGCCCACGCAGGGGAGGCCTTGTCAGGAGGCGGCCCCCCAGGGCTACCGCCCGCGGCGATACTCACTCGTTGTGTAACGGCTCTTCGGAGGAGCCACACCCCAGCCCCTCCTCGGAATTCTGTCCTTCCTCCTGCTCCTTGTCTTCCATGCTCTCCCCCTTCTGGGACGTGGCCTCGCCATTCACTGGGGCTGAGAGATCTGGCGGGAGAGAGGCTCATGGGATCCCGTAACCCTGCCCACTGGTTTGGGGTCAGGGGACCTAAAGGAAGCACCACCTGCCTCGCGGGCCCTGATCCTGTGCGCCCACATCCCCCCACCCCTACACCTCCTAGATGGCTAGGCACACAAAAGCCTAAAGAGGGAGGAGCCAGTAAATGAGCGGCCATGGGCAATGGGGGAAAAGCCTGCCGGGCACAGAAATAAGGCGACGCCCCCTGCAGGCTGTCCCTGGGGCTGCTGAGGCTTCAGCTGAGCCATCCTGCCCCGGTCCGAAGGAACACTTCTCAGCAGCTCCGTGGGCACCACGTGACCCCAGCAGGAAGGACCGCCCTCCCTTTAGACAGGGACCAGTGCCACTGTCCCTGGGGGAGACACCCTCTTTCTCCAACCCGAGGCCTGTCCCAGCAATGCTCCCACACATGGCCCGCGTGCACAAACGCACGGCCTCCCACGCTGTCTGCCTCCAAGGCTCTATGAGCAGCTCAGGTACGTGCATGCACCAGGCCCCGGCGACCTTGGGGACACAGCCAGGCATGCAGAGTGCCAGCAGGAACATGCCACTCTAGCCGTGGGGGGTGGAGGGTGGGGGGAGTGGAGCGCCGAGCGGTGCCTGCTCACCAGCGCTCGCCTCGACCTCCGCCCTCTCCGTGGCAGCCTCTTCTCCGGCCAGCGCCTCCGCGGCCTTCTCCAGCTCGGCCCTCTCCTTCTCCACCCCAGCTCTGGTCGCCTTCTGGATGGCCTCGATCTTTGGTCCCAGGACCCGAGACTTGAGCCGGGTATAGACCTCCGCGGCCTTCTCCATCACCTCCTTGTTGGCCTTGTAACGGCGGATCTGGCCCGCAAGAGGCCTGGCTCAGGAGATGCAGCTGGTCTCACCCCCCGCCACACGCCCGCCCCCAGCGCCACCACCCCCAGCGGCACCTTCCCACGAGCACAGCACGGTGGACCCCGGCACTCCGGCCTGCCAGTGCGCCCGTGTCCTCCCAGACCGAGGGCTGCTGCGGCCGGGAACCCAGGCTCCCTGGGAAGACTCCTGCCTCGCCTGCCACCAGCCCCTCCACTGTGGGCTTCCCACCGTACCTTCTTCAGCGTGGCCACCACATCTGTGTTCTTCTGGAGGATCTGTGAGGTCACCTGCAGGGTCCCTAGCTCCTCTAGCGCGTTCAGACACCGCTTCACGTCCTGTGGGGTGGGGAGGGGGTGAGGAGGGGCAGCACCTAGCTGAGGGAGCCCTCAGGCCCTGCGGGACTCCCCGGGTGGCAGGCAGAGTGCCAGGGAAGCCCAGGAACAGTGGTCGGGACGCAGCACTCGGAGGGCTGCTCGGCACCACCTGCTGGGGACCCCAGCAATGTACCTGAGGGGGTCAACCGGGGCCTCCGGGGAGGACACCCGGGAGAACAAAGACCCTGGATTCGCCTCAGTTTCCTGAGGCTTCTAAGGGAGCTCCAGACACGAGGGACAGGGGGACCGCTTGGCTCGGAGGAAGCGGCTGCAACGTGGCCTCGGTGCCCTGCGAGGGCCTCACCGGATTGTCAACTTTCAGGGCGAACTTGATCTCGCTGTGCAGCTTCTGCAGCTTCTCCTCCACGGAAGGTTCTGGGGCCAGGAGAGAATGCAACACCTGGGCCTGAGCGGGGCTGCAGGGGCCGCCGGGCCTGGCCCCCCACGCCTGACCGACTCCCACGCCCCTTCGTCAGAGAGGGCCGGAGATCTGCCCTAGCACCGCTGTTGTGACAGGAGTGAGCTCCTTGTTGGCTCAGCCTCCTCCCTGTCAGCGACCTGGCCCCTCACCTTTCTTCTTCTCCACCTTCCGGTCGGGCGGGAAGCCTTCTGACCGCTTCCGGGTTCGCTCCACCTTCGCAGGCCTGTGGAGTCACGCCCCTTAGTCCCGCCCTGGACTCCCGTCCAGCAGCCCCGACCCGGCCACTGCCGCCCTCTGAGTGTGTGGTGGGGGACCCACAGCCACTGGGAGGGAGAGCCTCAGGGGGCCCTGGAAGCGGGAGGGGTGGGGGGTCAGGCCCGTCGTGACCTGGTCTAGGCAGTCACCTGAAGTGACCAGGGATGGCAGCCCTCCCTCTGGTTCTTGCTGGTAACCGACATCAAGTCTCAGAATTAGCATCATTACGAACACACGACTGAGGGTTGGTGGTGACTTAACGGAAACCCGAGTGAACGAATTACGGAAAGGTGCCCCAATGTGACACCCGTCAATGACCGGCTTGTTTCCACAGCTCGGACTCGACACTCTACTTGGCAGAAGCTGCCGAAGTTCCATGGGCAGGTTCCCTCACTGATGGAATCTCATGTGGCCAGTGGGCAGGGAGAGGGGCTGTGTCCCCCACCTTGGGGGGCCTCGGACTCAGAGTCTCAGAACCACTGGTGTGGGGGACGGTCCCTCCCCTCGGCACTGTTGACATCGGGTGGGTCACTCTCTGGGGGGGCACCCTGGCCCCCCTCGATGCCAGGAGCACCCCCAGCCTGAGGACCACAGACACAGCGTGGTGCCCCTGGGGGCAGAATTGCAGTCCCGGAGCACTGGTTCCCACGTAAGCTGATGGGGCCCCAAGAACGGGACTCTTGGATTGGCTCTATCTCCAAGACTGAACTCGGACATCGGGTCACTCCCATAAGGGGTGAGGGCTGATGGGTCCCCAGGAGGCTGAGAACCGCAGGGACCAGCACGGGGCGGGTGGGCCCCCAGGTAGATGTGGGAGCAGAGGCAGGACAGGTGCTGACCTGGCTCGGGGCCTCTCCTCGGGGCGCCCTCTCTTCTCCTTCTGGCTGGCTCTCCTCGCGGGCTCTGTGCCTTGTGACTGTCTCGCTGCCTTCTTTGCCTACGGTGGCCAGAGAGAGAGAGCGCTGGAATGGCGGGCAGTGGGGGCAGTGGGGGCAGTGGGGGCTCTCCTCCTCGGAGATACGCCCTGACACTTCCCGCCACCACCTCTGCACCGTCGGGACCTGGTTCAACGGGCAGGATGCGAGGGAAGGAGGACTCCTGTGTCCAGCCTGTCCCCAGGCAGCAGCCTCTCAGGCCCCAAAGGACCACTCCCTCGATGGGTGGGGCAGACCCACCGCACACATTTCTCCTGTGGCAGGGGTCTTGGTCCCCGTTTTGTGTTCAAAGGAAGAGACAGGGCGAGAACAGTGTCGTCCTGCTTCCCCTATCCTCCCGTCACATAGACCCCATCCAGAAGGTGACAGGCCTGGAAAGTCAGGCTCAGATTCAGGCGGGCTGTGAGTGCCAGGAGAGCGGGGAGCGGACAGGCCTGCGGGACTGCATGGCACCTGATGGTCACTGCCAGTCATCAGAGGCCTCCTCACTGCTCGCCGCTCACCCAGACTCCCTCCCTCACTCCGTCCCTCCCGCAGCAGCCACAGGGCACCTGTGAGCACCCGAGTCAGGTCCTACTCCTCTGCCCATAGCCCTCTAGGGCTCCCACTCATTGTGGTAAAAACCCAAGTCCTCCCCTTGATTCCCAAGGCCCTGCACAATCTGCCCCATCCCCTCCTTACCCTCACCTCCTCCCTCTCTCCTCCTCACCCACTCTGTTCCAGCCACATGGGCCTCCTGGCTATTCCTCCAACACGCCAGACCCAGTGCTGCCCCAGGACCTTTGCATGGACTGTGCCTTCTGCCTAGAGTGCTATCCGCCCCCGCGGTATCTTCCCAGATCACCTCTCACTTCATTCCAATCCTTACTTAATGGCACCTTCTCAACTAAAGCCTTTAGGGTTCACCCTACCTAAAACAGAAAACCTCACCCGACAGCTGCTGTCCCCTGACCCTTTCTTGTCCTTAGCAATAAACACTCTGGAACGTATCTCATGTCGTCCCGTCTCCCTCATTTGAACGTCAGCTCCTTCACGTCAGGGTCTCCGTTTCTCATTCACGGCGTTACCACAACACCCCAGCCCTCGAGCCCCAGCATAGCACCCGGCACGCAGGTGGTGGAAGTCAGGAACTGACTTGCTGGAAGGGGTGGGCAGGGTGGGCGCGAGGGAGAAGCCCCTCGGTCACCATCCTCCCCAGGAGCCCGGGACGCACCCCAGCGCGACGTACCTCTCTCTGCAGCTCAGCCTCGGGCCCTGAGTCAGAGGAGGACTGTGGTCCCCGCCCCCGGCCCTTGCGGCCTCGCTTCCTGACGGGCTCATCCTCATCGCCGAGCTCATCCCCGCTGCTGCCCCCGCTGCCCCCGGCCAGGGCCTCCCCGCGCTCGCGCTCGCGCCTCCGCTCCTTCTCCTCCTTCTCCTGCTCGCGGAGCCGCCGCAGCTCGTCCTCCTGCTCCCGGCGCCGCCTGGCCTCCAGCTCGCGCCGCCGCTCCTCGTCCCGGCGCTTCCACTCGCTGATGCGGTCTACCTCGTCACTGTCGCTGGGGGTGCGGGCCGGTTAGAGGGCTGCAGGGCCGGGCCCAACCCACACCACCCCGGCCCGTCACCGGCCTGTCACTGCGCACCCACCTGTCACTGCTCGAGCTGGTCGGGGGCCGGTCGGGCTTCGGCTTCCGCCCGCGGGGCTTTGGCGGCAGCTTCTCCGCTGCAGGAAAGGAAGGGGTGGCCTGGTCTATGTGGGCACCCGCCCCCGGCAGCCAGAGGTGAGGGGGCACACCGCCGGGACCCTACCTGGCTTCCTGCCCCGAGGAGGTTTCTTTACAGACACGTCCGAGTCGGAAGAGGAAGAGGAGGAGGAGGAGGAGGAGGACGGCGCTGACGGGGTCACAGCCACTGGCTCGCCCTTGGCCCCGTCGGATTCTGCTTTGGAGTCGGAGTCAGAGGCTGAGGGCGCCTTCTGGGAGAGGCCGGGGCATGGAGGTGAGAGGAACACAGGCCAAGAACAGGCCTCAGTGCCCCTTGCAGCCCCCGACACAAACAGCTGCCTCCCTCCAACCAGAAACCGCTCACGTTGGCCGGGAATCACAGGCAGCCCCCGAGGTGCCTGCAGCACCCCGATCGTTGGCTCAGTCGTGGCGTGTGACGCCCCCAGGCCTCATCTCCTCCTTGGCAGAGTGGGGGGGCGGGGGCAAGGAGGGCCACTGTTTTCTCCAGCGGTTAGAGCTCTTTCTAACACACACTATGGCCTGGGGCACCTCACTCCCTTCCAAGGCCAGCGCTCTAGCACCCCATCGCCCAAACTGGCCTCTGCGCTTCTCTCAGGAGCAGTGGGGGCGTGGCAGGTCCGGCCCCAGGGAAGTGCTCTGCACACACTGAGCTCAGGAACCAGGGGCTGAAGCCATCAGTGGAGGCAGAGGAAGAAAGTGGAAGGTGGAAGGTGGCAGTCCCAAGGGCTCCCTGTGGCCTGTGACCTACCCTCCTCCAAAAAGGACCGACTCGAACCATGGACGGTGCCCGGTGACCATGGAGAGGATCTCTCGGGGTTTCCCACAGACAGGCAGGTAGGAACAAAACAACAAAACACCTCTACCTTTTTCTTCCGTCCCGCAAGGGGGCCCCGCCGAGGCGCCCGGACCACAGCTTTCTTCTCGGGGGTGAAGTCCTGGGCAGAGAGAAGGGGGCTGAGCACGGGCCCCCCGGCTGACCACTGTTCGGCTCCCAAGCGTGTGTCCACCTGCCCGCCCACCCACCCACGGAGCCAGCCACCTGCTCACCTGGTCACTGGTCTTCTCTGACTCAGATGAGCTTTCTGAATTCTCGTCCTCTGATGGAGACACACTGGCTTGATCCAGGTCACTGGAGGCCTTTCGAGTTCGTTTTGAGACCGACATCTAGTAGGGGAGCAGCCCAAACAGATCAACAATCGGAAAGCCTGTGTGGGAGCAGAGCTGTCTCCCGCCTGGCCACTCACACTCTAGAGAAGAGCTGAGGTTCTGGAACATTTGGGAGGCAGCAGGGACCCTTCTGAGGATCTGATTAAAAACCACGGATCTTGAACTGTGAGGACACTGTGCTCAGTGAGAGGAGCCAGACCCAGAAGGACACATCCTGCAGGACCCCACTCCCAGGAGGTCCCCAGAGGAGTCCCATCCACAGAGACAGAGAGGAGAGGGTGGGGGCTGGGGCAGGGGGTGGGGAGTCTGCGCTTCATGGGGACAGAGTCTCCGTGAGGGGAGATGGAAAGTTCTGGAGACGGAGGGTGGGGGTGGCTACAGGATGGTGTGAGTGTGCTTCATGCCGCGGAGCTGTGCAGTTAAAACGGCAAATTTTATATTATGTGTACTTTAGCACAATAAAAAAAAAAAAATGAAGGAAAAAACCAAACCAAGCATCCTTTCCCCAGAAAAAGACATATGCATGCACTCTGAAGCTAGACAGAGGTGGGGGCTGCACAAACGGTGGGAATGGATCACACGCCACTGAGCAGCGCGTTCTGGAATGACTACCTTTTTTTTTTTTTTTTTAAAGATTTTATTTATTTGACAGCGAGAGACAGCGAGAGAGGGAACACAAGCAGGGGGAGTGGGAGAGGGAGAAGCAGGCTTCCCGCCCAGCAGGGAGCCCGATGCGGGGCTCGATCCCAGGACCCTGGGATCATGACCTGAGCTGAAGGCAGACACTCAATGACTGAGCCACCCAGGCGCCCCTGGAATGGCTACTTTTTAATGTAAATTTCACCTCAATAAAAAAACAAAAATACACATATACACACATGCACGCATACAGCCTGAATTCAGTTTCAGGGGTTCATGCGTTCCCTGACGTCCACCCAAAGAGGCCAACAGAAGAATTTTTATGAAGGGCGCCTGGGTGGCTCAGTTGGTTAAGCGACTGCCTTCAGCTCAGGTCATGATCCTGGTGTCCCAGGATCGAGTCCCACATCGGGTTCCCTGCTCAGCGGGGAGTCTGCTTCTCCCTCTGGCCCTCTGTCCTCTCATGCTCTCTCTCTCACTCTCTCTCTCTCAAATAAATAAATAAAATATTTTAAAAAAAAAATTAAAAAAAAAAAAAGAATTTTTATGAAGAAAGAACCAAGCTTTAGAAACAGATCTCAACCAGGGACGACCTGGGTCTTCCTAGCCGGCAACTGTTGAGGTACACCACATTTTCCCTCTGTTTTGTCACACCTGAGAAATGTGTCAGTTCTCATAACAACAGTTACCTGAGCATCTCCCCTGCTCCAGGCCCTGTCCCCCTAAAATTCCTATGGTGAAGCCCTGACCCTCAGGACCTCAGAAGGGAACAGCGTTTGGAGACAGGGATCTTTAAGGATGTAATTAAGTTAAAATGATGTCACTGAAGGGGCCCTAATCCAGTATGACCTGTGTCCTCCTAAGAAGAGGAGCTCAGGACACAGACACACACGGAGTAACAACCACATGAGGATGGGAGGGGGTGTCTGCACACCGAGGAGAGGCCTCAGAAGGAACCAGCCCTGCCGACACCTTGATCTCAGACTTCCAGCCTCCAGGAATGATCTCGAATCACAGGCGGTCTGTGGTCTAGGGGTGCCGCATGCTCTCCCTTCTCAGCCCTCCAGCACAGGACTCTCAACCGGGGTGCTCAGGGAATCTAGAGTTATGACAGTAACTCTCGAGGCAGTCCCAGGTAAGCGTTTAGAGCTGGGACGTGGCCGGATTCCCCAGACAAAAAGGCAGGAATCACGGGGACTAAGATGACCCAGGACCTACCCTCCCAATGTCTACACGCCAGGGTGCAAGGGAAGGCGGTGGGGAGGGGCCCCAAGCAGTGAGATCGTGGAACCCCAGAGAGAACAGACCCCGGGGGGCGGGCAGTGCTGAGCTACTAGGGCTCGGGGCTGGGGTCAGGGTCTGTCGTGTGGTCCTCATGAAGGAAGTCTGCCACGGAGCCATTCAGAGGATAGATGAGAAGAGCAGAACGTGGATCCACAGAAACACACCAACAAGTTAATGTCAACTGAAGAGAGAATACAGAAAGCCGGCCCGGCCGGAAAACCACAGCTCCTCACGGATCAGGGAAAGGAGAACTGCAATGTGCTGGTGCCACGAGGCTACCAGGGAAAAGGTCTCTTAAATTCTCCCCGCGTGGTTAAAAGGTGTTGTAATAAGAACTTAGATCTGTTTAATGCAAAGCTGGCAAAAAAAAAAAAAAAAAAAATTTAAGTACTGACTTACAAATGGGTTTACCTCTAAGGGATGGCATGGTGGGGGGCTATTTTCTACACATTTCTGTTTAACCTCCCCGGCAACTGTAAACAGAAATAGTGGGGAACTTTAGAAAATGATGCCACTACATTGTAAAAACTGGGGAAAAACCTAAATGCCCAACAGTCTTAATAATATATTGGTTAGAAATCATCCATGTTATAGACTACTTCTCAACCGCTGAAGACTACTACTTAATATCGGACGTAAGGACAAAGAAATGCTCAGCATTTCACACACATGATCACCAATTCCGGAATTCCGGGCTTCACGCAGCCGCCCTGTGTGTGAGGCACAGGTGGGACCGCGGAGAAACACGTCAGGTTGCGTCCAGTCCCCGGCACGGAGGCCCTCCCACGGAATGTGGGCCTTTTCTACTACAGCCGCTCCACACTTTTTACACCTTTCAACCTACAATGAGCGTGGCTGACCCTTATGAATGGAACCGAAAGCAAATGTTATTTTTATAAATAATAAAAGGAAAGCCTTACTCTGTTGAAGAAGTTGATGATAAATCCTAGTCCTTTCATTTTGCACCCGAATGTTTAAAAGCAGTCAAAAGGCAGACAAGGCACGAAAGAGACTATCTCCAGAACCGAACACTCTCGTCCTCACAGAAATCCGCACACACCCGTGCTCAGCACTATGTTCCCAGCAGCCAAAGTGGACACAACCCAGATGTCCATCAACTGATAAACGGATACACACAATGCGCCCACCACACACGGGAACGTCACTCAGCCATCAGGCGGTAAACGGACAAACACGTGAAAATGGCCACCAGCAGGAGCCAGGCGCCCACACGCGCTGCCCCGGGGATGGACCCTGAGCCCACGACGCTCAGGGAGGGAACCAGACACAGAAGGCCACACGGGGTGTGATTCCACGTGGGTGACACGTCCAGAACAGGCTCATCCACAGACGGGAAGGGGGCACGTGGGGGCTGGGAGCTGGGGACTGGGGAGGGATGGGGGATGACTGCTGACGGGGACAGGGTTTCTTCTGGAGTCATGGAATGTTCTGGAACTAGCCAGTGGTGGTGATTGCACAGCTCCATGAATGTACTAACAACCAGTGAATTGTGTATTTTGGAAGGGTGAGTTTTGTGGTATGTGAATGGTATCTCGATTTTTAAAAAGTGTGTTAAAAAAAACATGTTAATCATGCAGAAAAATTATCTGCATATTCAGGCTAAGGGCATAATTTCAGCTAGGAGGCTCCTGGGAGGGAAAAGCCAAGAGCAAGCACATGCATTCTAGTTCCGCCAGTATCTGTTCAGTCCAGCTGGTGTTGAGTAAAAGGTCGGGTTAATACAGGAAAGCATTTCACCTTCACACTAGAGAGCCGCGCTAAACACACAGCCTTCCCCGAGGTGATAATCTACACAGTGGAAATGGTAATATCTACTGAGCAATATTATAAAGGTTAATGAGATGACGCATGTAAAAGAATAACAAATAAAAATAATAAAATACATCAGAATAAAACCACGTATTAAAAACAAGAAAGGCAGGGCAGGGGGCAGAGGCAGCCGGAGGCCTCCTGAGGGAGGAGGAAGGCCCAGGGCGTGGCTGGGGTGGGGGGGCTGCCTGCCGCCCCCCCAGGCCAGGAGCTCCCGCCCCGCCCCTACCTTCAGGGCTGCCGCCTTCCGCTTCAGGCCACTGTTGTCGCTGCTTTTGTCTGAGTCTGAGTCACTCTCCATCCTATCGCTGGCCGCTGTGGCGGTCACAGCTGTGACGGCCATGACCCCCCGGACCTCGTCGTCCTCGCTCTCGCCCACCGGGTCGGCTTCAGGGGCCTCGCTGTCAGAGGAGCTCACCGGCTGGGGGGTGGGGGGGGGGGCACAGACCATGAGTCACCATCAGGCTGGGGTGGATTTCCAAATCCTCTGGTGACCCAGAGGACAGAACCCATGGCGGGGTCTCAAATGTCAGGGTCTGGCCTCCTCACTTTCCAAACTGGGGACCTGCAGCCCAGAAAGCCCCCGAGAACGGAGACTGGAGGGCGAGATGACACATGCAGGGGGTGCTAGGATTACAGATCAAACCCTGGGCCAGTTATTTAGCCACTCAGTGCCTCAGTTTCCCAAACCGAGCAATGCGGATGGCACCATTTTGGCCTCACAGGGCTGTGGCCAGGATGAGGCAGAAGTGGGATGTGACATACTGAGGACAGTGCCCAGACTGGCCAGAGGTCCACCAGAATTGACTTTTCTATTATTAATACTCTCAATCGTTATGAACACAGGCCCTCCAGGCTTGACCTGCTAGGCACTGTGATTTCTGTTTCACCCGGCGTGCCCGCTCAGGCAACAAGAGCCACAGAAGCAGCAGATGCTTATACAGCACCCATTCCCAGCTCGCCCTGTGCCGGGCGCCGTGCGGGGCAGGCAGTGAGCCCATACACGCGAGCACAGCATAGTCCCTGCCCCCAGGGGGTTTACGGTCTGGTGGGAGAGGCTGACCGGAGACGCTGCGGCAGAATAACGTCACACTGTGGGGACGGGGAGACAGGACAGCACCGGTACGTGGGTGCCGAGGGATCGGGGAGTGGCAGGAGCATTCTGAAGTGCATTTTGGGGGGGAAACTTGGAGGGTGTGACATTTTAGTTGAGAAATTGTCCCAAGCATGCAAAGGGGCAGGGGCTAGACGTGAGCCAGACAGCATCCCTGCCCTCGGGGAGCCCACATGCTAACGGGGGACAAGGAAATGCAGAGCTAATGCGCCACAAGATGGGGTGCCCACGACAGTCCTGGGGTACCCAGCACAGCCGAGCCTGAGTGTAAAACCTGATCGTGTTATTTCGTGGTACTTCTTTACTGAATAACTGATCTCTCTTTTTTTTTTATGAGAGCGATTGAGACTTTTTAAAGCTACATTCTCTGCAAACAAGGCGAACGGCCACCTACTGATGAACACAACACGGGCCGGCTATAGAAGGGAACACTACTCTGCCATAAAAAGGAACGAGGCTCTGACACAGGTTACAGTGTGGATGAAGCCCCAAAACACGCTCAGTGAAAGAAGCCAGGGGTAAAAGGCCAAATAGGACTCCATTTATGTGAAATATCTGGAATGTGCAAATTCATAGAAATAGAAAGTTCATCAGTTCTCAGGGTGGGGCACCTGGCCGGCTCAGTCGGTGGAACGCCCCATTCTTGATCTCAGGGTTGTAAATTCAAGTCCCACGTTGGGTGTGGAACCTACTTTAAAAAAAAAAAAAAAAAAAAAAGAGTTTGGGGTGCCTGGGTGGCTCAGTCGTTAAGCGTCTACCTTCGGCTCAGGTTACGATCCCAGGTCCTGGGATCGAGCCCCACATCGGGCTCCCTGCTCAGCGGGAAGCCTGCTTCTCCCTCTCCCACCCCCCTGCTGTGTTCCCTCTCTCGCTGTGTCTCTCTCTCTGTCAAATAAATAAATAAAATCTTTAAAAAAAATAAAAAATTATAAAAAAAAAAAAAGAGTACGCCAGGCCCCGAACCTCAAACGCTAGGAGAGAATGATGTCTCTTTCTCGATGGACTTCGTCACACCTTGCACCAGGGCGCGGGTTCTCTTCACAGTAGCCCTGGTGGGGAGCAGGGAGACATGAGCCCTGTTCTCCATGGCGGGGAGGCACAGCAGCTTGGAGGCTGAGTGACTAGGCCCACGGCTCTCCCGCAGAAGGGTCAGCTGCAGTAAGGGCTGGCACTGGTTCAGAGCGAGCCCCTGCCCCAAGCTCACCATCTCTCTCTGGGTGTACTGGGTATGAATTGTCACCCTCGTTTTGCAGCTGAGGAAAAGGTGGCGTGACAGCTCAGGATCACAGTGACTATGCGACAGAGGCGGGATACCAGCCAGGTCTGCCCTGGCCTCTAGGCCCGGGCCACTGGACACAGCTACTGCTGATTAAAACCCCTCCTTGCTTCTGCCAAGCTCCCAACTAACTGGGGTCCAACTCGTGACTCTCACGTGCGGCCAGGTGGCTGGGGCAAACGGGCCTGTCCCACAATTGGGAAAACGGACTCTCTGGGAAGGTAAGTGACTGGCCCTACCTTGTGCCTGTAGATAAAGCCGGGAACTCTGCATCTCCTGGGGTCAGCCCACGGGATCTAACTGCCTGCCGGCAAAGGTTTTGGGAAATCCGGTCCACACAGAGAAGCATGGGGCACAGAGAGGAACCAGGAGACAAAGGCTAAGAGCCAGCCGACCTCCAACCATCCCAAGCCCGATGGTCTGGTGAGGGAGGTGAGCATTCATGTCTCTCAGTGCCTTAATGGATCAGGAGGGTGACTGAGGTGGAGTGGGAAGGTCACGTCCAGCCTGGCCTCATTAGAAACTAGTGCCTCGTCACCTGCTCAGCACTGTGCCTGTGCTAGGTGCTTGATGTGCGCTTGCTCATGGGGCTCCCCCAGCAACCCTGGCAGACGCAGACACTACCATGACCCTCTGTCTTACATGAGGAGACGGAGGCTCAGAGAGGCGATGTGGAGCCCCAAGGCTCATGGTAAGCAAGTGCTAGAGCCGGGACTCGAACCCAGGTCCCTGTGCTCACACCACAGGGCTCTTAACCCCAGCCCAAGGTGCAGAGATTATTCTCGCGGCCCTCCTCCAGCCTGGGACATGGGAGGCCCGGGCTTCAGCCCTAGCTCATGCTCACCAGCTTGAGAACCGTGGAGAGGTCCCTGTCCCTTTTCTTCTATCGAGGGACAAGCATGTATTTCTAGGATCCTTCTAAGTCAATGGTTCTCAACCAGAAATGACTTTTGTTCTCTTGGCGGCATTTGGCAATTTCTGGGGACACCTGAGGCTGCTGAAACTGGGGCGCTCCTGGCATCTAGTAGGTGGGGGCCAGGGATGCTGTTAAACACCCCACAGTGCCCAGGAGCACCCCTCCCCACCCCGGCCTAGAACGATCCAGCCACAATTGCTGAAAAACCCTGGTCTAGGTCTAAGAGGTCTCAGATCTCAGATTCTAGCTGGGTCCCTCTGGGCCTCAGTTTGCTTATCTGAAAAATGAAAAAGATGCTACCCGACCAGGCTACTCTCAGGATTACTGTGTGGACCAGAGGACAATGAAGTTGGAACCACACTCAGATATCACTTTCCACCTCCCGCCTTGGCAAGGAGATGCAGGAACAGGGCTTGCTGTCCCCTCTTAGTGGAAGAACCAGCTGAGTTAAGGCTGTCGGAAAGAATGAGTCTGTTCTCTGCATGCAAACCAACAGTCAAAATATATTTTGGGGCACCTGGCCGGCTCAGTCAGTGGAGCGTGCGACTCCTGATCTCAGGATCCTGAGATCCATGATGGATGCAGAGATTATTAAAAATAAATAAGTACGGGGCGCCTGGGTGGCTCAGTCGTTAAGCGTCTGCCTTGGGCTCAGGTCATGATCCCAGGGTCCTGGGATCGAGCCCCGCATCGGGCTCCCTGCTCTGCAGGAAGCCTGCTTCTCCCTCTCCCACTCCCCCTGCTTGCGTTCCCTCTCTTGCTGTGTCTCTCTCTGTCAAATAAATAAATAAAATCTTTAAAAAAAAATAATAATAGGGCGCCTGGGTGGCTCAGATGGTTAAGCGTCTGCCTTCGGCTCAGGTCATGATCCCAGGGTCCTGGGATCGAGTCCCACATCGGGCTCCTGGCTCAGCGGGGAGTCTGCTTCTCCCTCTCCCTCTGCCTCTCCCACTGCTCATGCTCTCTTCTCTCTCTGTATCTCTGTGTCTCAAATGAATAAATAAAATCTTTAAATAAAAAAAAATAATAATAATAATAAATAAAAGTAAATAAGTAAATTTAAAAATATATATATTTTGGAGAACAATAAGCAAAATCAAGAATTCTATGCTTTAGAAGGGAAAGCTGTGTAGGATTTCATAAGAATACAGAACCCCAGAGGATGTACAAGAAATGAGTAGCTACAGCTATCTTGACAGGACATTGCAGCAGAGTGACCGGGAGGCATGGCCGACTGCCCACTATCCCTACGCGCCTTCGTATCTTTTCAATTTTGTACCGCGAATCTGCATTCCCATTCAAGATGGAAAGAGAAACAAAAAACCTGAAGGCTGAACAAAGAGACCGCTCCGGTACCCACACAGAGCTGCTTCTAAAAGCGTGCCTGTGGCCTGGCTCCATCAGAAACATCTAGGCTGACGTGTGGTAAGGAACACCTCAGGGGTCCCCGGCCTGAGCTCCTGAAACCCAAACTTCCATGCGTTGGGCCCACGAATCTGCATCTTAAACAGACCTTCAGTGTGGAGCCATAGGCTCGTTAGAGAACCAAAGAGCAAGACAAGCTCTCAGACTTAACAGCTACTTCTCAACCTGGGGAGTCTGTGTAGGGCCAGTTTAATGTCAAGGTTGTACCATTTTTGAGTTTATTTCCTCGAGGGCAGGCATCTACACAGCACTTAGCAAGCCGTGGGTGTGCAATAAATTTTAAATGGTGTGATGATTCACCAGCAGTAATAAGCTTAGGACGTAACCAACAGCACTTGAGCTGGGACCAGAAAAGGATCACACAGAACCCAACTGTCTTGAAGACCTTCCGACCCATTCACCCACGAAGCTGGGAGACACGGTGGGCAGCAGAGGGGGAACCTCCTTCTCCTAGACCCACCTGAGGAGGTAATAGCAGACCACCACCAACATCCACTAAATGTGAGCCTGGCCCCCTGAGAAGGGGGTGCCAAACCCTCAGTGCTCAAGAGACATGTGGTGAGCAAACCTTGAATTCTGGACTGTGAGCTCCCAGGAGGCCAGAAGTGGGTCTGCTCCATCTTGGACTACTGGTCCCTCAATACGCAGTGCCTACCGGATCAGTGGTGGCTGAGCTCACACACACCAGACCCTCTCCGCCTCCTGCGTCCCTCCCCACAGACCAGGCCGCAGGCCCTCTTCTCCAGCAAGGACGCTCTGCCCCTGTAGTTTGCTTGGCCTCCCAGCCAACCTCACGCCCACCCCTCCTGAAGCCAGACTACTCTGCGTCCCTGCGCCTCCTGCAGAAATCCAAAAAATGGTGGCTGAAAGCAGAGCAGAGAACGCCAGCCCAGCCTCCCCTCATCTGCATCTCTTCCCAAAATGCCCAGAGCAAGGTAGCTCTCTGCCACCTTTCTGCAGCCTTCCAAGGCTTTCCATGAATTTCACTTCGACTCTTCTGAATTCCTTCTTTCCCTGAACATTTCCTGACACTGATTTGCCACTGAGATGTCATCTCTGTGGTTCTTGGCACTTTTTTCCATCTAAGCAAGAACTCTCACATCGATTAACCACAGCCTTTTCTCAAGCCTAAAATCTGGCAATAATGGGGGAAGGGAGGTGTGTCACTGACAGAACAAAGTTTTTTTTCTGAGAACACAAAAGACTTTTTAAGAGCTGTAATAACGCTATTATAAATCCAAGCTAACTGCAGAGCACTGGGTTTCACCAGGGGTGGTCCTCTAGCCCTCCACGACCCCAGGGGTACTCGTCAATGTCTGCAGACGTGTATGGCTGTCATGACTTCGGGGACGGGGGGGTGCGGCGCTGCAGGCATGGAGCGGGTGAGGCCAGGGATGCTACTCACCCCACTGTGCCCAGGACGCTCCAGGACACCCCGACAGAGAACAATCAGCAGTGCCAAGGGGGGATGAGCCCTTGCTCCTTTCCTATGAGACAAGCTAAGACCACCTGTGGCGCCCAATTCGTGCACGCACCAGGCATGACTTGGGCTCCGCAGACACCACACCAGTCATTCTCCATCCCCAGGTACTCACCAGAGGAGCACTGTAGCTGGCGTGGGGATTGTTCTGGATCTCCCACAATCCCTCATTGAAGCCTTTCCTCTTGTTGGGTTTCCCGTACTTATCTTTACATTTGTCGTAAGGAAACAGGTCCTTGGGTCCCAGGAAGGCTCTGGAGAAAGGAACCACGGGGCCAGTCCCAGGTGAGTCGGGCCACCCAGGAGGCCCCAGGAGGCACCAGGTGGGAAAATCAAGCCCCACCTGCAAACACTTACGTTTCGTGTGTACCAAAGAAGAAAATGGGGTACTTGTTGGGCGGGGGCTTCACGGCACCGTCAGCGATGTCATCGATCTGCAGTGAGAGGCAGGTCAGGGGGTGGCTGGGGGACACTTTCACCCACTGACCCAGGAAATCACCAAGAAACCAGCTAAGTTACTTGAGGTAAGCATGCTGGGAGGAAAGGAGCCTTGGACTGAGGGAGACACATCACCTTCCAGTTTGGCATCTGCATTCTTCTAGGAAACCCCCCTCTGTGCGTACCTGTCCCCTCCCCCCAGAGTGTTCTCTCTGCCTCCAAGGTAGGTGCTTCACCTGAGCAAAGCTCCAGGAGATGGGGCCAAGCTCAGTTTCTCTACATTCCCAGGACCCTCCCACGGGACCCCTCCTGCAAAGAGGTGATCGGTGGTCGGTGGTGGGTCTCCCAGAGGCTGCAGCTGGCAGCTCCAAGGATGCAGAGGGTGGGGGGTGGGCTGCAGGAGACAGGCCCTGAGCATCCAGGAAGTCCCACCCTCTCCCTGCAGGCCCATGGGCCCCGGCAGCTGTCAGTCACCTCCCCACAGGAGGCTAGCAGCCCCTTCACTTCCAATCAGGTGCTTGGAAATGTTCCGGGCTTACAGAGCTGGCAGGAGGGGGGACAGGGGAGAGAGAGAAGCTGGTACTCTGGAAAGTAGGGAAGTGCCTGTAAAGTTTCATGGCTCTAGAGTCCCCCCAAGAAAATAAGCCCGAGCACATCAGGTTAAAGTGAGTTTTCTGGTCCCCATTAATCCCTTCCCATCCTCTACTATGCCTGGGGGTTACTGGAACCTTCCCTGCCACCCCTCACCCAGCGACCTTCCCCAGTTCTCTGGGCTACTTTTCAAAGTCCTTGGTCCCTGGGCATCTGGCATCCATCCCAAGCATCCCACTCCTGCACAGAAGCTTCCCCAAACTTCATCTCCCTGAGAACTACCTGCCACGCCTCCAGGCCTGGCTTCTGCTCCGGCCTCACCGAGGACCCGCCTCTGAGCCTGAGGCTCAGATATCCTAGCGGCAGCACCAGCTCCCACTGTTCTCAGGACAGCCTAGCCAGCGTCCCTTCCTGGCCCCCTGTGGCAGCCTCTCCGCACCCAGACCCCCAGCTCTGCGTGATGCCCTTCTACTTACTCCCACCCTGAGGGAGTCCAAAGCAGGGAGCAAGGCTGAAATCTCCAGCCGTCTCACAATACTGCCTGGGCAACGCCTGTGCTGCTTCAGTTCCAGCCTCATCCTTCCCATGCCCCCTGCTGCTGCCTGGGCCTCTCACCCCCACCCCCCAAATTCCTTCAGTCCTGTCATGCATATTCCACCAGCCTAGGTTCTGGGGCAACTTTATCCCTAAGACCTGGGGATGACAACATCCAGGTCCCTCCTCCACACTGGCTGCCCTGGATGGTGCCTGGAACGGCACTCTGAGACTTCCGGACTCAGGACGCCCTGCACCCGCCGGACCCTCTGGGTCCCCTGGATCTCCACTTCTACACGGGATCCCCAAAGTCCCCTTGGCTCAACCCCTCCCCTCAGATGCTCTCTCTTGGGCTTGAGCCTGAAGGGATCTGATCCAAGTATCAGGGAGGCCCACCCCAAGATCCCCCTCAGCCTCACACCCCAGCCAGCCTCCTCTGCCAGAGGAGTGTGGAGGGGCTCCTCACAGGGCACCAGCCCCCAGGATCCCTCAAGCAAGTCTCATTCCAAGCTCTGGTCCCTGACACCCCACATTATCAGATGAGTCCTCTCAGCCCGTGACCCTGTGAACACAGCCCCCGGCCCCATTTCCAGCCCCAGCCTCCCTCAGCCCCCCTCAGCCTTGACCCTCCACCCTTCTCCCTTACTGCATCCCTCATCTCCAGCCCCCCCCCACATGGCCTGGGGCCGCACAATGAGATCTTCAGTCGGGCACCCCCTTCCCGTCACTGGGATTCCTCTCCTTAGACCCCGTGTTCCTCAGCTCTCCTCACACCACCAACTCCTTCAAACTTGAACCCTGCCCCCTCAGGCCCCAGGTCCCCGAAACCCCACCTCCCTTGGCTCTGAGCCTCCCGGCGGCCCCCACACCCCCGGCGCGGCCTCCCTCAGGCCCCGGGACCCCCAGACGCCCGGCACGGGCTCCCTCAGGCCGGGGGACCCCCAGATCCCCGGCGCGGCCTCCCTCAGGCCCCGGGACCCCCAGACGCCCGGCACGGGCTCCCTCAGGCCGGGGGACCCCCAGACCCACGGCGCGGGCTCCCTCAGGCCCCGGGACCCCCAGACGCCCGGCACGGGCTCCCTCAGGCCGGGGGACCCCCAGACCCCCGCGCCGGGGCTCAGGTCTGGGGGTCCCCCGGCGCGGCCTCCCTCAGGCCCCGGGACCCCCAGACGCCCGGCACGGGCTCCCTCAGGCCGGGGGACCCCCAGACCCCCGGCGCGGGCTCCCTCAGGCCCCGGGACCCCCAGACGCCCGGCACGGGCTCCCTCAGGCCGGGGGACCCCCAGACCCCCGCGCCGGGGCTCAGGTCTGGGGGTCCCCCGGCGCGGCCTCCCTCAGGCCCCGGGACCCCCAGACGCCCGGCACGGGCTCCCTCAGGCCGGGGGACCCCCAGACCCACGGCGCGGGCTCCCTCAGGCCCCGGGACCCCCAGACGCCCGGCACGGGCTCCCTCAGGCCGGGGGACCCCCAGACCCCCGGCGCGGCCTCCCTCAGGTCCCGGGACCCCCAGACGCCCGGCACGGGCTCCCTCAGGCCGGGGGACCCCCAGACCCCCGGCGCGGCCTCCCTCAGGCCCCGGGACCCCCAGACGCCCGGCACGGGCTCCCTCAGGCCGGGGGACCCCCAGACGCCCGGCACGGGCTCCCTCAGGCTGGGGGACCCCCAGACCCACGGCGCGGGCTCCCTCAGGCACCGGGACCCCCAGACGCCCGGCACGGGCTCCCTCAGGCCGGGGGACCCCCAGACGCCCGGCGCGGGCTCCCTCAGGCACCGGGACCCCCAGGCCCCCTGGGCGGGGTCCCTCAAACCACGGGACCCCCAGAACCCCGCGCGGGCTCCCTCAGGCCCGGGGACCCGCAGACTCCGGTGCAGCGTCCCTCAGGCGCCGGGACCCCCAGATCCCCGCGCGGGCTCCCTTAGGCCCGGGGGCCCTCAGACCCGGTGCGGGGTCCCTCAGGCGCCGGGACCCCCAGGCACCCGGCGCGGGCTCCCTCAGGCCCCGGGACCCCCAGGCCCCCGGCGTGGGGTCCTTCAGGCCCCAGGACCCCCAGGCCCCCGGCGCGAGCTCCCTCAGGCCCGGGGACCCCCTCCAAGCCCCCGTTGCGCGGGTCGCTCAGGCCCGGAGCCCCCAGAGCCCCCGCGCGCGAATCCCTCAGGCCCAGGGACCCCCCAGACCCCTGTTGTGCGGGTCCCTGAGGTTCGGGGACCCCCCCCGACCCCCGGCGCACGGGTCCCTCAGGCCCAGGGACCCCCCAGACCCCTGTTGTGCGGGTCCCTGGGGTTCGGTGAACCCCCCCGACCCCCGGCGCGCGGGTCCCTCAGGCCCGGGCCCCTACTGCCCCACCCCCCCGCCTGGCCCATCTCCCGCGCGGCCTCACCCGGGCCGGCCAGTGCGGGTAGCCCTTCATCTTGGCGAACACCAAGTCCCCGGGCTTGAAGGCATGCGGCATGCTGGCGGCGGGAGGCCCAGGCCGCAGAAAGCGGCGGCAGCAGCGGCGGCGTCGGCGGCAGCGGTAGCGGCTGCGGCGGCGGCAGCGGGAGGCGAAGCCGGGGGCGGGAGAGGGGCGCCGAGGGGGCGGGGGCGACCGCCTGGGCAGAGAGCCGGCGCGTGCTTATTGGACTGCGCGCCTCCGGAAGTCCCGCCCTCCGGCCTTCACGGGCGGGAGACGCCGTCGCTCAGGACCACGTGCGGGGATAGAGGAGCACGGGGACCAATGAGAATAGGGGTTGGAGCTGAGCAAGTTAACGGGATTGGGTAACGGGTAGAGCCAAGGGGCGTGACCCAGAGGCCTAATGGGAGCGGGGCGTAGGTTATGGGAGGTGAAAGGGGAAAGATGGGAGGAGGGAAACGGAGACTTTCAGGGAGTGGTTAGGCGGGTCGCCAGGCTTCTTCGGGGCGGGGCCTAGGGCAGAGGGGCAGGCCATGAACCTCCACAGAAGGAGGGCTTTAAGTAGGAGGCAGGCTATTGGCTGCCACCGAAAGAAGGCCTAATCCACGTAGGGGGCGGGGCACCGAAGGCGTCCCGCTCCCCGGAGCCGGGGGCTGAACAGAGAGCCGCAGGCCATTGGCTACCACTCCAGAAGGCCTCAAGGTAAGGAGCGGGCATTGGCTACAATGGGGGGCGGGGTTTAAGCAGCTCTTCGCCATTGGATAATGTGATAGAGGTTCAACTCAAAATAGGGACGCGCCATTGCCGGTCCGAGGGGTGGGGCTCGGGGAAGGGGCGGGGCTTGGGGCGTTCTTGGGATAAACACCTACAGAGTGCACCGAGGACTCACTTCTTCACTCACGGAAAGGTTTTGAGCACCGGTTGCGGGAGCCGCAAGATACCCGATATGGCTGTTCATTCAAGAAAAATGTGTTTCGCACCCCGTGGCCGAATTCCTTAGCCTCTGTGCCTTAGTCTACCCACCTCTAAAATGGGATTCGTAATGGTACCAATCTTGGGGGGGCGTAAAAGTTAAGTGACTTCATCACCCCTAAAGCGCTGTAAACTGTGCCTGGCCATCAGAAATACTGGGAGCACTAGATGCTGTTACCTGCTCTGTCAATTTCGTTCTAAGGAGGGCTCTTGGTAGGAACTCGAAGTAAAGGAGCCAGAGTGCTTAAGAAAATGCTGAGTAGTGGGGGAGGGACCAGGAAGGGCTTTCTGGAGGATGTAGTTTAACTGGAGACTCGCAGGGTTAATAGAGATTGGCCAATAGAGTGAAGTGGATACAGAGAGGGCACTCAGGGCGGAGGGGATAGCAAATGCAAACGTCTAAGCTAGAGAGGATGGAGCAAGTGAGTGGGGCAGACAGGTAAGGCTATAGGGGTCCATGGAGGACCTATCCTAGTGCCTTGTGAACATGTGTGAGAAGTTTGGCTTTTACTTTAGCTTCCTGGGAAAACACTGGAGAGATTTGATCACAGGGTACAAAGATAATACTTTAGTCTCAAGATACATCCTTATGCACGTGAAATATAGCTCAAAAAGACTTTTGTTTAAAAGTTAAACACAGGGACGCCTGGGAGGCTCAGACGGTTAAGCGTCTGACTTCAGTTCAGGTCATGATCCTGGGGTCCTGGGATTGAGTCCCTCATCGGGCTCCCTGCTCAGCAGGGAGCCTGCTTCTCCCGCTGCCTCTGCTGCTCCCCCTGCTTGTGGTCTCTTACTTTCTGTCAAATAAATAAATAAAATCTTAAAAAAAAAAAAAAGTTAAACATAGACTTAGCCACATGACCCACCGATTCCATCCCTAGGTATCTACCCAAGGGAAATGAAAACACATTCCCCACAAATACCTGTACACTAATAGTCATCACAGCATGATTCACAACAACCAAAAAGTGGAAAGACCCAAGTGTCCATCAACAGGTGAATGGATAAAACCAATGTGCTATATCCTTACAAGGAACACTATTCAGCAATGAAAAGAAAAGCAGCACCGACACACACTACAACCTGGATGAGCCTCAAAAACACTATACTTAGTGAAATAAGCCAGACAAAAGGTCACATATTCTCCAACATCATAGGCCATTTGATGGAATGTCCAAAAAAGGCAAATCTTTCAAGACAGAAAGTAGTTGCCTTGAGCTAGGGGTAGGAATCCAGAGTTAAATTTATAATTTCATACAAAGGGGTATGAGGTTTCTTTTTGGGATGATGGAAATGTTCTAGATTGTGGTGATGGTCTTACTACTTTGCAAATATACAATGAAATTCATTGCATTGTATCCTTAAAACAGGTGAAATTTAGGGTATGTAAATTATATATCAACAAAGCTGTGTCTAAAAATGATTTCCCGGGCTAAGAAGGACTAGAAGGTAGAATTGTCAGATAAAATTCAGAGTGCCCAGTTAAATCAGAATTGCAGATACACAACAAATACCTTTCCAGTATAAGTATGTTCTGTTTGTCTCATGCAATATTTGTGACATGCCTATACTAGAAAATTATTTGTTACACATCCAACAACATGCATGAACCTTGAAGACATTATGCTCAATGAAATAAGCCAGACACAGCAGGACACATCCTGCAGGACCCCACTCCCAGGAGGTCCCCAGAGGAGTCCTGTCCACAGAGACAGAGAGGAGATGGTGGGAGCCAGGGCTGGGGCAGGGGGTGGGGAGTCCGTGCTTCATGGGGACAGAGTCTCAATTTGGGGAGATAGAAAGTTCTGGAGACAGAGGGTGGGGGTGGTTGCAGAACAGTGTGAGTGTGCTTCATGCCACTGAGCTGTGCACTTAAAAATGGTTGAAAGGGTAAATTTTATGTTATGTATATTTTACAACAGTAAAAATATAATTAATAATAAATATCATCAAATAGAAATACCTGATTCATAGTTCTTTAAAATGGTTAAAATTGTAACTCAATGTTATATAGATACCATTAAAATATTTCTTTATCAAAAATTCAGATCTAGGGGCGCCTGGGTGGCTCAGTCGTTAAGCGTCTGCCTTCGGCTCAGGTCATGATCCCAGGGTCCTGGGATCGAGCCCCGCATCGGGCTCCCTGCTCAGCGGGAAGCCTGCTTCTCCCTCTCCCACTCCCCCTGCTTGTATTCCCTCTCTCGCTGTGTCTCTCTCTGTCAAATAAATAAATAAAATCTTAAAAAATAAAAATAAAAAATTCAGATCTAAGGGGTGTCCTATATCTTATATTTGCTAAATCACACAGGAGACAAATGTGGAAGTTGAACAAGGAATGAGGAAAATGGTGAGGAGGGGCCTGAATTAGGTAGGTAGAGAGACTGAGGCCCAGAGCGGGGCACGCCTTGCCTGAGGTCAGACATGGAGTCCAGGGGCTCAAATGTCATGTCTGCAGGTCCCCCTTTCCAAAGCCCTCCTGATTCTGTGCATACATTTCCCCCAGACCTTGAACCAGGGCAGAAAACCAGACTCCCTGCCCAGACCTCATTGAGCTACATTGAGCAGCTAGGAAATGAGGAAGCTTTGATGAAAGCTGGGGACGGCGTGCTCCCAGAAGGTGGGGAGGGACCCCCAAAGTGGCAGGCTGAGGCAGGAGAGGATCCATGTCTTCCTGCCAGACCAGAGGCCAGTGAAGACAATGGTTGAGCAGTTAATCATCACCTGAGGAGGTTACTTCCTATTCCCTAAAGTTACTTCCTGTTTCCTAAGAAATGGGGCCTGGCACCTGGCCAGAACAGGCAGGCTGGCACCACCACTGCCCTCCCAGAACGGCAGGACACAGCCCCCTCTAACCAGCAGGTGCTCTGAGCACCTACTGTGTGCTACAGACTTGGTCCCCAGTTTACTGCGGGACTATCATGAGGAAATATTTACTACCCACTTAGCCAAGTACAATGATAAGTAACACTTAGGGGCACCAGCCTGGCTCAGTGGGTAGAGCCTGTGATTCTTGAGCTCAGGGTCATGAGTTCAAGCCACACGTTGGGTGTAGAGATCACTTAAAAATAAAATCTTTTTTTCTTTTTTTTTTAAAGATTTTATTTATTTATTTGACACAGAGAGACAGCGAGAGAGGGAACACAAGCAAGGGGAGTGGGAGAGGGAGAAGCAGGCTTCCTGCGAAGCAGGGAGCCCAACGTGGGGCTCGATCCCAGGACCCCAGGATCATGACCTGAGCCGAAGGCAGACGCTTAACGACTGAGCCACCCAGGCACCCCTAAAATCTTTAATAAAATAAAAATAAGGGGTGCCTGGGTGGCTCAGTCGTTATGTGTCTGCCTTTGGCTCAGGTCATGATCCCGGGGTCCTGGGATCAAGCCCCACGTTGGGATCCCTGCTCAACGGGAAGCCTGCTTCTTCCTCTCCCACTCCCCCTGCTTGTGTTCCCTCTCTCACTGTCTCTCTCTCTGTGTCAAATAAATAAATACAAAATCTAAAATAAATAAATAAATAAAATAAATTCTTCAAAAAATCAGTAACATTTATTGAGCAGCCAATATGTTCCAGGCCACATTATTATTTTTATAACTTTTTTCAAAGATTTTATGTATTCATTGGAGAGAGAGAGTGAGCAAGAGAGAGAACACTAGCAGGGGTAGGGGCAGAGGGAAAGGGAGAAGCAGACTCTCCTGACGAGCAGGGAGCCCGACGTAGGGAGCCCCATTCAGGGCTCAATCTCAGGCAGGACCCTGGGATCATGACCTGAGCCGAAAGCAGAAGCTTAACAGACTGAGCCACCCAGATGCCCATCTTTATAACGTTTTGAATCATTTCCTTAAATGTTTTTTCTTTTTAAAAGATTTATTTATTTATTTGAGAGAGAGAGCACAAGCAGGGGAGGGGCAGAGGGAGATGGAGAAGCAGACTCCCCGCTGAGTAGGGAGCCTGATGCGGGGCTCCATCCCGGGACCCTGAGATCATGACCTGAGGCAAAGGCAGATGCTTGAGTGACCGAGCCACCCAGGCACCCCTATTATTATTATTTTTTTTAAGTAACCTCTACCTGCAATGTGGGGCTTGAGCTCACAACCCCAAGACTGAGAGTCGCACACTCCACCAACTGAGCCAGGCAGGTACCCCCAGGCTGCATTATGTAGTATGTTTGTTTGTTTTTAAGATTTTATTTATTTATTTGACAGAGAGAGAGAGACAGAGAGAGAGGGAACACAAGCAGGGGGAGTGGGAGAGGGAGAAGCAGGCCCCCCACCAAGCAGGGAGCCCAACTCGGGTCTCGATCTGGAGGACCCTGGCATCGTGACATGAGCCAAAGGCAGATGCCCAACGACTGAGCCACCCAGGCGCCCCTGCATTATGTAGTATGTTATGAACGTAGTTAATTTCATTCCCATGTTAGTTATTTGTCATCCCTGCTTCCCAGATGGGGAAACCGAGGCAGTGGGGTAGCACTGGGGGTTTGGAGCCCCCCCCCCCCCCACCAAGTGTTGGATTCTACTTACCCAAGAGCTTCTCCCCACCTGAGCTGTAAGAGTAACATATTCATCTGTTCCGGCCCGCTCAGTGCCAGGGGAAGTTCCAGTCCTCCTAGCCCAGCCTCCTGCACTCTCACCCGGGGGGTGGGAGGTGAGAGGATGGGGATGCAGAATCATAGCCCACTCAAGACCTATGCCTCAGAATGTACATTTAAACAAGCTCTCCATGGGACTCCAGTGTGCATTATGATTTGAGAAGCACCTCACTGAAGTGTCATTAGATCTGCTGGTCCTGGGTTTGAATCTTCTCTCTGCAAGCTGTGGGGATATGGACAAGTGTGTTTGGAACTTTACAACCTCCCCTGTCAATTGGTGAGAAACATGAGTACTTATCCTTAGGGTCGTACAGCCTAGGGGTTGCTTTCCTTATCTATTGTTTAGGAAACAAATTGCCACAAACTTGGTGGCTTAAAATAATGCAAATTTATTTTTACCATTTTGGAGGTCAGAAGTCCAAAATGAGTCTCACTGAGCTAAAATCCATGTGTTGGCCAAATTGTGCTCCTTCTGGAGGCTCTAGGGGAGAAACCGTTTCCTTGCCTTTTCCAGCTTCTAGAAGCTGCCTCCATTCCTTGGCTCCAGGGCTCCTTCCTCCATCTGAAGACATTTTCCCAAAGAAAACATAGATGGCCAACAGGTACCTGAAAAAGTGATCAACTAATTATTAGGAAAATGCAAATCGAAACCACAAAATATCATCTGATACCTGTTAAAATGGCTATTATTAAAAAGACAAGAAACAGGGGCGCCTGGGTGGCTCAGTTGGTTAAGCAACTGCCTTCGGCTCAGGTCATGATCCTGGAGTCCCGGGATCGAGTCCCGCATCGGGCTCCCTGCTCAGCGAGGAGCCTGCTTCTCCCTCTGACCCTCCCCCCTCTCATGTGCTCTCTCTCATTCTCGCTCTCTCAAATAAATAAATAAATCTTTAAAAAAAAAAAAAAAAGACAAGAAACAAGTGTTGTGAGGATGTATGTGGAGAAATAGGAACGCTCATGTACTGTTGGTGGGAATGTAAATTCGTATAGCCACTGTGGAAAACAGTGTAAAGGTCCCTCAAAAGATTAAAAATAGAAGTACCAGGGGCGCCTGGGTGGCTCAGTTGGTTCAATGTCTGACTCTTGGTTTCGGCTCAGGGCATGATCTCAGGATTGTGGGATGGAGCCCTGAGTTGGCTCCAAGCTTGGCACAGAGTCTGCTCATCCCTCTCTCATCCTCTGTCAAATAAATAAATAAATAAATAAATAAATAAATAAATAAATAAAATCTTCTAAAAATTAAAAAAAAAAAAAGAAGTATTGTAACCCAACAATTACACTTCTGAGTATCTGAAGAAGGCAAAAACACTAATTGGAAAAGATATGTGCAACCCCCATGTTCATTGCAGCACGATTCACAATAGCCATCTATGGAAACAACCCAAGGGCCCACCGAAGGATGAATGGATAAAGAAGAGGTGGTATGGATATACAATGAAATATTACTCTGCCAAAAAAAGAATGAAATCTTGCCACTTGTGACAACATGGACCGACCTCAAGAACATTAAGTCAAACAAGTCAGGCAGAGAAAAGCAAACAGTGTAGGATCTCTCTTATATGTGGAATCTAAACAAAGAAAGTTAAGAAGAAACACGAAGAACCCCCCCAAGCTTATAGGTAAGGAGAGCCCATGGTGGGTTGCCTGAGGCAGGGGGCTGGGAAAAATGGATGAAAGAGGTCAAAAGAGAAAACAAAACAAAACCCAGATGAACCGAAGCTACCACCGTGCCTTTTCTCACTCCTAAAAAAGTAACTGTAGTTCCTTTATATTATATGATGCCCAGACACATCAGCATTTCCCCCGTGGTCTCAAAAATGGCCTCCCCTTTCCTGCGCCTGCCCCCCTTAAGTGATGCTGCAATCTGTCCCCACCCGCCCTCCCTTAGTCCCAACGTCCACCTTTTCTCTCTAGCACTTAACCCCATCTGCTCTGCCACAGACTTTACTTATCGCGTTGTCTGTCTTCCCAACCCCATCCAAAACACCACGAGGTCTGCGAGGTCAGGGAATGTGTGTCTTCTTCCCTGCTGGTACAGAGCCGACTCTCAGATATGAACAGAGCAAGTCATTATAACGTCTGACATTTATTGAAAGCTTTGTGACGGCATCGTGACCTTTACAATGGGGTCCTACGAGGTGGGTGCCAGTCTTATCCCCATTTCACAGGAAACCAAAGCTCTGCAAGGTTGGTTTGGGCTGCACCGGATTCTTCCCTAAATCCTGTGAAGGCCCTCAGGATGACGTTAGGGCTCCTTGGCCCAAGCCCCGTGGGGATGCGCCACCGTGGGTCCCCAGGTCCTCGCTCGTGCGCCCTCTCCCACGTCCCCCAGCACGTGTGTCCGAGAGAACCACTGGCGCCGGGCACGGGGACGGTCGCTACGGCCCTGAACGCCCCCACACTGAACTGCGCGGGGAAGCCAGGGAAGGCTGTCGCGCAGGGACAAGGTCAGGACCAAGCTCGGTGGGCCGGTCCCGCCCTATCCGTTAGTTCATCGCTTCGGGGAACGCGGCGCAGCCTGCAGCGGGAAGCGCGCTCGTCGCCCCTGGCAACGGAGTCCGGAAAAGGCACCGAGACGCGGCCCGAGGGTGCAGAGCAGCCGCCGCGGGCCAGCGAGGCGCGGAGAGCTAGAGAGGCACCCCCGGCCGATTGTCACGTGGGAGGCACCCTGAAGGCGGGACTTCCGGGGAACGAGGTATTTTCTTTCCGGTTGCTGGCTCCTGCAGGCCCCACCCCGACTGGGCCCTGCGCCCCCCCGCCCCCCGCGGCCCCCAGCCGCCGGGCCCGCCGCCACCATGAAGAAATTCTTCCAGGAGATCAAAGCTGACATCAAGTTCAAGAGCGCGGGACCTGGTCAGAAGCTCACGGAGTCCGTGGGGTGTGTGACCGGCGCTGAGGCTTGAGATCCGAGAGCAAGGACGGCACAGGGAGACCAGAGAGGGCTAGGGGCGGGGAGGGGCGTCCGAGCGTCTGGGGGTGGGGAGCGATCTCTGGGGGGCGGGGCACGGGGGGACGAGGGTGGGAGAAGGGAGAGGGGTAGCCTGCGGGGGTGGGGCGGGGGGGGGGCCGAGGCCCGGGGGGCGGGGCTGGAGGCGGGAGCTAGGGGGCGGGGTGCAGAGAGGTGGGGGTCAGTGGAGAAACCGTAGGGGAACATGTGGACTGGAAAGGGGCCCGAAGGGGCGTCGCCTAGATTTGGAGGAATCTAGGTGTTCAGAGACTGCACACAAAGCCGGGAGAAGCAAGTACAGCTGGGGTCGTAAAGAGTGGGGAGGCTTAGCACCCATGGCGGTGGGGGTCTGGGCCCTGGTTCTGGAGCGTGAGGGAGGACGGGGTAAGTGAGGTTAAGGCCAGAGAGACTGACGCGGTGTCAGAACAGGTCTCGGTGAATTGGGGGCGCGGGTGTCGGAGCGGCTTAGGAAGGTCTGGGAGGGAAATGGAGGCAGGGTGGTGGTGGAGGTGGGGAGCTGGAGGCATCTGTGACAGGGAGGAGATGGGGACCTTGTGGGCGAAGGTTGAGTCAGAAGGGAGGTCCTGAGGGCGACCCGGGAGGAGAGGGTAGAAGATGGAAGGCCAGTGGAGTGCACATCCAGGCCACTGTGGATCATCTGGGGAGGACTCGGAGAAGAGAAGGGCCAGGGGCAAGTCTGGAGACTCAGTGGGGAGGAGTGTGAAGAGCTGGAGCAGGGGAGGACGGGAGACGGAGGGCTCTGGTGGGCTGGGAAGAGCAAAGGAAGTGTAGAGGGGGCGGGGGCTTTGGGGACTGGGTGGGGTCTAGGAAGGGGAGTGGCTGAAGAAAGATGTCAGTCCTGGGTGGCATCCGTGGGGAATAATGGAAGGGTTTGTGAAGAGGTGGGCAGTGAGGGGTAGGCAGGGAGGCGGCAGGAAGGGAATCATGAGGCAGCGGGGGTGGGCGAGGCAGAGTGGGTACATGACATCAGGGCATCTGTCATGGGGATTGGGGGTTCCTGGGAGTGGGACAAAGGAGGCCCACTAGGGCCAAGTTCCTGAGTCAGGGAGGGAAGCCCAGTAGACCGAATCAGGTCCTGGGAGCCTGAGAGAGGAGGGCAGCTTAAGAGAGGGCCAGGGAGAAGGGGTGGACCAGACAAGGGGGTCCATTCATTTGTTCGACAAGTAGTGGGCAGAGGTGGGGGCTGGTGCAGCTGGGACTGAGCGTGACAGGAAGGAGGTGGGGGCCGTGTGGGTGACGGCTGTGTCAGACAGGAGGCCTGGGAGGAGAAAAGAGGGAAGTCGCGTGAAGATCCAGGCTTCTGTGACATGCTTGGGGCAAGACTGGGGGTTCAGGGTGTGTGACAAGTGCTGTCATGGGTAAGGGAAGGTCTCTGCTGTCTCGGGGCTCCGCGTCCGTTGGGGAGATATGGACAGATAAACCAGCACACGTGTGGTGAGAGATCAGGTGGTACTCGGGGCCGTGAAGAAAAATACGCTGGGTCAGGAGATAGCAAGTGATTTGGGGGACTGTTAGGGCATCCCGGAACCCCTCAGTGGGAAGGAGACATTTGAGCCGAGAGCCGGAGGAGGTGAAGTTCAGCCATGTGAAATTCAATCTTCACACACACACACACACACACACACTCACACTCACTCACTCACTCTGAAGCAGCCCAACCACTCCCAGACCTCCTTTCCTCATCCCACATGCAGACAGAACATTCTGGGCAGAAAGTGCAGAGAGTGCAAAGGCCCTGCGGTAGGAGCCAGTTGGGCCTGTGGGAACAACAGCAGGAAAGCAGTGTAGATCGAGAGGTGTGAAGGGCCTACAGGCCGGGGAGGCTTTAGGACTGTGTTGTGCGTGTGGTGGAAGGGCTTGGTGTAGGAGGGACAAACTTTGGCTTAGGTTTTAGAAGGATCCCTGTGGCTGCCCAGTGGAGCCTTCAAGAGTAAGGTGTCTTGAAAACAGGTGTTTTTATAGAACTAAATGTCACATGGGGCTAGGGTGGGGCTACGTGATCCATCTTTTCTTCAACGTGAGGTTGTCGGCTGTGGGCAGAGGGGCAGGGATGGGCAGGAAGCAGGTCCCAGAGGCCTTGGGCCACGAAAGGCCTGTGTATCTGAGCAGGGCAGGAGGAGTGAGGCCGCGAACCCAGAGCCTTGGCTGCTCAGAAAGTCCTGGGGTCGGGAGAGGGTCTTGAGGGAAGGAGGCAGGGCATGTGAATCAGAGCAGGGTGTGAGGAAGGACTTCTCCGCAGGGGAAGGCCAGGTCACTTCTGTGCCGTGTAGATCCGGGAGCACGCATCCCGTGCTCGTTTCCCCAGGTGGAGGCGAGCGCAAACCCAGCACCTGCCGTGTGACCTGGCATACTGCCGGGCAAACTGTAGGGGCTCCCTGAAGGAAACTTCGGGGCCTGGCTGCCGTAGATTGGCAGGGCTGATCTTGCTCAGGGGAGGGACGGAGGAGAGGAGTGACACCTTTGAGTCTGCTCGGTTCTTGAAGGAGATGGGTGCCTTCTCACTGCTGTGCTCTGGCGGGCCTGCCATTACCCCCGTTTAGCCGCCATGACCCTGAGGCCCAGGCCCATGCAGGGCTTGCCCCTGGGGGCAGAGCTGGGAGCAGACTTGCCATCTGCCCCCAGGGGATCTTCTGTGTTGGAACCATCTAGTGGCTGCAGGTGGCCCCTGGGAAAGAGGGAGGGGTCTGTCTGATGGGGCAGAAGTAGGAGAGGGACAGAGGCTCTTCTGTCTGAGCCCGTGTCACCTCAGTTTGCCTCTGCTTCTCCCCAGGGAGAGGGCCCCCAAAGAAAGACCCAACCAGCCAGCACTGCGGCAACCCCGCCAGGGACCCACTGATGAGGCCCAGATGGCGGCCGCGGCAGCCCTGGCCCGGCTTGAACAAAAGCAGCCAAGGGCCCGGGGCCCCACGTCGCAGGAGTCCATCCGGAACCAGGGTGAGCGAGGCCTGTGCTTGGCCCTGGATAGAAATAGTTACGTGACCAGCAACTTTGGGGACTTTAAAGTCTCAAGTCGTTGGGGTGGAGGGGAGTGCAGGGTGGAAAGGTGCAAGGGTGCTGGGGTCTAGAAGGCTGAGGAGGGGAGAAGGGCGCCGAGACACGGGTCATCAGGCATCAGGGGAAGCCTAGGGGCAGGGGGGAGGTGGCTCAGGCAGGGGGGCCTGAGCGGGGGAAGGACTCGAACTTGACCCACTCTGGTCTCGGGGGTGTGTGCCTGGGGACAGAGCAGGGCCTACAACCTGCCCATCTCTGCCCTGTCTCCAGTGAGAAAGGAACTTCGAGCTGAAGCGACTGTCAGCGCGAGCACAGAGGCCCCAGGGACCAACACGGTAACGACATCTGCGTGGCAGTGGGACACCCGAGGGGCGTCCTGGAGCAGGGAGTTGGTTCTCGCCCGCATTGGTCTAATTGGCCATTTTCTCATTACCAGCCGGGTGCCCAGCGCTGGGCTGGAAGCACATGATGCTGGGGTGGGGGACACAGAGGAGATGTCAGGGTGAATAGAGGTCATGTCTGGCCTTGTGCACAAAGGCAGTTTAGGGGAACCCCGCCTGGAACAGTGGAGGCAGGTTGTGGTTGAAGGTGGGGTTGACTGTGACCTTCACACTCAACTCCTGCCCTCAGCTGTTTTCTGGGGAGGTGGGAGGGCTGTCCAGAGACTGGTGTCATCATGGAGGCCTTGCTGGGGGAGGTGGGCTTTAAAGGAGAGCTTGGCAGAAACGGTGTTCTGAGCAGCCTGACCCTCGAGGTCTCACTGCGTTTTAGACTGGAAGAGGCTCTAGACGGTGCCTAGGGACGGAGGTCCAGAGAGCGGTCCGGACTCATCTAGGGCGCGGTGACTCCTGACTCGCCCACCATGGCCTCCTCCTCACGAGATCAGGGAACCAGGAGCAGCGGGCGCCACTGAGCGTTCGCCCCGCGTCCAAAGCCGCCACACACTTTCTGTTCCCGTCGTTCAGTTGCGAGCTGGCCCCGCAGAGCCGTTTTACAGAGCGGAAGGCGGCCGGGGGGCTCCAGTGCGGGGCCGGGGTGTCCCAGCGCTAACAAGCAGAGGGGGCGGCGTCGGGACCAGGGGCTCAGCCGCCTGCACCCCACCCCCCAGGTGCCCGAGGCCAAAGAGGAAGGCTCAGCCCACCTGGCGGTGCCCAGCGTGTGCTTCACGTGCCCGCTCACCGGGGCCACGCTCAGGAAGGACCAGCGGGACGCCCACATCAAAGAGGCCATCCTTTCGGTGAGTGGCAGCCCCGTGCCCCGTCCCCCCGCCCCCTGGGTCCCGAGGCCGGAGCTGCTCCAGAGGGGTGGGCGGCACGGGTCCTCGGTGACACCTCTGCCTGTGGACGGTGTCTGCTTTCGTCTTTCTGAAGAGGCAGTGCGTTTGTGGGGAGCGGAATTCAAATGCACCGGGGTGGGTGGAGAAAAGCCAGCCTTCCTGGAGGCGACCACCCCAAGTGGTTTCGGGCCCTTTCCAGAGAGAGGTTCCCAATAGGTACCGCCGTCGAACCCCCGCACCCAGGGTCCGAGCTTCCTGTCCCCGGTGTAACGAGCTCTGACGAAGCGGGTGGCTTCAAAGGGCTTCGGACGGCCCCTGCCCTCCCACCAGGCTGTTGCCCGCCCCCCGGCCCCCACCATTCTTCCCGCTTCTGGAAGCCAGGAGCGTGCCTCCGGTCCGACGGGGCTGAAGTCAAGGAGGCAGCGGGCCCGAGTTCCTTCTGGACGCTGCAGGGGAGAGTGCGGCCCGGCCTTGGCTGGCTTCCAGGCTGTCCCTGGTGTCTCTGTCCCTCCCCACAGCCCGCGCACCAGGCCCCGGCCTTTCTCAGGCCGCCTCTCTCCTCTCTTCCCCTTGAAGGGACCTCGACGTTACGCTTCACCCACCAGGATAATCCAGGCTAATCTCCCTATTTTCAGGCCTGCTGATGAGCAGCCTTAACTCCCATCTGCCTCCTTACTGCCCCCCTCCCGTGTTAACTGAACGTATTCGCAAGACCAGGGGTGAGCACGAGGGCATCTGTTGCGCCTTACCCCGAGTTCCCAGGTGTTAACGTTATTCCCCATCTGCTCCCTCACCCCTTTCTAGTTTTTTCTGAACCATCTGAGAGGAAGTTCTGCATTGTTAACAATTTCACCATAAGTCCCATGGCCGTTTAGCCAGCTCCTTGCTGAGGAGTGTGCCGGGAGTGCGTCTTTTACTGGTGGGAGCGGGGACGTGTCGCAGAGCCTGGGCCGCAGGTTGCTTTGAGTGCTGGGCTCAGTCCCGGGGGTGGGGGGGTGGTGGTGGGAGCGCTGGGCTCAGTCCTGGG
Source organism: Halichoerus grypus (assembly GCF_964656455.1). Lineage (NCBI taxonomy): Eukaryota > Metazoa > Chordata > Mammalia > Carnivora > Phocidae > Halichoerus > Halichoerus grypus. The sequence continues at coordinate 213,322,826 of NC_135712.1, forward strand.
GGGGGCGGGAGCGGTAGTGCCCCGGGGAGGGGGGAGCGCTGGGTGGACGCGTGTGTGCGGCGTGGGCAGCGGCGGCTGCTGCACGTCCAGGGGTTCGCGCTCCACCGCATCACGGTGCCCACCCCGTCCCTGTGGGTGTGCACACTCTTCGTCTTCACCCGAATTGATAGGTGGAAATATCTCGAGATAGTTTTATCGTGCATTTCCTTCATTTGGGTTCAGATTGGCCGTGTTTTCCTATGAGAATGCATCCTTTGCTCATTTTTCTGTTGGGGGGTGAGGCTATTTATGTGTATGTGTGTATGTATGTGTGTGTATGTTTAGGTAGGCTCCATGCCCGGGGCGCCTGGGTGGCTCAGCCGGTTAAGCGTCTGCCTTCGGCTCAGATCCATGATCCCGGGGTCCTGGGATGGAGCCCCACATCAGGCTCCCTGCTCGGCGGAGAGTCTGCTGCTCCCTCTCCCTCTGTGTGCGCCCTCTCTCTCTTAAAAAAAAAAAAAAAAAAAAGGCTCCCTGCCCGGCGTAGAGCCCAGTGCAGGCGATCCCACGACCCTGACATCAAGACCTGAGCTGAGACCAAGAATTGGACGCTTAACCGACTGAGCCCCCCGGGAGCCCCTGGACTTTTTCTGAAGTTGATTTGTAGGCACTGTTTGCATATTAGGGAAATCGGTCTTTTGCCTATAATGTGAATTGTGAATATTTTCCCCTGGTTTTTTACTTTTGGTTTGTGCTCATGGTCGCTTTGCCACGTAGAGGTTTTTGATCTTTATGATTAAATGTGTTGATCCTATGGCTTCTGGGTTTTGTGGCACACTTAGAAAGGCCTTCCCCACTTTGGAATTAAAATGATTTTTCCATGGTTTTTGTAGTGCTTTTCTGTTTTGAGTTTTGTAATTTAACGTTTAAAACTTTGATCCATAAAAACCATCTCGATCCAACTAGAAGCTCTCACCCTGTAGAGCATGAGGCATGAAGCCAGTGCTATTTTTTCCCTGATAGCTACCCACCTTCTCCTCCCCCAACACCCCCTTTTATTGAAAACACCTGCTTCTCGGTCATAGCTGTGAAGTCTGCCTTTGTAACAAAGCACATTCCTGTATGGATTTGGGTCCTTTCTGGACGTTCTGCTCCTTTGTCCCTTGTCTGCTCTCGGGCCCTGGTCCTGATTTAAACGTGGCCAAGGGTCTCCTGGAAACACCTGAGAGCAGCCTTCGGGGCAGCAGCTCTTCCCTGGGAGGCTGTGGTGGTTCCCGAGGAGGCTGGCAGGGCACTCAGGCCTGGCCTGGCCTCGCCGCGTCCTGAGAACACGCCCCCTCTGGCTGTGTGCGCGCCTCTCCTCTGCACACTGCTTTCTCTGCCGGGCCATGTCTGTGTCCCCCTCTCTGTCCCACCCTGGCAACTAAACTGGGAAACTGGGCATCGTCTGGCGTGTGATGCCCCCTCTTGCCTAGAGGTGAGGGCAGGATGAGGCCCAAGCCACTGAAGGGCTCTCTCCTTCTTTTCCTCTGCTGAGAACGCACGGTTGAGTGTGTTTCAGGGCAACGCTCCTGGCCTGCTAGGGGACCATTATCACTGATGTCACCTGAGTAGGGAGACCGGGCTGCTGGGGGGAGGGAGGGGGTGGCTGATGCATTTCCCTCCCTCCTCCCAGCACTTCTCCACCGACCCTGTGGCTGCGTCCATCATGAAGATCCACACATTCAACAGAGACCGGGACAGGGTGAAGCTGGGTGTGGACACCATTGCCAAGTGAGCGGGCAGCTGCCCTCCCACCAGAGTGTCGCCCCCCCCCAACCCCCACCACAACCTGCTGGGGGAGTCTGGAAGGAACACAGCGCTGGGAGTGCAGCCAGGCCCCCCCCGCGCCGAGCCCTCAGAAAAGGGGCTTGGCTTCTCTGGTCCTCAGTTTACCTGTCTGTAAAATGAAGGGGTTTACCAAATCGGGGGGTCCCAAGCTTGGCTTTCCTTTGGGATCATCAGAGGAATGTGTGAAGGAGGCAGGGTGCCACCCCACTCCCCTCCTCTGTTCGAACAGGCCTGGGGGAGGAAGGATGCCAGGAAGTCCATGCAGCTCACGAGCTGCTGGGGACCCAGAGGCTTTAGTGGTCCATTCTGGCTCTGTGTGCTGCACCCCACTGCTGTGTGTGTTGGTGCCCTCAGGGGAGGCAGGACCAAGGAGGAGGCCCGGGGTCGGTCCCCCGGTGGGCTGTGTCAGGGGCAGCAGTGGGGGCTGTCAGCACCAGGGGGTGGGCTTCGTGGGGCGGCCAAGGTGCGATGGTGCCCCTCTGGGGTCACTGTCACCACAAGGCCAGGTGGGACCCTTCAGCTGCTGCTCCCTGTTCCGCCCCAGGTACCTGGACAACATCTGCCTGCACCCCGAGGAGGAGAAGTACAGGAAGATCAAGCTGCAGAACAGAGTGTTCCAGGTGAGGCTGCCCCAGGCGGCCAGCGTGGCCGGGCCCTGCGCACGCACGCACGCACATGCACGCACATGCACGCACGGCGCCCCGGCCCGTGGGGGCCACGGTCAGGCAGCTGGAGGGCTCCTCCGGGGCTGGCGGCCGACAGGGGCCCGGGGCTTTGTGAACACGGGTGGTGTGTAACGTGGATTGTCTGCTCTGCGCACCACCCCCAGCGGGTTTTGGCTTTAACTTGAATGCTTCGGGAAGCCGTCGGCACTGGTGCGATTTCTCCCAGAAACGCAGACTTGGGGTTTCTGTGGAGAAACCTCAGGGTCCCGCCACCATGGCCCGTGTTAGCTGTGCCGCTCACAGGGCGCCTGCTGTCCCCTGGTGGCCGAGGCCGCCGCCTGCCCCCTTCCTGCCCCCAGCACCACACGCAGCCGGTCTCCCCCACCTCTGGACCCTCCTGTTGTCCTTTGGCAGTTCAGCCGCCTCCCTCACCTGCTTGGTGACCTCCGCGGGCCGCTGCTGGACGCCCTGCAGCCTGTGTTGGGGCGAGCGTGCTCCACTCTGGGGACGGCTTCAGCGGGTTCACCTCGTTAGCAGTTGCTCTAACACCAGGGGACTCCGAGCCGGGCAGGGTGGTCAGCGAGGCTAGTGGCCTCCCAGAGACCCCAGGGCCTCATGTGACCTCTGGCTCCACTCCCTCAGGAGCGCATTAACTGCCTGGAAGGGACCCATGAGTTTTTCGAGGCCATTGGTTTCCAGAAGGCGCTGCTTCCGGTTCCTGATCAGGGTAAGGGAGGTAGAGCAGGGTCTTGGCTGTGCTGGGAGGAGGGCAGCAGGGTGGGGGGCTCTCCCCGCGGCAGCAGAGTGACCCCTGTGCGCGCCCCAGAGGGCCCCGAGGAGTTCTACGTGCTGAGCGAGGCCGCCCTGGCCCAGCCCCAGAGCTTGCAGAGGCACAGGGAGCAGCTGCTGGTCGCCGAGCCCGTGCGGGCCACCCTGGCCCGCCAGCGCCGGGTCTTCCGGCCCTCGCCCATGGCCTCCCAGTTTGACCTGCCCGGGGACTTCTTCAACCTCACGGCGGAGGAGATCAAGCGGGAACAGAAGCTCAGGTCCGAGGCCGTGGAGCGGCTGAGCGTGCTGCGGACGAAGGCCATGCGGGAGCGGGAGGAGCAGAGAGAGATGCGCAAGTACACGTACACGCTGCTGCGCGTCCGCCTCCCCGACGGCTGCCTCCTCCAGGGTGGGTACCCGTGGGGCCGGCGCTGTGGCGGGAGGGGGGGTAGGCCCTGGGGTGCTCCCCGGGGGTGCTCCTGTGGACCTCAGCCCCACTGACTGTCCCGCCCACCCAGGGACCTTCTACGCCCGGGAGCGGGTGGCCGCCCTGTACGCGTTCGTCCGGGAGGCCTTGCAGAGCGACTGGCTGCCTTTCGACCTGCTGGCCTCGGGCGGGCAGAGGTTGTCGGAGGACGAGAGCCTGGCCTTCAACGAGTGCGGGCTGGTGAGTGATGGGCTCCCTGCCTGGGGCTGGGGGTGGCGGGGAAGTGTCTCTGGGTTTCCCTGCCCGGCACAAACTCCCCGAGAGGGCAGCCGGGGCCCTGGGTTCAAGTCCCACCTTCCCATGCACGTGCGGCATGCCCCCAAGTGCCGTGTCTCTGCCTCGGTTTCCCACCTAGAGAGTGGGAACACGGCAGGCGTGTTAGAGTTCTCCGAGGAGCAGAACCAAGGCAGATGGATGGGAGAGGGCCTCACTGGGGCTGGGGAGGGGTGGTCAGACCCTCCCTCGGGCAGACTGGAGGGACGGCCGCTGGCTGGGGTGTTCGCCGGCCCGCGGGAATGGGCCAGTAGTGGTGGGCGCGCTCACTGGCGGGGAGCTGCCCGGGGCGAGGGAGGCCCCGGCTCCGGCACCAGGGAATGAGCGTGAAGTCTCCATCACGTAAAGGCCGGAGTGGGGCTGAGGCTTCTTGTCCCACCGCAGGTGCCCTCGGCCCTCCTGACCTTCTCGTGGGACGCAGCCGTGCTAGCGGACATCAGGGCCGCCGGGGCCGAACTGGACTCGTCTATTCTGAAACCTGAGCTCCTGGCGGCCATCGAGAAGCTCTCGTGAAATAAAAGCAGGGTCGGCTTTAGCCCGCGTGGGTTTGTCTCATGCTCTCCTGCTTCCTCCACCACTACCCGCCCCCCCACGCTGTCTCCTCCCTCCCGGGGTCCCCCGCTCCTCCGGAACTGCCTGCCCTGGCCCACAGAGCACTGCGGGCATAGGGGGGAGGAGCGCTGGTCGGCTGCGACGTGTGCCTGGGACGGCCACCTGGAGAGGGCGCTTGGGAGGCAGCCGTCGTACCTGTTCACGGAGCCCCTGGGCAGGAGAGTAGGCCTGCGGCATGGGCCCAGTCCCTGCGGACTGTGGCCCAGATGGCCGCGGCTGGCCCTAACGCCGAGCCACAGGGTTGCTGGGGACAGCGGCAGTGGGAGATGCAGGGCCTGTCAGGACATGGTTCTGTGATTACTGAGTTACGAACCTGAATAAACGACATCGGACCAGGCTCCTGGTGCTGAGTTGAAGCTGTGCCACGCAGGGTAGGGGCGGTGGCCGCAGGGCTGCGGGCACAGGAGGCCCGTGTGGCTCCCGGGGGCTGGGGCCAGGTGAGCACCTGCTGAGGGCGGGCCTCCCAGAGAGCTCTTTTCTTGCGGGGGGGGGGGGTGCAGAACAAGGTCCCCACAGATGGCCCATCCTCAGCCCCGGTCCCTGTGGTGGCTACTTTATAGGACTAAAGGGGGTGTGCCTGTGATTGGTGATACCCAGACGGGGAGTGTCCTGGGTAGGCAGGTGGGCCCAGTGTAACACCTGGAAGGAGGTGGAAGGAGGCAGAAGATGCCAAGCTGCAGGGGTCAAAGGTGGAGGAGGGGCCACGAGTCCACATGGGCGCCTCTGGAAGCTGCAAAAGGCAGGCAGGTGGTCCCCCCTCCAGGGCTTCTGGAAGGAACTGGCCCTGCCCACACCTTGGTTTCTAACCCATGAGGCCCATGTCAGACTTTTGATTCCCAGAACCGTAAAAACAAGTTTGGTTTAAGCCAAGTGTGCGTGTGGTGTGTTTCCGCAGCCACAGGGAGTGAGGAACAGGGAAGCCGAGCCTGGAGCACGGGAGGCGCTGGCCCTTGACCACTCATCTGGACCGTCCCCGCCTCTCCCCCCAGGCCAGCCCCTCCCAGACCCTCTCTTCCCGCGCAGAGGCCTGCGCTGGCTGGTCCTCCGGCCACCGCCAGCTCAGTGGGGGACAGACTTGAAGCTCTGAGCCCCAAATGTGATTTCAAAACCAAAACTGCCTTGTAACCCCCAGCCAGCAAGTAGCCCCACACACGCTTTTTCTTCCCACCTGGGCCGCCAGCTGCTCTGTTCCCACACAGGGCAAGACCGGGGCCTGTCCTCTGCTGCCCCGTCTCGGTCCCCACCCCGCCCAACTGTGACTTGGCGTTGACTGCACGTGGTCAGGTGGCCAACTAAAACGGGTTGCGGGGGACCCGGCCGGCGGAGGTAGCCCCGTCCGCAGATGCAGCACACACACCTGTATTCGGATGCAGCTGCACCCCGCCTCCTGCGGGGAGTCCTGGCCTTCGAGTGCCCTGAGGGTGGGGTGGGGTCACCCTGTCTTGGCCAAATCCAGTGGATGCTGAACACTCCGGGGCGGGGGGGGGGGGGGGGGGGCGCAGGAACAGTAAGAACTCGACAGAGGGACCAGGCGTCCAGGTTAAATGGAGTCCATGAGCTCTGCCAAAATCTCAGTGCCCCCAGGCCTCTGATGTGCTCTGATCCCTCTGTGGGGCCGCTCACAGCCCCAGCACGGCTGCTCCAGCGCACAGGGGCCCGCAGCCGTCTGCGCATCTTTCCCCAGGTGTGACCCGACCCCGGCATCCATCTGGAAGCCACAGTTCCAGTCCCGGTGGCCTAACAGATGGGCAGGAGGGCCAGACCGGCAGAAGCACCTTCCGGAAGCTGTCACCTTGTACTAGGTCAGCATAGAAACCGTAGAGGTGGGGACAGTGCTTCTGCAAGGTGTGACTGTTCATACAAACGAGGTAGGGGAGTGCGCACCCGCCAGCCCAGAGCGGGGGGCCAGCCCAGGGGATGGAACGTACCCACTCACAAGAAACGATGTTCGAAAAGACAACAGATGCACCGGGTCAGGGCTGAACAATAAGTTTATACACACCCACTTCAGGTCCAACTCATTTACAAGCATTTCATCACAGCGCCTGCTTGGGGGCCCACAGGCGCGACCAGCCTGTCCCTGTACAGGTCCTCACATTGCAATAATGCTTTATTAAAGGGCAGATTAATATGCAGCTTTTGGGGGGAAAATTTTTACAAATATCAAAAGGAACAAATCAAGCATCCTCTATAAAACTTTCCAGACCTCCGGGGAGGCCTGCGAAGCAGGACAAAGTGCTCTTTACACAGGACTCGCAGGACTTTCAAGTATCCAAGAGGCGTTTGTGAATGCCCTAACCATTCTACCTACACACACCGGGCCGGCGGGGCACTCAGCAGGGGCCGAGCGAGCGGGCGGGCACGGGGCTCTCACTGGTGTCCATGCCCACGGACCCCCCGGCTCCAGAAGTGGTTCCACACGGGGCTGGGGCCTCTGCAAGGCAAGAGAGGGAGGCGGCTTTAGCTGGCTGCACCCCCAGACCGGGTAGGGGCCCGAGTCACTGCCCCCCCATGCCCCCCTGCCCCCCTTCAGACAGCTACACTCACTCGCAGCCCTCAGAGCCTGTCCCCTCCTCAGCTCACTTGGTAAGAGTCAAACGTTGGCCTTGCCCACTGCCCACTCGGCTCCCCGCCCCCTCCAGGTCTCCCCGACTGAGCCCCTTCTACAGGGGAGCCAAGACTACCCTAAGACTCCACCACTCCCCTCCTGGGACTCAGCCCAGGGAGGAAGCTTCTGGAACAGCGCCCCGACGTGGTCAGCATCCCAACTGCTGGCCCATTACTGTACCTATTTCTGCCATGGCTACTGAGTCCAGTCCTGCTGTGCACATGGCAGCTTTCAGATAAGTCAGATCCTGCAGACCCTGGACCAGAACCCACCATCCACACCCACCCAGCCCGCCCAGCGCCTCTTGGGGTCTCTTAACTCAGCCCCACTCTTTACAAACAAGAGGCGCGTGGGAGCGAGAGCGCGTGCGTTCTTCCTTTCCTGCCAGGTTCTCACCCCCGACATCCGAGATGTCCAGGATCACACAGTCGCCGTCCTCCTCTTCCTCCTCCTCCGTGTCTGCCTGGAAGCCATCCAGGTCCCCGGCTCCAACCTGGGCAGACAAGGGTGCACGGGCCATCAGCAGCAGCAGATGGGCCGCTGTGCCCCCCGAACCTCCACCCGGTCTGGCCACAAGTGAGAGCCTGTGAGCAAAGGAGCCTTGTGGGGGGAGAGAAGGTTCTCTCAAAGGACCTCATTCAGATCTCCCAAAATGACCACCGGCATTATTTACATTACAAAAATAATTTGCCGTTTCTGAATCCGCAATCTGGGTTTCTGGTTTGGTCTGAAAGAGACAGGGATAAAGACCCACTTTCTCAGCCAGCCAGCGTCTCCTCCTCTGCCCAGGGGCTGTCCCTCTGCCCGGCCCCTGACAACTCTCTCTCGTCACTCATGCTCGGACCACTGTCGCCAGTGACGACACCGTCCGAGCCGCTGTGGGCACAACCTCCACCGACTTGCCGGAGCCGCTCATTGGCTTTCATCGGAGGGGACAGAAGGATGGTGTGGAAAAGAAGGCCACTTTTAAACACCAACCATCCATACAAGCGCCCTGCTCTCTGGAGATGAGCAAAGGACCAGCAGAGGCGGAGACGGGCTTGTTTCAAAAGGGGGACTGCTTCTCAAGACACTCCCGGAATTCCTCTGCTACAGGAATCCGCATTTGCCTGGAGAAGGGGTGACGGCACAGGACCGTGGGGTGAGCAGCCTGCCGGCCCGGCCGGACAGCCCCACAGACACGACGGTGGCCCCCAGAGCAAGCAGCGCTGCCGCCTCCAACCACCTGTCTCCAAAGAATTCACTGGCTAAGGAGAGCACAGCCCGGCTCTCACCCATGCTGGTCGGGAGGCGCGCGGCTGGGTCTGTCAAGCAGAAGGAACGAAGCGGCCGCATACAGCCCTTCCCGCTCATGGGCCCTGCAGACAGGACGCGCAAGCGCCGACGAACAAGGCTCCCCGCGCGTCCGCCAGTTTGCAGGGGGGTCCCCATCCACAGCCCTCCAGGCCCAGGACAGGTGCTCAGGTTGCCAGTGCTGCCGGCAGGGGGCCCAGGGCCCGCCACACCCCCCATGCTTGGAAAGGCATTTAGCCACAACGAAGAATTGACTCTGGGGAGCACCTGTTCGGGGTCATTTTGATCAGATGATTTTTGACTGGAAAGGGAAAATAGGGTCTCTCCCCATTTCAGAAAAAAACTGCGGCCCAAAGCTTGAGTCACCCTGGGGGCCACCCAAGACCACAGACCTGGCGCCTCACCTCAGCCCCGTTCACCTGACTGATCATGACCCCTTGTGAACACATGGCGTAGTAGGACGACCGCCAACTCAAAAACATCTTTAAATTCCCGCAAGACTAAAAAAAAATTAACTAGAATTCAAGTAAAAATTTGAAAAAAAATTAAATTCCCACAAATTAAAAAAGCTCAACCCAATCTAAAACATCTGCACATGTTCAGAGTTTGGCAACGACTATCCCCAAGGGTAGAGGAGTGTCTGTTAGCGGCTTTACCAAAACAAAGTGGAAACACTCCTTCTAGAAGTTGACCTGTCTTGCGTGTTTACGTGGGTGCTGTGCAGCGGGGGGCGCCCTGGCTAACGCACGCCCCCGAGCCATTCCCCCGCCCCGCCCCAGCAGAACCAGAGTGCTGTTGAGCGCTGCTGGCCAGTCTCATTTACCCAGCCTCCCCTGCGGCGGGGGTGGCTGTGCCACCGAATTCTGGCCGGGAGGACTCCGGTGAAGTCCGCTGGGGAGGGTTTCCCTTTCCAGCTAAACGGAAAGTCTCTGCTGCCTTGGTCCTGCTGGCTGGAGGTGAGACAGCCATCCCGTGACCATGAAGACAAAGGCCACATGCTAAGGAAGGAGAGAGTGGGACACGGGGGAGCCTGTCGTTACCGGAGCTCAGGACAAACCCCCATGAGCTGAAGCTGTGACGCTGGGGCCCCGTGACCGGCGGCCCGACACTAGGACCGCCGAGTTCTGTGTCCCACTCTGGAGAGCAGGGGTGAGGCTAACTGCCCATGGAACCGCTCCCAGAATACCCCCAGAAGCCAGGCGCTCAGGGCTTCCCTCCCCACGAGGCGCACACTGTGCTGACCCACCCTGCGGTCCTGGGGCGAGCGAAGGAGCACACATGCGTACAAGCAAGCAGGCAGAGGGACAGAGGAAGAGGGAGAGGAGAATCTCCAGCAGACTCCCCGCCGACCGCAGAGCCTGACGCAGGCTCAGCATCACGACCCTGAGATCCCGACCTGAGCAGAAATCACGAGTCAGACGCTTCACTGACTGAGCCACCCAGGCGCCCCTCTAAGGAGCTTTCACAGTGCAGACTTCAGGGGCGCCGGGCTGGCTCGGGGTGAAGTGCCCGACTCCCAGTTTCCACTCAGGTCATGCGCTCAGGGTCAGATCGAGGCCTCATCTGTCTGCAACAGCAGCAGGGAGAAGGCCAGGCGTCATTCCAGGAGCCATTTCTCCCGCCTTCCTGTTCTGACAGCCACTTTACTTTCTAAGCTGAAAGGAAGAGAAGCTGTGGGCAGGAGCTGGGAATGCGGGGCGTCACCGCCCAGGTTGCGGCACGCAGCTCCCCAAGTCACATGGCCCCCCCTCGGAGGGCACTGGACGTGAGCCGGAGACACGGCTCGAAAGACACCTTCATCACATCCTCCTCGTAAAATCCGTAACCCTGTAAGATGCCTGCCTGAGACGAGAACCCAGTGCTCACTCTGCAAAATAGGTTTCCGGTTAAGAGTAGATGCATGAAAGGAAAGAAACTCATCACATCCCTATTCCAGTAAGGAAAAAAAATACACATCCAACATCAGCGAAGGCTGTGCCCGGGTCCCTGCCCCTGAGCACGCAGCCGGCACAGGAGATGGGGCGCCCCGTGCCCCCAGGCCCCCACGCTCCGCTCCTCCAAGCACTGCCTGTCTGTGATCAGGCAGCTGTTCGTGCGACAGATTCGTCCGCGCGCCTATTAGATGGTTCTGCTGGTCACTGTGTGGACAAGGTTGAGCAGAGCCCCTGAGGCAGTCAGTGCTTTGTAACTATAGTAAGTGAATGTAAGAGCAAAAATAGATAAGAAAAACTAAAAAGTCACTGCACAGAACACTGCTGGGGGCTAAAAAGAAATGAGCCATCGGGGCGCCCGGGTGGCTCAGTCAGTTAAGCGTCTGCCTTCAGTTCAGGTCATGATCCCGGGGTCCTGGCATGGGGCCCCACGTCAGGCTCCCTGCTCGGCGGGAAGCCTGCTTCTCCCTCTCCCTCTGCCTCTCCCCGTGCTCTCTCTCTCTCTTTCAGATAAAAAAACAAAATCTTAAATTAAAAAAAAAAAAGGAAAAGAAATGAGCCATCGAGCCAGGCAACGGCAGGGAGGAACCTCAGAGGCACATCCCTAAGTGAGCGAAGCCGGTCTGAGAAGGCCTCACACTGTGTGCTTCCAAGTCTGGGAAAGACAGGGCGGTGGAGACGATAAATAGCTGGGTGGTTCCCAGGAGTCGGGAGGGAGGGGGGAGGAGGAGGAGCAGCACAGGGCATGTTTCGGTCGGTGAAGCTACTCTGCAGGAGACCACAGCGGTGCATACACGTCATCACACATTCGTCCGAATCCACAGCAGGTACAGCACCAAGGGTGACCCCTACCGTCCCCTGGGGACTCGGGGTGAGAATGACAGGTCCCCGTGGGTTCGTGGATTGGGACAAACGCACAGCCCCGGGGCCATGCTGATGGAGGGGAGGCTGTGGCTGTGGGGACCGGGCGAACGTGCGAAATCGCTATACTTTCTGCTCAGTTTTGCTGTGACTCTAATAAACCTGCTCTAAAACACAAACCTTACTGAAAGTGAGAAAGCCCCCGTGGGGGGTCTGCCCGCCCCGCCCCATCCCGCCCCTCACCTGCCCGTCGTGCCTGCGCTTCTTCATGAACTGGGTGATGCACATGCTGCCGGCTGACTTCCGCTTCAGCGAGATGGGCGTCCCCTGGCCGGGCCCCGTGGCGGGGACGCTGCCACTGTCCTCCCTGGTGGCCGCGGGCACCATGGTGACGTAACTCCACTGGCACGGGACGGGCAGGTGCTCCTGGTCAAAGGTCTTCAGCACCTGCGGGTGGACGTACCAGCACATCCTGAAATCAGGCCTCTTCTCGTACACCGAGTTCTCGGAAATTATCCGCTTGAGCCTGGCCTTGGAGGGCACGGCGGCGTCCTCGCTGGCGGTGGGGGTCTGCGGGCGGGAGGAGCCGGGGCTGGGCGGGCTGGCAGAGCTGCTGTCAGGACTGCCCGTGTCCTTGCTGAGCAGCCCCCGGCGGCAGCACTCCTGGAACTCCCGGATGATCGCTTTGCTTCCGTTCACATTCCCGTGCAGCAGTGGGAGCAACTGCCCCAAGACTGGCGGGGGCGGGGCGGGGAGACACGGGGAGAGAGAACACACATTGCACAGGGCTCCCCGGTCTGTCACCAAGGTCAGAGACGCGGTCAGCTTCGGGGTGGCTTTTCAAGGGTAGGTTTCAGACACACTCGTGAGCTGCAGGAGGCTGGGAAGCCCGTCTCCCGAGGCAGGATTTCTCTGGATAACCTAGCACGCCTCCCTCTCCTTAGTTATGGTCACCACGCTCTCCTGAGACACTGGGCCTCCCCTGGCTCTGAAGAGCGAGGAGGCAGAGTCCTCAGGGACGTGTGCGACCTTGAGCCAGGCACGCTGGGGAAGCGGGCTAATTAAAGGAGCGCCCCGGACTGCTGTCGTCTTAAGGAAGGAAGAGATGTGCTCAGCAAGCACTGGCTTTTGTGATTTGTTGGAAGGACTTCTACATCTTAGTCCAGCCACCTAATAAAGTCTCCCTGGGCCCAGGACAGCTGGGATCCCCTCCCGTTCCCGCCAGGCACCGGCACTCACTCTGCTGGTCTCTCTTCTCTCGTCTGGAGGCCTTGGGCGTCTGCTCCTCCTCGGAGGGGACTGTCTCCAGAAGGCACGCCGTGAACTGCTGCAGCACCTTCAGGTCGGCACCGCCATCCTTATCGGCTGCCCAGATGCAGCCAATCTTCACGGGCTGGAGCACGCGGAACCTCTTCCCCTTCGCCAAAAACTCGTCCCACTCTTTGGCCTTCAGTTTCTGGCGAACCTTGTGGTTCTCTGGGTCGGCACACTCCTTGCAGGGTGGAGAGCAATGCTCACTCAGGGTTCCCAGGCCCCTGAGCCTTCTCATGCCGCCCCCAGGGCCGCTGCGTCTGCCTCTCCTGGCCCCCATGGCGTCCTGCACCCCTCTTCCTAACATCACCGGCTGGGAAATAGCAGAGTGCTTCCCTAGACTTAATGGTGACTAACACTTGTGCCCTTTGCTGTTTTGGGATGCACCCATCCTCTCTGGCCGTGACTGGCAGAGTCTCAGGTATTCTCCGAGCCTCACCGGTAAGCCGCTCAAGGCCACTCCAGATTTTCTGGGGAGGGTGTGATTCCAGGGCCGTCCAATTCCCAACCCCAAATCCCACGCCCAGTTTACCCTCCGGGCCAGGCTCCTCCCACACCAGGCCCAACACCGCTCTCAGGGACGGGGAGGCTCATGGGCTCCAGAGACATGGCTGCCTCGCTGGTTGGAAATACCTGAGGAACACCTGCCCCTCCGGTCTGATCTGGAGAGACAAAACCACTGCCCCGGGCAACGTCCTACTTCTCCATCTCTCCACTGCCCCAACACTACAACCTGACAGGCTGTCGGAGCCCTAAAAGCAGCCATCTGGCAGAGTCTAGCAAGTTGGTGGCAGGGGTTGGGGGTTAACTTGAAGGGGCACGGGGGAACCGTATGGAGAGACAGAAAGTTCTAGATTTTATTTCAGGTGATGGATTTACAAATGTCAATCATTAAAGCTCACTGCGCTCAATAACTAAGATCTGCATGTTTTCTTCTAAGTTCATTATACCTCAGCTAAGAAAATGTAAAAAGAACGAAAGTGCTTTAGCACAAACCCCCCAGCCTCTCCGACTCAGGTTTCTCCTCATGCCGCCTCCCCACCTGGGATTCTCTCCTACCTCTGCAGATCCCACTACCCTCCCCAGGCAAAACCCAAGCTCAGGTCCCCGCAACCCCACAAATAACTACATGTTGGGGTCACAAAATGCACGTGGAACCAGGTGGATGAGCTAGGGCTGTCGCACAGTCGTAACGGCCCCCAGGCTAGCAGCCAAGCTTGGCCCAGCGAGCTCTCTCTGGGACAGTCACCACCCTGCTCCCTCACCTCGGTTACTCCCTCGTCCTCAGACAGGTACCCATGGGGCACGAAAAAACCATCATCCTCATCTTCATCTTCTCCCACTTCGTCATCATCATCCTCAAAAAAAAAAAAAAAAATGTTCATAATATGTGGCAACTGAATATATACCTCATTTAAAATGTTAACCTGCAAACATCTAAGGAAGGAAAAACCATCTACTGCCTTGAGCATCATTCTTATGGACACAGGGTCCATAAGAATTCATGAACGAATCCCATTATTTGATGGGGGAGGGGGCGCAGGCAGAACACAAGCGAGTGAAGTCACCCAGATGTAAGACAGAAGAGGGGGTGGGGACCAGGGCAGACCAGGGGTAAGCGTGCCCCACCTAACGGGGTGGACACTGCTCAGTCCCACTGCCAAGTGGGCTAGCGTCACCAAGTAAGGTTTTCCAAGAGAAGTTGGAAATCTGGTTGTTGTTTTTTTTAACTATTCTTTTAAAAATAAGGATTTATTTATTTATTTGAGAGAGAGAGCATGGAGGGAGGGAGGGGGGCAGAGGGAGAGAGAATCTCAAGCAGACTCCCTGCTCAGCACAGAGCTTGACATGGGGCTCCATCTCACGAGCTTGAGATCACTACCCGAGCCGAAACCAAGAGTTGGACACTCAACCGACTAGGCCTCCCAGGTGCCCCTGGAAATCTGGGTGTTAAACGCCGGCTGAAATTTTCAGACAACACTGCCGTCAAACACAGGCTGGCCGTGAGTGAACTCAGCCTTCTGGGCGAGACCCGAACGAGGTGCAGGTGCGTGGCTCACCCCCTCACTATGGGAGAGGGACTCTCCCGGCTCCTCCTCTTCCCACTCCTCGTCACTGTCCACCTCATAGTCCAGGAGCTTCTGAGGAAACAAAGACGCAGTGCGTCATGGTTGTCTTTCAGGGCTGGCAAAGCAGAAACGCTAGAATCCAGGAGACCAGCATAAAAAAGGCAAAACGAGGAGATGCAGACAGACAGACGTGCCTGGACGAGCAGCACCTCTGCCACGTGCTCACCCTGTCTTGGGCCCAGGGGTCCCTTGGATGGATGACAGTCGTCTTCTTATTCCATGTCCCCCAGTATGCCGGCCGGTGATTCTCAGAAAACTGTAGGAGTTTCATTCTGCCAAACTTCTTCCTCTCAGGAACGCCATCCACCTTGCCGCTCTCCACGATCAGCACATCGCTGAGGAAGAAACCCAGTAATGCGCCTCCTCCGCAACATGCCCGCTCGACACCCAGGCTTCTCAAGGAAGCAGGCCACCAACAGCAGGTAACCACCTGCTCCCAAGAAAGCTAAGGGACGTTCATTCCAGGGACACAGAGCAAGGAGGAAGGAGAAACAAGATTGCCAAGCTGCTGCCCCACAGCATTTATAGAACAAGGAGATCAACAAGAACAGCAAAATGTCCTCCCAGGGAGGCCAGCACGAAAATAGGATCCCTCCCCCAAAAGACCGGGAAGCCAGGCCAGGCAGTCTGCCCTCCTGCGGCAGCGGCTTTCAACAACGCCGCTGCACATGAGACTTCAGCAATGAAATTTAGGCTTTTGGCCCAGGAGGGAGACAGCTGGCCCAAGGCCACGATGAGCCAGCAGCTGACCAGAACCCAGAGCTCTGCCCTGAGCCCCCCAGGACTTTCCAACTGTGCTCTGACGTCACCAACAGGCAAAAGACGGTCTCCCTGGCCACTAACCTGTTATAAATATTCGTGTTTCGGTTTGAAACCATGGTGGGTCCAGACCTGAGGGGCTGCCGGCCTTTCAGATCTTTCAGGAAGGAGAACTCGCCATTCTGTTGCTGGAGGAGCTGGTCCAACTGATCACAGAGGTCTTGGTCGAAGGCAGTCCGAAACCGAGGGGCGAGAACCATGTGCTCTTTAATTTCAAAAGGGGCGAACTTCCCACAAGAGCCGGCCAGGGTCTGAAATGGAGAAGAGGATGTGATGTACGCCTGTGAGGCGGGACGCCTGCTGCTCAGCAGCCTCCAGGGTGAGCCCCTGGACATGCGGCACGAGCATGTTCCTTTTCGCATTCATCCAAGTTGGTAAGTCCAGGAGACACACAAAAAGCTACACGCTGGGTGATGTCATTTACATGAGTTTCTGTAAAAGGCGAAACTACAGGGCCAGGAGTCACGTCAGCAGTTGCCAGGGGCTGGGGGGCCCGAAAGGGGAGGAGGGCGCTGAGTACAGGGAGCAAACTGGGGTGACAGCAAGACTCTTGAGTATGGGGGTGCTGTGGAGCCCGACACATTGTCAGACTCACCAAATGAGCGAATTTTACTGTGAATTATACCTCAATAAACACGGCTCTTTAAAAAGAAGGGGGTGGGGCGCAATAGGACCTGAGATCCCAGGTGAGGAAACCAAGCCCCCGGGGAGTGACCGCTCACCCAGAGCCGCACCGTGACAAGATGACTCACGACCCAGAGCCCATCTCAACACCGAAGGCGGACATGAACCTGACACATTGGTGTCTGTTCCCTAAGAATCATTCCCCACAAATTCTGGTGGATTTACTCTCCCCCCTCAGAGTTCCTTCAGCATCTGCCATGTCTGTCAGTGGATCCCAAAGCTGGCAGCACATGAGGAGTTGGGGAGTCAGGAGGAGAGTCTAGTCTACGAAGCTCAGTATAAGCCAGCCTCCGACCTCACTGAGCGGGTACTGGCCGCACAGCGGGCCATCTGGGAGCTGCTGAAAACCCCGAGGCCCACACCAGGCCTGGGGGACGCTCTGAGATAGGAGCCAGGCTCCATGATTTTGTAAAGCTCCCTGGTGCTTCCCGATACACAGCCAAAGCCAAGAACCAGCCGCCTGCCCACCTCACTAATGAATGGGTGCTGGCATATCGGGCACCCATACAGGACAGAGTTAGGACCAAGCCCCCATGACCAAGGACTCCGGCCAAGCTAAGGAGCTACACATAAACAACGAACAAACAGGCGCCTGGTTGGCTCAGTCGGTGGAGCCTGAGACTCTTGATCTTGGGGCTGTAAGTCTGAACCTCACATTGGGTGTCAAGATTACTTAAAAAAAAAAATCTTTAAAAACAAACAAAACACAAACAGCAAAAACAAAACAAAAAAACTAGGAAAGAGAATATATCTGTCTATGGCCACAGGGTACACGAGGCTTTGCAACCATAAGCTAACTGGCATAAAAAATTTTAAATGTCGACATTAAAACACAAAATTTCTGTAGGATAAAAGACACTACAAACAGGCTAGAAGGCTTGGACTCCCTGCTCAGTGGGGAGCTTTCTTCTCCCTCTCCCTTTGCCACTTCCCCTGCTTGTGCTCTCTCGCTCTAATAAATAAATAAAATCTTTAAAAAAAGTAAAAAAATAAATAAACAGGTTAGAAAGCAAATAACAGACGGAGGGAATATTTGTTGCGTATGTCACCAAGAACAAAAATCCTGGCTGTGGGTGGCTCAGTCGGTTAAGCATCTGCCTTTGGCTCAGGTCATGATCCCAGGGTCCTGGGATTGAGTCCCGCATCAGGCTCCCTGCTCAGCGGGGAGTCTGCTTCTCCCTCTGACCCTCCTCCTTCTCATGCTCTGTCTCTCATTCTCTCTCTCTCAAATAAATAAAATCGTAAAAAAAAAAAAAAAAAAAAAATCCTGGCTGCATAAATAACTCCTAGAGGTCAGAGGAAAAGCCAATCCTGTAGAAAAATGGGTAAAAAATAGGAATTGGCTGGGGCACCTGGGTGGCTCAGTTGGTTAAGCGTCCACCTTCGGCTCAGGTCATGATCCCAGGATCCTGGGATTGAGCCCCGCGTTGCGCTCCCTGCTCCGCGGGAAGCCTGCTTCTCCCTCTCCCACTCCCCCTGCTTGTGTTCCCTCTCTCGCTCTCTGTCAAAAAATAAATAAAATCTTAAAAAAAAAAAAAAGGAATTGGCAAGTCACAGAAGATATAAAATGGCAAACAAAACACAAAAAGATGTCCAACTGGAATCAAGGAAAAACATGAAGTAAAAGAATGTCAATTTTTTTGCCCATTGGATTGGTGAAGGTAGAAGAAAACACGTTCCATTCCACGCCAGTGCAGGCGGGGAAGAGCTAATTTCCCCACAAGGCCCAGCCCGGACATTCCTGCTGGGAGGGCACCTGGGCAGGAACTAATACAATCAGTAATTCTGTCCGAGTGCGTATACTGGGACCGAGCATCAAGCCCGCTTCCAGGCAGCCGTCCTAAGAAAGGCACACGTGCACAGTGTCAGTGACAGTCACGTGCCACTGATGGGGCATCGATGGGGCAACGACCACATAGACTGTGACACCACCCACCCTGCGGGAAGTGGCAACAGAAAGGACGAAGCCGACCCAGACGTGCCAGCATGGCAAGGATCCAAGATACAGCGATGTACACAAAGTAGGGACAGAACACATTCATGATTTATTACCTATATAAACACACAAATACACCAAAGGATGTGAATGCACAGAAAGGTCTAGATGGACACCCTTGCATCAGGGGAGACGGGTTACCTCTGGAGCATGGAGGGAGGGAGAAGGAAGTCTGGGGTCTCTGGAAGCAGATGCTGCTAGAAGGCGACAGATGCCAGGCTGGAGAAGCAGAACTCTGTGCTGAATTCTAAACTATTGTTTTATGCTTAATCTCGCCTCCTATCCCAAGCCTCAGCTCCCTGAACGTAAGGACCAGGTCTTCTCTGGCACCTTCCCACACAGCTCCCAACGCAAAACTGTTCAGGAAGCAACCTCCGAACACTTGGCAGGGGTTTTAGCAAATGTGCCACTTTTAGCCTTTTCAAGGACATAGCGAATAACAAAATATTGCGTCTCCAGCCCCTACCAGAAACAAAGCTCCCTCTGTAAGCAGAAACCCCCTCTTGATGAAAGGGAAGCTACCTGGTCAGAAGATACCCTTTTACTTTTCAAAAGGAAGAACATGACAAAGACAAAAAGTCAAGCCAGAGGAAGCCAGCTGCTCACCTTGGGGGCCTGTGGGGTCTTTGGCTTCTGAAAGAACCTCGTGATTTCAGCCTTCTCTGCTTTAATGCGCTGCAATGGAAGAGAAGAGGAGCACGAAGAAATGAAGAGAGATCGTAGCCCCAAGAACGGGAGCCCTAGCGTTTTTCAGCTGAAAGCATTCCTTTGATGTCAGCTCTCCAAACCCACCAACCCCCAGGCCAGCATCAGCCACTCTGCATGCCAGCGAGCTATAGGTGCAGCCTGCCCAGGCCACCTGGCTTCCCCAGGCAAAGGGAACACTCCGCAGCGGTTCTGTGAGAATAACCTACCTTCTCTTCTTCCCGCAACCGTTTTTCCTCTTCCTTTTTCCTCTTCTCCTCCAGCTTCGCCCTGGGAGACAGGAAATTCAGCTTCAGCCCAGCAGCGTGGGTGCATACAGACCCAGCCTGCGCTGGTGAGGTGCGGCTCAGGGGTCCCAGGCAGGCATGCGTGTGCAGTGGGGGGGGGGGGTTGTGCTCCCGCTCCCCTGCCCCCCCAGGCCCCTGCACCACCCCCACCCCAGCCCTCCAAGGGCCCACGCACTCCAGCGCCTCCTGCCGCTCCTTGCGCCGCTCCTCCTTAAGCCGCTGCTTCTCTGCCTTCTCCTTTTCATCCTTCTCCCTTTTCTCGCGCCTCTCTTTCTCCTTCAGCTCCTTCTCTTCCTCCTTCTTCTTCTTGGCTTCTTCCTTGGCCCGCTTGGCCTCCTCCTTCAGCTTCTCCTTTTCCTCTTTCTCGGCCCGTAACTTGAGCTGCTTGCCCAAACGCTCCTTATCCTGCACCAAGAGACGGTCCCACAGCTGCGTCCCCACGCCTCCCTGGAGGGCCCACGTGCGGGGGGAGGGCTCGGAGAGGTGGCTCACCCGGGAGGGACCCCACTGGCCCGCGCCCTCCCACACGGGCCATGCTGCTGCACGGGCCTCTAGGAGAAAAGTGATGGCCGCCAGCCATTTGTCACAGGACCTCCTGGGCAATTCAAAATAAGATTCACTCAAAATACCATCTTTAAACATGAGGCGGAGTTTTATCTTTTTACTTAATTAAAAACAATGACCTAAGAACCTCCCAGCTACCTAATCATAAAACCATGATAAAATAAAGACACAAAAACACCTGTAGGTTTTGCTTCCCTATCTTTAAAACAAAAGCATTTTTCTTCCCACCTTCCCCAAACCAGCTCAGATTATAGGGTTTATTTTATTTACTCTGAAATGGAAGATCAGGATGAGGCAGGGACCGGGAACCTGCTAAGTCAGGGGGGAAAATGAGAATAAACAATAAAAGCAAAAAATGAATTTGTTTTTATCTTTACATCAGTTCCTCATTCCAAACAACTGGCACATGGCCTGAGGCACTGTGTTATTATATAAGCTTCAGTTCCTACTCAGCAGGCTCGCCTGCCACACGTGGGCACTCGTCTTCTGCCATAGCACCAGGGAATTTTCAAGGACTCTATCTGTCGGAAATGGGTTTCCCAACATCAGGAGCCTGGCAACTCCGCTTTTGGTCTGGGCATAGGACTGTGCCCTCATCTCTAGGGAATATCCTACCCTCTGCCCTGAAAAACCTCTGGTTGCTTTAAGGAAAGCCACGGAGGCTCCCTGTTAGAGATGGCGGAACTGCTCAGTTCTTACAAAGTATCCTCTGCACCTTCTTCTGACTGGTCAGTCAGATACCTGAAGAAGGTTACTGGTCTGGAGAAAGCGTGCAAGGCTGTGAGGAGTCACCTGTCCCCGTTGCTAAATAAGAAGGCAGAAGGCTTCTGGAAACCAGCCATACTTGAGCCCCATGTCCATCCCCACCCCACGTGCGTCCACCTCTGAAATTCCAACCAAGAATGAGAGAAACTCTAAAACCGCCGCCATTAAAACCTGATCCACAAAGACTGAATGCAGCCATTAGGCGGGCGGCACAGGAAGCACTGGGTGAGCACAGACCCACTATCATCATCAACCCTTCCACAAGCTGGTGGGGGGGGGCCAGTGGGCTTCCCTGCTCTTTACGACAATGAGAAAAAAGTCCTCTGCTTTGAAGTGTGTGACATGTGGTGACCTCCAGATGACAGAAGTGAAGACTCAGAAGGCAACACTAGACAATAACCACCCACCTAGTCATGGCCACCAAACCAGCACAGCACATGGGAAGGGGCCTGGGAGCAAATTTCAACTACAACAATGGGATGCGCAGCTCTCAAGACAGTATGAATAACAATGATAATAATAGTAGAAGCTTAGAAAAAGCTACATGCAAAATCTTCAGATGATTTAGCAAAGCTAAAAATTATGATGCAACCCACAAGTCCCAGGGCACAGCTGTGCGAAATGAGACAAGAACCAAGGTCATGGTCAGGACAAGTGGGGAAAGGTGACAACGGGCAAAGGAGGTGCACGGGGGCCTTGCTTACTATTTAATGCAAAAAGCACAGCAGGTTAACTTTCTATTTCAGGGGAAATGTCTTACTCTTTGCAGTCTGCGCTTGTCCTTCTCTGCAGAAGCTTTGACCAATTTCTTAGTTATCTGAAATGAAAAACATTTCTCTTTAAACATGGGTTGTTTCAATCACTACAGCACATATAACATATCACACACTTCTTTGGGAAAGAAAGGGAAGGGAGTGGATAGGGGACTCACACGATTAAGAACTTCTTTACAAAAAGAGCACAGTGAAAACCTTTCCAAACAGAACCAAAAAACCAAAATGTCATGGTGGGGTCATGAACTCCAGTGAACATGCACATGCATGCATCTGGGGATAAAAGAGGAGACTGGGGAGACAGATAACCAAAATGAAGGGGGCCAGGCACAAAAGAAACAGGGCAGCCCCTTCCAATTTTTCCAAGAGGAGCGGATACTGGCGATTTTATTTAAATTTTGTAGGTAATGTCTAAAAATTAACACCGTGAATCAAATAAAACAGGTCTATGGGCTGGATTCCCATGAGCCACCAATGCGTACTCTCTGCCTTCTGAGATGTGGAGTGAATGTTCAGGGGAAAAGGTCAGCTTGCCAGAGGTGGTGATCTGGTCTAGGACCCCTATATCCTAGAGCACAACATTCTCCACCGCCCTGCTACAAAGTGAGCACGGGCCGGAAGGACTCACCAAGACGCACCGTTGGATTCACTCCCTATGCGGGCGACGTGGCCTCAGGTATGAGTATGAACAAGTTCAGACTACTGGCCTAAGCTATCTCCAGAGCGGGGAATCCTGAAAACCAAACCATCCGATGGAAGAACAGTGGGGAGGGAGCGCGCAGACAGGAAAAGTAGTAACTCCCCGGACTCCTTGGAGACTTACAGAGGCAACCAAGATGTGAGACTGAAGAGTCAAAAAACCAAAGGCCTATTCTCTTGACATGCTCTGTCATATCGACAAAACTAGGTCGCAGTGATTTCTCTGAGAAAGCCCAAGACCTCGTGCAGAATACGAATGACAGACTAATAAATTCAAGAAGACATCCTTCTTACCTGGGACACACCGAGTTTCTTGGATTGAGCCTTCCCTTAGGAAATGGCTGAGCAGTCACATGAAAGCCACTTGCCGGCAGGACCTCAAACGCCACCCACATTGTGCTGGGATGCTCAAGCCTGTCTGTACTAAGCACGCGCCAGCACAAATGCCAGTGACCAAAGTGGTTTTACCAAGGGCTTGAGACAAAGCATCTGCCTCTCCAGAGGCCACTCTGCCTGCCAAGTCCCTGGACTTCACCCCCACCAGAAAGGATTTAACAGCAGAATCTGCAAGTTGCTGTATCTCTGTTGTCCTTTGCGTTCAAATTTACAGTACCAAATGTGATGGCCAGATTCCCTCGTGAGGAGAGCACTTGAGGGAAAAACAGTCTTGCCCACACTTAGTGAATTTCAGATGCGGAATCAGTGCCTCTTACAGAGCTCCCCCTCCGCTGTGAGTCCAGGCTTACAGTTGACATGACTCCCAGGAGCGGGCTAAGGATCAACAACCACAGCAATTATAATTTCACGCAGAACAAGGGTCTACTGCTTCCCTAGGCGCTCAGGTGAGCCTTACTGGTCTGATAGGTTATCTTCTTTTTTTTTTTTTAAAGATTTTATTTATTTATTTGACAGAGAGATAGAGAGCACAAGTAGGCAGAGAGGCAGGCAGAGAGAAAGGGAGAAGCAGGCTCCCTATTGAGCAGGGAGCCTGACGCGGGGCTTGATCCCAGGACCCTGGGATCATGACCTGAGCCGAAGGCAGCCGCTTACCCAACTGAGTCACCCACGCACCCCTGATATGTTATCTTCTTGACATTTGGCCCAAGTGTTTATGGAACTCTCTCCAAGTGGAGACCACACGCGTTACCTATCTGGAACTCAGCTGTCAAAAACAAGACCCAAGATCCCAGAAGGAAGCTGAAACACACACATCAACTATCCCGTGTCGTCAAGACTGATTGAACTATGTGCACGAACATCCTTGCACTTTATTTGGCAGGATCCTCTCAGAGCCACTTGCTCTGATTTTATATATACAGGGAGATTTAATTTCTTAGCTCATAAGCAGCGGCGAACGAGGTGAGGAGAGGTGGCAGGAGCAGCTAAAAACCTGCCGGCAGGGGAGAGACAGCAGCGGGGAAGACATGCAACCCAAACCGCTCCAGCCATGGTGGAGGGCAAGCAGGCAAGATTCACCTGTGCCTTCCTGTGAGCTCCAAGTGCTACTTAACAGCAGCCCAAGGAAACACGCAGAAGGAAGCTCATTACAGTTGTTTTGTCAAGGCTGAGAATTAGAGACAACGGAAACATCCAGCAACGGGAATGACTCCGTGAATTGCAGTGTGTCCACACCACAGGTGTAAGATATGGCAGCTAACGAGAGATCTTCCCAGCCCTGTACAGAAAATATCAAAAATACCGAAGACATCCCAGAATGAAAAAGAAACATATTTACAGCACATGGTTCATGTAAGGAAACAAAATGATACTGTGTATTCCCAAGAGATCTCTCACACACTGGTGACGAGCTCCTGGGAGAGCCCAGCCCGGAGGGACTGTCATGCTTCAATTACGTCTTTTTGAACACGAAGAATTTAATACTTGTATAATTTAAGTTATACCGGGGAAAGTTCCAGTGATCTGAGTTCATTTGTATAGATTCAGAGATTCCAGTAACACAGCTGTACCAACATCATCGTTTAGAAAAAAATAATTCTTGAATCACCAATAAAGCAGGCTGAACTTCACAGCTAAATGTAAGCGATCTTCTATTCCAAATGGTAAAATGCTCTGATGCTAAAGAGCAACTGTTTAGCTAGTCAGAAGACCCTGGATTATCTAAAATTGGTATTCTTAAATAACTGTTTTTCAAAGTGAGATTCTCTAGAACCCCTGGAGTACTTTAAAAAAACAAAACAAACAAAAGAAACAACAGAATGAAGCTCTTTGGGCCGACTATCTCAGACTCCCTGGGAAAATACAGCAGGATCTGCATTTTAACAAGTTCCCTGGAAGGGAAACACACACACACACACACTCACTCACTCACTCACTCACTCACTCACTCACTCGAGGACCATGTCTAGGGAATCCAAATGCAGAGATTTTATGGTACCAACTCCAGGGCTATGGGAGCCAAATAAAATCAAACACATTACATAGTAATATGAAACAATGTGTAAGCTTCCACTGAGTTTCTACCTACAATCAGGAAAGGAGGAGGTGGAGAGGGAAAGTGGAAAAACAAAAGTATTCCCCAAACTAATAAGGGTCAGGAAAACCTTGAGCGCCCCGCCCCCCCGCCCCCGCCAAGGGAAGGTGTTGGTTGAGCACCAAACACAAAACTAACCAGCAAATCAAGAAACTCCTGCTCCTGGGGTGGGGGTGGGGGGGGGGGTGGACATAAAGGACGAGGCTGTGGGTGTGGCTGCAAGTGGTCTGTCTTCTGCCACTCCCCGGGGAGTCTTGCTCTCACAGCAGCCAGAGGTGCCCGATGATCACTTCACTTTGCTCTCATCCTTTTGGGGTTGACCACCATCAGGAGGCTCTACATCCATTCCTGTGATGGACCAGCCCACCTGTGGGTGGCAGAGGCAATTTTCTGCCACAGGCTCTGGGGCGGTCTGAACCTTCACCACTCACAGTGTAAATTATTTGCAAAGCCATGTGAGAACACTGCCTTCTGGAGCATTTCAGACCTCCAAGCCTGTGTTCAGAGTTAAGATCCAACATCTCAGGTGCAGGATCTCCTAACCGACCACACTCAGTTCACTTGCTCAGCTGTCCGAGTGCCATGTGGGCCAGCAGACAGAAATAAAATTGTTTCATGACAATGCCCAACTATGTCACTTCCCGAATCTCAGGCTCAGCTACAGGCATAAAAACAAACTTAAAGGGACGCCTGGGTGGCTCAGTTGTTAAGCATCTGCCCTCGGCTCCAGGGTCCTGGGATTGAGCCCCGCATCAGGCTCCCTGCTCGGCGGGAAGCCTGCTTCTCCCTCTCCCACTCCCCCTGCTTGTGTTCCCTCTCTTGCTGTGTCTCTCTCTGTCAAATAAATAAAATCTTAAAAAAACAAACAAACTTAAAAAATGAAGTGCTTAAGAAGAATGGAAACGTGTACATGTCCTGTTTTCTAGGCTAACTGGCTGTAACATGTCACATGACAGAAGATCTCGGCAAAGTAGAAGCAGCAGTCTGGAAGGATTTCAAGCAATTGGCTGGACCGAACAAGATGGCTGACAACAAAAAGGGACGTCAACTCTGATTCTGAGAGTCTGAATAATGGCTCACGTGGAAGTTTAAAAATGTATCTCCGTCTCCAAGAAAAAAAAGATTGCTCCACTCTTGACATTTTGAAAACCTAAAGAGAAAGCCATTTTTTTTCTTTTCTTCTCAACTCCTCAGGAGATAAAAGCCAAGGAATCATCTAGAAAAATAATGAGTCTCTTAGAGATCAAATCTCAGAAAGTGATCAAGGTCAAATCAAGCAGGTACAGTAGAGACTGAATGATCCAACCTAGGATCTGATCCTACATTAAAAAGCAACCAAAAAACAAAACAACCTAAGGGCATCTGGCTGGCTCTGTGGGTGGAGCATATAACTTTTGATCTCAGTCCTGAGTTTGAGCCCCATGCTGGGCGTGGAGCCTACTTAAAACAAAACGTAATGTAAACAAAAATTCTACAAAACCAAAATACTGAAAAACAAAACCCCAAAAACCCAAAATAAAGAACACTGTTAAACATAATTCTGGATTCTTGACTCATTTTATCAGTTTTACCCATAAGACCCTAAAGGTGGGTGAGAGCAGAGACAGCTGCCATCGTGCTGATCACAAACCAGCAACAGAAACAGGCATTTCAAGTCATCTTTCTGTGCTCCTTAAAAATGGTGTCATGTGGGGCGCCTGGGTGGCTCAGTCGTTAAGCGTCTGCCTTCGGCTCAAGTCATGATCCCGGGGTCCTGGGATTGAGCCCCACATCGGGCTCCCTGCTCTGCGGGAAGCCTGCTTCTCCCTCTCCCACTCCCCCTGCTTGGGTTCCTTCTCTTGCTGTGTCTCTCCCTGTCAAAAAAGAAATAAAATCTTTAAAAAAAAAAAAAATGGTGTCATGTTTTCCTTTTGTTCTTGTTGCTCTGGGTGAGGTTTTTCGGTGGGTGTCTAGGTTGACGAGAGCTGACCCTACAGAATCCCCATTTTATTCTTCCTGCTGTCTTGGGGTCTCTTCACCAAGACTCGTTACCATCAACACGCTTATGAGCCTGTGTTGGAACAGCACGGAGAAATGGAGAGAGCTAACATCTGACATGAGGGGTCACAGTTGCCTGCTTACAAGCGTTCCTTACTAAAATTGCTACGGTGACTAGCACCACTCATTAGGTGTGAATAACCATGGCTACCAAGATGGCAGTTCACAGAAGACATCCGACACACTGGAACCCGTACATCGCAATGGATATGTAACCGAACGCTGCTAATGGCTTTTGAGAGCCAGAGAATTCTGAATCAGCCTGTGGCCCCACCTGCTTGGCCACTAACCACTGGGGTGACACGGTACCGCCAGGGGGAGAGCAAGAGGCTGAATACCATCAGCACTGCCGCACTGGCGTTCGGCAGAGATACTTACTCTACGGGTAGGTGTGGAGGTGGGGGAAGGCCTGGGACTGCTGTGCGTTTTGGAAGCAGACTGCCCCTCAGGTGAGCTGGTAGGAGAGGAAGAACCCTGGGACGAATGGCTAAGAACAGAGTCTTCTTCAGGGCCAGACTCCAGCATCTCGCTCTCAGAGGGCATGCCCTGGTCTGCAGGTGTCGTGGGAGGAGACTTGGCTTGAGGAGGTTTCGCAGCCAGGATATCCTGCAAAACCACTACGGGCACCTTCCCTTTGAACAGGATGCCCCTGGCTTCACTCCAACCATCCTGGTCCTTCTCGGAGCATGTTCTCGGACCACCTGTCGGCACAGGGCTGCTTGGGGGCGAGGCTTTCTGCCCATCTCCACTCCTCTCTGCGCCCCTGGAGCCAGCACCCTCCTCTGTTTTGCATGGAATGTCTGTAAGGGTCTCCTCAGCATATGTCAGCTCGTCCTCCAGACTGGCCTCCAGCGTCGCCCTGTCACATCCAGCTTCTTCTCTGACCCCACTTACAGCCTCCTCGGAGGGAGAGGCTGCAGCATCTAGTTTACTGTGGGCCACAAGGCCATCTAGTTGGTCACTCGAGTCCTCCGTCAAGTCAATGATGACTGTGGTCTGGTCAATACTGGTTTTGACTCTGCTTCTTAAAAAGTTATCTAAGGGACCCTTCCCATTGACAAGTTTTGGACTACAGTCTATGTCAGAGCCCATATGACAGTTGTTCTCCAAGGTGTCCAAAGAGGTCTCCAGATCAGGTACTTGACTTTGTGCAGGAGTGCCCTCAGAGCTCCTCATGTCATCTGACCCGTCCTCACTCTTCTCCTTTGGGACAAGATTCAGGCGCTTGAAGGGCAGACGAGCTGAAACAGAGAGAGGAGGCCATCTTTATGGGGAAAGTGTGAAGAGCGACAACCCATCAATAATTTAATATTCCATATGCTCAACAAGTATCAACCTTGCTGGGCTGGAGGTGGGCCCAGGAGGTGGGGATTTCCCTATAAAACACTCA
Organism: Halichoerus grypus; assembly: GCF_964656455.1. Lineage (NCBI taxonomy): Eukaryota > Metazoa > Chordata > Mammalia > Carnivora > Phocidae > Halichoerus > Halichoerus grypus. The sequence goes on from NC_135712.1 coordinate 213,350,783, forward strand.
TGCCCTCGGGTTCCACAGTTTGCCCCTGTCCGCGATTGTTTCACTTCAAAGACTGTTGCCCTTAACGTGACTCCCCTCAACACCAAACTTGCTATCAGTCATCATGGGAGGAGGAAAGCTGCTCCAGGAGAACCAGATATCAAGTTTTAAAAATCAGAAACCATAGTTTTTTACACAGTCACTTAGTTAATCTGGCCTAAGGGCAAATATACTACTCTTTTCATACAGAAGGATTTGGATACATTTATTGTCCTGTACAACAGTGGTTCAACCAGGGGCAGTTGTGCCTGCCAGGGATTTCTGGTGAAGTCTGGAGATATTATTGGTTGTCATGACTTGGGTGAGCGACGAGGGACACTGCTAAGCCCTACATTATAGAGGATAGCCCCACACTGTGACAAAAAATTACAGAACATCAACAGTGCTGAAGTAGAGAAACCCTCATAAAGTCAGTGACCACTGGATTTGCTTCTGGGAACCTAAGAAAACAGTAACAATCACATGGATTCCCCAGCTTCTGACTGGAAGGTGCAATTGTTTATCTTGCCCCTAGCCCTTGAGGCTTCTGCTGAGGACCCCAGCAGAAGGCCCCTGCTCAAAGAAAATCAAAAATACAAATGAGGAGACACTGAAGGATATAAATTAGGAACAGTATTTAACCCTTCCCAGACAGTTACCTTGTATTAACTTCTTGACTGGAAAAGCTGGTCTGTCTTTGCAATCCATGGCTGTGAATGAAGTATCAAAGGATAAGTTATTAAAAGTTGGAAATAATGAAGTAGTAAATACATATGCAGCCACCTAATATGTCCAAAGTGGTTGTCCAGTGGGGGCGATTTTGCCACCCCCACCAAGGGGCCTTTGGCAATGTTTAGGGACATTTTTGGTTGTTGTGAGTGGGGAGCGTCTAGTGGGTAGAGGACAGAGATACTAAATATCCTAAAATACACAGGACAGCACCCACGACGGAATTATCTGCCCCAAATGTTAACAGGTTGAGAAATTCTGTTCTCAACACTGTCATACCTTCTCATCTCTGTGTGGTAATTATCACTCTGAATCTTACATTATTATGTCCCCCACCCCCCCAATACCAGCTCTGTGACAACAGGGAGATTTGTTCCACACTGTACCCTTTGCACCTAGCTCAGAACTGGCACATAGTGGGACACCAATGAGCTGGTAACAGGGACAGTGGAAAGGGGAAAGATGGGGCACCTTGCTGGCTCAGTTGGTGGAACGTGCAACTCTTAATCTCAGGGTCATGAGTTCGAGCCCCACACTGAGTGTAGAGATTACTTAAAAATAAAATCTTAAAAAAGAGAGAGAGAGAGAAAAGGGAAACGAGTGCAGAGATGACAGAAAACACTGCATTACCAATTTCACCATTAATGACCCCAAAATGTTCTCCTCCAATCAACCCATCCCCACCACCAAATCTGCAAAGTCAGAATAGGGCTTATTTTCTTTTTTTAAATAGAGTCCATACTGGGGCGCCTGGGTGGCTCAGTCATTAAGCATCTGCCTTTGGCTCAGGTCATGATCCCAGGGTCCTGGGATCGAGCCCCACATCGGGCTCCCTGCTCTGTGGGAAGCCTGCTTCTCCCTCTGCCCATTCCCCCTGCTTGTGTTCCCTCTCTGGCTGTCTTTCTCTCTGTCAAATAAATAAATCTTAAAAAAAAAAAAAAAGTTTAAATAGAGTCCATACAGGTAAAACAATTTAAAGCATGTTGAGCTTGCCAGGCTGGAGCTGAAGTGCTGTCAAGAAATAAGGGAGAATGGGGCGCCTGGGTGGCTCAGTTGGTTGGGCAACTGCCTTCGGCTCAGGTCATGATCCTGGAGTCCCTGGATCGAGTCCCGCATCGGGCTCCCTGCTCAGCGGGGAGTCTGCTTCTCCCTCTGACCTTCCTCCCTCTCATGCTCTCTGTCTCTAATTGTCTCTCTCGCAAATAAATAAAAAATCTTAAAAAAAAAAAAAAAAAAAATTAAAAAAAAAAAAAAGAAATAAGGGAGAATGTTCTCCTGCATGAAAAAAATCTCAAGAAAAGCATCTAATAATATCAAAGCTGATACAGAAATGACTGTAAATAGAACTAAGTCTTTGGGAAAATATGCTTAAATTGGTTAGAATAAGTTTAGAAGCTGACACCTGCTAGGAGATTTGGCTTGAGAAAAATCTAGGTTACTTATTTGGGCCAATCTACATATGTTTTGTAAAAGACACATACACGTAAGTATTTTTAAAAAGCAGATCAAGGGGCGCCTGGGTGGCTCAGTCGTTAAGCGTCTGCCTTCGGCTCAGGTCATGATCCCAGGGTCCTGGGATCGAGCCCCGCATCGGGCTCCCTGCTCGGCGGGAAGCCTGCTTCTCCCTCTCCCACTCCCCCTGCTTGTGTTCCCTCTCTCGCTGTGTCTCTCTCTGTCAAATAAATAAATAAAATCTTTAAAAAAAAAAAAAAAAAAGCAGATCAAGGTTTCTAAAAAACTTGCTGTCCATAGATGAAACTGCTCTCCCTACCCTCCAAGCTTGGAATACAAATACCCTGAGGATTCACATTTCCTTTCTACCCATTTCAAGACAGTATCATTCTCAAGCCCTTGTTTACCAAAGACATGATTTTCACCCCTCGACTGAAGTATACGTAATCTTTACCTACTTATTTTTAGGACAACCACAAGTATTTACTGGTGTGGCCCTGAGTCACCAGCTTTGATGTGAGTGAAACACAAGTGACTTAGGCCCAGAAGCATAAAAGAGTAGCCCACCCAGGGATCTGAACTGTTCAAAGGTACACGTACAATCAACACACACTCCTGTCTAAAGTTACCAATGCTCTTTATTCTGAGATTACATGCCTAATTTTATTTAGCATTAAAACACCCCTTCCCTTTATGATAGGGTGGTCACAGCAAGGTAGTGTTTTTTAAATTTTTAAATTAAACATTCTTACTGGATCAAAGGACTGCCCAGGACAATCGGTCCCAACTTTACTGATATGAGTTTTATGTCTCCGTGAAATTTCAAAGTTTGGAAACAATTGGAACAGTGCTTCTCAACGAGGGGGCGATTTTGCCCCCTCATCCTGGGGGGCAATGCTTGGATACATTTTTGGTCATCACACATAGAAAAAAGGGGATGCTACTGGGATCTAATGGGTGGAGGCCAGGGATGCTGCTCAACACCCTACAATGCACAGGACAGCCCCAAATGTCAACAGTGCCCACCCAGGTTGAGAAACCCTGGAGTAGACTAGTTGATCTCCCTGTCAACCCTTAAGTCAATGAACAGGTTATTTGTCGGGCACTTACTATGTGCCAAGCATTGCGCCAGTGCTAGGGACAAAATGGAAGTCAAGCAAGGTAGACAGGCAGTCTGGTCCTCTTTGGTTCACCATCCCACGTTTCCGAGGCCCTGCCAGGTGCTAGAAAGCCCCCTCCCAAGGTGGGGTGGGGGAGGGGAAGGCAGGTCTTCACCTTGCATAGCGGGCAGGATCAAGAACCCAGGAGTCCCAGCTCCCTGACGATCCCACCATCCAGGCCTCTTACCTGGGCTTGCCCTGACCCGCAGACGCAGCTGTTGTGGTCCCCGAGCCCGTGTGCCCCCGGGCCTCAGTTTCCCCAACCGGCCAGAGGGTCGCTGCACGGTCCAACTTGCTCAGGGAACACAAACGCACTCAGCAACCTGCAAAGCCAGCCCTTTCGCCTCCCTGGGCCTCAGTCTCCCCTCCGGGCCATACCGACCCGTCACCGCGGAGAGCCCTGCAAGGACGAACTGACGCAAAAGCGCCGGAAAAAAAATGGTCGCAGCCGCAACAATAACGTCAAGGAGGGCGCCCTTCGGGTCGCAAGGCCCTGGCTCCGACCGTGACGGCCGCACCGATCGAACGCCGGCCGAAGAGGAGCGGGCCGGGGGCCGAGAGGCCCGTCCGCCCCCAAATGCCGCCTCGGCCTGCGCAGGCCGCGCGCCGCGCCCCCCCTTCCTCTCGGCGCGGGCCCGAACCGACCTGCGGCCGCTCCCCTGGCGCCAGGCGCCCCGCACTCCAGCTCCTCCAGCATCGCCCCGGCGGCGGCTCGAGCTCCCCTCAGACGGCGGAGGCGCGGGCTCTGTTCAGGCGGCCACTGCCGCTCGCCCTCCCGCCCGCGCCGCTGCTGCCGCGGCCGCCGAGCTCGTATTTGGCGGGAACCGCGGCGACCCCCGCAGCCCGCGCGGTGATTGGGCGAGGCTGCGTCACGTGACAACCCGCCTCGGGAAGAAGGGAGCGCCGGGAGCATCCTCGCGAGAACCGAGGCTTCCATTCCTCCCATGGCTCCCCTATTGATATTCCCGCGGAGCACCGGGGCTTCCTCTCGGCCGCTGGTCATTGGCAGGGAGGAGGTGCCCTGCGATTGGAGGCAGAAGATGTCAAGCTGAGAGTTCAACACTATGATTGGCTCAGTGCGTGGGATAGGTCTGCAGGAGGAGGGAGGGCCAGGCTCTTACGTCATGACGAAACATTTTACGTAGGGTGACGGGTGACAACCTGAAACTGCGGTTTAGAGCAAGAACAAAGTTTTTAGTTTATGCTAATTGGGCATCGGCTGAATATTATAAGTATTAAAATTATAAATGTCTTTTTGGGGCGCCTGGGTGGCTCAGTTGGTTAAGCGACTGCCTTCGGCTCAGGTCATGATCCTGGAGTCCCGGGATGGAGTCCCACATCGGGCTCCCTGCTCAGCGGGGAGTCTGCTTCTCCCTCTGACCCTCCCCCCTCTCATGCTCTCTGTATCTCATTCTCTCTCTCAAATAAAAAAAAAAAAAAAAAATTATAAATGTCTTTTTATGTGAACAACAAGGAGAAAATAAGTTAAATAAATTCTGTGCAGCGCTTTAGAAGCATTTAATATGCACTAAATATATTCAGAGGGAATGAATGAAATGGATCTTTCTGGTTTAATCCTCAGGATTTTTGCACACGCTGTTTCCTCACCCAGAAAACTCTCCGCAGCTTTCTTCCTGGCTAGTTTCTAACTTTCAGATCTTAGATCTGCACCTCAGAGGCGCCTTTCCTTCCCTATCCCCAACAGGGTGAAATTCCTACAACTCAGTTCTTTTCCCCTTTTTTTCTTTATTTCCTCCTCCCCCGCCCTTTTTTCTTCGCAGTTCTTTTTCTTGAAGCAATTATAGCTTATTATTTTTTTATTAACGTGTTATTTGATTTAGTATTTGTATTTGTCACTAGCTCCATGAGGGCAGGAATAATTTAACATTGTATCCCCAGTACCTCTCAGTGACTGATAAATTAGCAAGGGCTCAATAAATAGTTGAGTGAATGCATAAACTTCATTTGATTGGACTGTGTGATCATGTAGATTAAAAACCTCACAAAGAACAGAGACCTTCAGTGTCAACCTGTGAGCCTTAGAGTCGGTTTTCTTTAGCACCAATTTAATCTCTCAAGAGGAGAAGTGAGGAACGAAGACTGAAATTTAGCCCAAGTTCGTAATTCTATTGATTCTATAGATTGGATAATTAAAGCTGAATTTTCACAAACAATCATGGAACACTACATCAAAAATTAATGAGGTACTGTATGGTGACTAACATAACATAATTTTAAAAAAAAAGCTGAATTGTTAGGTATATCACTTTGAGCAGGTCATGTTTTACTCAAGGCCTGAGTTTCCCCATATGAATCATGACATTCTGGCATTTTGCAATGATTTAAACCAGTGGGTCACCGTTGAGAGTGCCTTACAGAATCACATGGGGAATTTTAAAAAAACTATTCATAACAGCCCCATCAGGATCTTTGGGAAGGAGGTTTGTGGCCTATATATTCTGAAACAATCCTCCATCTAGTCCAGTACCTTCTGTTGAGGCATTTGGAAACTTCTAGCAATCTTCTGCTTCAGAAAATCACCCAGATCTGTCAGAGATTTCAACATTGAAGTTGCAAACACGTTAGCTCTAGCCACTTTCTTGTTCCTCTTTTTGGATTAATTTATCCATTTCAAATCATTATTAACTTCCGATTAATTCAATTCAATAACAATTGATTTAAAAAACGAAATCAGTTAACATGTATCAACCTGGAAGGACTTCCTGAAGGAGATGACATTCCAAACAGATTTCTCTTTTATGCACAAAGGATGGAGGGAAGATTGGGGGAGAATGGAACAACATTAGCAAAGACCCATAGGAAACAGGGATCATGGATTATAGAAGAGGAAGAGAGCTGAAGTCAGAAGGGTTGATGGAACCAAAATGTGCAAGCTTTGTAGGCAGGCCATGCTAGGAAGTTGTGAGTGTATTCTGAGGACAGTAGACTAATGTGATATGAATTGTGTTATAGAGTATCTTTCTGACTATTTTTTAGAGGAAATTGTAGGGGGAACCTGCAGGTGGGCATACCAGAGAGGAGGCTGGTGGGATGGTCTAGTCAGGGCAGGGAGGACAAGGGGATAGAAAGAAAGGAACTAGAAGTGACACCCTGATGTCTGACTTGGGCAACTGACTGGATGAGCACGTGGCAGGGTCAAGGAGGTGTGTGGGGGAGGGACTAAACGCACAGAGAATTGGGTTAGCTGAGATTAACGAACAGGTATCTGGAGACTTGTAAACCCAGCCTCCCAACTTCTCCAGGATTTAAGCGCCTTTTCTAAAACTTTAGGACTACCTCCGGGGCCTCCAGGGGACGCTGTAGCCCCCATGGTCTCTCTAGGCTCGCTCCTGCCGGCTCGCTGGCGGAGGCAGCTTCAGCAAGGCAGACGACATGCGCGTGCGCTCTCTGGCCGGCAGGGGGCGCGCGTGCGCAGTCGGGGCCGGGGGCGCGCGCAGGCCGGCACCGGAAGTGTGCGGTTGCCATGTAATATCCTGGCCGCGCGGGCGCGCGAGGGGCTGAGGCGGCGCCGGCGCGGGCGCGGAGCTGGCGAGAGGGCTGTGGAGGCGGCGCCGACGGGGCCCGCTGAGGCGCGCGGGGTATCGGCGGCGCCCGGGAGCCTGTCGCTTGCGCGGTCCCTCCGGTTCGCTGGGTCCGGGCGGGAGCCCCCACGGCGGCAGGCAGTATGTCGGTGGCGGGGCTGAAGAAGCAGTTCTACAAGGCGAGCCAGGTGAGCGGAGGCCGAGGCGGGGGGAGCGAGCCCCGGGACCCAGGCTGCCCGGAGTCGGGGACCCGGCCAGGCCCGACCCTGGCTCGGGAGGGGGCTGCGGGCACCGAGGGGGCGGCGTTGGCGCGCGTTCCCCGCTGGGTGGGGAGAGCCCAGGAGGGCCGGGGGCTGCCCACGAAGTGGCCCAGGCCCTCCCCGCCATGTGGGCTCCGGTGTCCCCGAGAAGGGTGGGCAGATGCACCCGGAGGTTGACCCGGGACATGGGCCCCTCCCCTCCCTTCCCTGTAAAAGGGCAGGGAGTGGGGAAGGAGCAGGGGAAGAAACACTCCTGAGGCTGTCGACACGGGACTCTTGCCAGAGAGCCCAGGGGAGGGAAACTTGGCGTCTGGAGTAGTTCTTTAAAACAAACAAACGAAAACCCCTTTTGATGGACCCGGTACAAAGTTGGGAAAGGGTAGCGTGAAAAGTCCGTTTCCGCGTCCGGCCCCTCAGGCATCCAGCCCCTCTCCCCAGCGGCAAGGACTGTCACCCACGATTCACATCCCTTTCCAAAGATATGTTACACCTTTCTTTTTAAAAACACACACCCACGCGGTGGTACATAGTCCACATAGCCCTTTGTGCTTCGGGTTTTTCGTTAAATGGTTTTGGAGATAACGCTAGAGCTGGAATTCACCTCAGGTCGCTTTCTGTTGTGGAGGGACGTCCTGGGCACTGTGGGGTGGTGAGCGGCATCCCTGGCCCCACCCGCTCGATCCCAGGAGCACCCCCCCCCATCCCGACACCACAGATATCTCCCTGTACTACCAAATATCCCTGGGGGAGCTCCCCTTCTCCCCTTACCCCAGAGCTACTGCGCTGGAGCATACCCCTAGAGTTTCTTTGATCTTTGTAATGGGTTGGTGGTATTCCAGTCATCTCCTGGGGACTGGTTAAATTTTAACCAGTCATCTATTGACGGATGTGTAGATTGTTTCCAGTCGGTTTCTGCTACAAACGATACTGTAGTGAATAGCCATTGAATATCTTTGCTCACAGGTGGGGTTGGACTTACATGTTAAATTCCCAGAAGGGGGATGCTGAATCCAAGAGTATAGTGTTTTATGTGTGACGGATAAGTATAGGTTTTTTTGGAATGTCCAGGCCCCATTGCTTGTGAATCTGATGAAAGCTGTGGATCCACTCTCCAGAAAACTGGGCAATGGGGGAATTCAGTTTATAGTTTCAGATCCACGAAGTCCCGGATTCCTTGAATCCTGTTGGTTCCTGCATCCCAGATTAAGAACCTTAGGTGTGGAGTCTGTGTGGATAGACTCCTCGGAGGAATGAGCGACCATCTTAGGGATGGTGTGGTCCCTGCTGGCAAACTGGGCTTTTCCCACAATTTGGAGAAGTTCAGTGGGAGGGAAGAGAAATGAGTCCACAGTAACACAGCTGGTACCTTTTGCCCCTTGATGGAAAAAGTCCTGACCCCAGCCTACTGTTTTATCTAGGGCAAACCCCAGATGATGGCTAACCCCTGGTGGAAGAGAAACTTAATCCAGAGGGGTTCTAGGATTATTGCTGAGAGTACAGCCCTTTGCCCCAGCAGGATAGAATTAAAGGGACCTGGCCCTGGGTTAAACCTTGTCCGACAGGCACCAGATCCCCAGGCCTTGACCAGAGCAGCTGGGGATGGTGCTTACTGTCTTGGACCTTGGTGACCTTGATGTAGTCCCTCCTGCAGGAGAAGCCCTCTCCTCCCAACCCCCAGCTCTCAAGGCCCATGCTGGAGGTCCATACCCCATACTGTCCCAAGCAGACACACTCTGCTAGAGGCACTAGCTAGGCCGTTCTGGCTGGCCACCAGAGCTTTTGGTCTCAGGGGGAAGCAGGGTGTCCTGCATTCAGATTTGTGAGAAATACATTGAAACCTGGAAAGCACCGTGCAATGTAAGCTGCTGGTTCAGATCGATTTGTGATCTCGCCATTCTGAGGCCCATCCCCAAAGAGCTGCTGCAATGGCCACATCCTACTTTGGGAGCGGCTGTCTTGGCCTCCTGATCAATCCTCTGCTGAGTTGTGCTCTCAAGAATCATGCTGGCTGTGCTCCATTCTCTTCTGCAATTGTTTCCACAGGCCCCCAGCATCTCTGCTGTTTATCCAGACGTGTCCATCTCCTTGTGTGTTTCTTTTCTTGTGCTCAGTACACCTCTTTTCATCCTCTTGTCCTCAGAGTAGGGTCGGCTGTTGAGAGTATGAGGCAGTAATTAATGTCTCTTGAATTCTCACCCTATGAACAGGCAGTATGCTTTCAGCCACTGGTCTCATTTATCTGGCACAAGGGTAAATGCACTCCCCTTTTTACACAAAGCGATGTGGGGATATTTATATCTTCCTGTAGGACAGTGGTTCTAAACCAGGGCCAGTTCTACTCTCTAGGAGACATTGGCAATATCTGGAGATATTTTTGGTTGTCGCAACCTGAGTTCCTGTTAGTATCTAGTGGGTGGAGGCTAGGGATGCCACTCAACACCCTGTAATGCACGGGCAGCCCCCACAACCAAGAATTATCTGGGCCCAGATGCCAGTAGTGCTGAGGTTGAGAAACCTGCCCTAAGATTTGTGAGAAGTGAGAATAATTATACCAAAACAAAAAACAAAATAAAAAATCTCTCCTGGGCCATTCTTGTGATAGCCGCCTGCTTTTTTTCGTTTTCAAAACATGGATAACCACATATACATAGATAAACATGTACATAAAACTCAGCATCCAGATTCCAAGTTGTTAGAACCCCAGGGTATCTTTTGGCATCTGGTATTTTTAAGAAGGTATAAGCTTGCATCGGTACTTTTCAGCTGGGGTAACTAACCCTTCCTTCCCCCCCCCCCGCCCCTCCCCCGCCCCATGCGCCCTTTCAGGAACATTTGGCAATGTCTGAGATGGCTTTTGGTTGTCACCACTTGGGGAGAGGACGGCTACTGGCATTGAGTGGGTAGAGGCTAGGGATGGTTGCTAAACATCCTATAATACACAGGACAGCCTTCCCCACAACAAAGAATTATCCGACCCCACATGTCAGTGCACCGAGGTTGAGGCTTGTAACAGTGTTATTTCTAAATTGAGAAAAAGAAGTCAGGTGGATGTGGGAGAGAGTGGGGCATGGAGAGGCTTGATTTCTAGCAATTGAGGCTGTGATATTAATTAAAAGTTTCTGATCTCACTGATGATACTGGTAACAAACCAGTTATTAGTATCTGGCAGCATCCTGGCAAATTCCATGCTAGTTCATCTCTGGTGCAAGCGTTCAGGTCTTGTATAAGGTCAGTTTGGGCTTGCGTGAGAAGTTTGTGAGCTTTTACTTGTTCAGAACTGGTTGCTGCTGGGCTGAGGCCTGCTGGGCTGAGGCCTGCTGAAGAATCTGTAGAGGAAAGCACTGGAAGGAAAAGACGTCTGTCTGGGGCCTCAATCCTACCGCCCACCTGGTACTTCTGCGCATCTAGAACTGGGGGAGATGCTTTAATCTGAGTATTTCTGGAGGACTAAGGAGGGTCAGGGGACCCCGCTAGTGAGATCCAAACTCAGAAGTTCATTTCTCATTGTGTACGATGTTAATTTCCAGGCCTAAGCTGCTCACTGGTTTCTGATAATTCTTGTGGCCAGGCCAGGTTTGAGAATGTAACTAGGGATAGATCTGGCAGCTGCCTGGAATGCTGGCTTAACTTTTTTTCTTTCTTTTCTTTTTTCTTTTTTTCTTTTGGCTTGAAAGGAGGGAGAGAGTTTGAACTGAAAGATTGGTTCCGTCAGAGCTAGGAGGAAAATTCATGACTGCCATATCATATAGCTTTGAAGTTCGTTGGGTGCTTGCTAGGCTCTGGGTTTGTGCCTAGGAGGAAAGATCAGACTTCCTTTGAGAGGCATGGGGTGGGGAGTGGGCTGGGGCACCCAGGACCCCAACCTGTTAGAGTAAGTAATATCTGGGGGACGTGGCTGGTATTTGGAATGTCAGCAGGTGCTACCTGCTCTGACCTATTTTTAAAACCTTATTGTGTGGAATCGGGCTTTTGATTTCCCAGGAAAGGGTTTGGCCTGTTAAGTAATAAATGTGGAATAGTCTTAGATACAAGAGTCTGGAACTTGTAGCTCCTTCACCTGAGTGGAATAAAAGCATGGAACCTGTGTGCTGAGAACAACAGGTGACAGGCAGAATTGGGTCCCTGCCCCAGGCCCTTGAGCTCAACTGCTGCGGGCTAACTTCCTGAGGACCTTCTGCCTCGGGGCAGCAGACGTTGGAATGGCTTTGGCTGTTGGCGATATCCATGTGTGATGGGAACTGGATTAAGTCCCACTTTGCCGGAAGCAACTCTGCTGACTCCCTCTGTAAGAAGACCCTTGAACTGGCAGTGTCCCTGTGGGACCCTGGACAGAGATGTTCCCATCCTGCTTCATCGGTAGACAGGCAGGCTGCTCTTCCCAGCTCGGCTTTGGGTCACCAGCCTGGTGTTTTAGGCTGGACCGTGGAGCTACACAACAAGTGTGAGACTGCTCTCCCCCAGAGGATCCTGGGACCTCCTGGAACCCCACCACTTCCCAGGCCTGTCTGTAAAACTGGGTTCGCCCGACCACCTTCACAGGACCCACTGTTCACAGTCATGGAGGCACTCTGTAACCAAGCAGAATCCTATATTCTTGTTGTTAACAAACCAGGACCAAGAGGGCATCATACTCGGATTCTGCTACCCGTGCCTGCCAAACATGAGGTGGCAAGTTCCCCTCTGACTCAGAACCCTGTGTTTATTAAAGACCTGTTAGCGTGCCTGGGTGCACTTCTCCCTACTTATCTGGCACAGTGTGAAGGCAGAGCCATAGGATACTTAATTATAGTCCACGTGCCACTGAATAATGGCCTGTGAGGTTAGGGATTTCATAGTGTCTCTCTGTTCGGTTTCAAAAATTGGGGGCTGTCGCATTCCGGAGACCCCAGAACTTAGCGAGTGAACCGGGGATACAGTGCTGTTTATCCCCGCACCCATCCACCCAGCCTTCCCTTTGTGGAGCCCTCTGAACCTTAGGTTTGCAGGCCTGAGCTCACCGGTTGGCCCCTCAGATGTCCATATGCGCATCTGCTCGTTTTTTTCCTCAGAGGAAACACTTGGCTCTGTGACCAGGACCACTCAGGCCTGCCCTTTGCCTCTGGCGAGCCCATCCCATGGCCCTTGACCCAAGGACATAGGCCAGTTCTGCTCTGGCCTGTCTCCAGCCCTTCTCCTCCTCTTCCGTTGTTGCCAATATTTTGATACTGATCCAATCTGGGGAAACTTAGTTTTTGATTTGGGCCAGCTTCCTCCATAGGATTTCAGAGGCAAGTGTGCTGCACGTTTTGGCACTGTGGCAAGTTGGGGGGGGGGGGAGGTGGCCAGAGGAAAATCAAGTAGTCTTCTGTTCCTGATTTCCAAGGCAGGAGGTGAGATTTGTAAACTGTAGGATGGTTTGATGCTGAAGCTTTCCAGCAACAGACCTTTTCAGCCCCAGGGGGTTAGAGATCTGCAGGCCCATTGAGGCGTCTTTACCCTTGTACTCAAACCCTAGTGGCTTTTTCTGCCTGGTGAAGTGTTAGGGGTGGCTTTTTCTGGTTCTTTTTCAAAGCTGTCCCTGGCAAGCTGGATGGAGGAGTGTGTCAGATTGGCAGCAGCTGGTTTCTGTCTTCTCTCCTCTTTGCTCTCTCCTCTCCCCGCTCTCTCCTCTCCCTTCCTCCCCTTCCTCCTCCCCTTCCTCCCTCGCCTTGTCCCTGCCCCCTCGCCCCCCCCCAGCCGCTCACAGGGCTGGATTTGGCAGCTGCTTCTACTGAGCACTGCAGTTTGGGTACATTTCCGCTCATTTCCTGTTAGGCAGTAACCAGGGTTCCACTAACGCAGGATCCCAGAAGGACAGCTCCATCTTCCTTTTCCGCTCAGCTCCTAGAAAAAAACCTGCTGACTAGGCCCAGAGGGGGGGGGGGTCACGCGGAGACTCCCAACCACAGCAGGAAAATAGAAGTGTGATTTCCTCCGAAGGACCTGACTCAGCATTGGGTCACTGCCCAGCTGCTCAGAGTTCCACACCTGGGAATCAGGCACCTCCAGTGGCGTCACTTCCGGTGCCTGAGACCACTAGCCCAGTGGCCACTGTCCCAGCAGGGCTGGCAGTCGTAAGGGGTGCTATCCTAGCACAACCATGCGAGGTATCCACTGAGTGTCAGAGAGGACACGGGCTCTTCTCCCGGGCTCAGCAGCCCTACCTGCCTTTGGTAGATGAACATTCAGTTCACCTTCCATGTCCCTTCAGCCTCTGCAAGATGTCTCCCCAGCCCCTGGGCACTCAGAGCCCCAGTTTTCCTGTCTCTCCGACTCCCGCGTAGCTGCCTTCCCAGTCGAGGACTAAGATTGGTGTCTTTGTCGCTGGATCCTAAGTCTTTGCGGGCAGGGCCCATGTGGTTCTGCCACTGCTGTGTGCCCAGTTGAGCCCAGTCCCTGGCCTGTCCCGGGAACTCAGGAAGAATTGGATGGATAGATGGACAGACGGACGTTTGCACACTAGTGAGCAAATGGTTGCATCATGGGTTATGGGTGCAGATGCCAGAGCTGTAGTGTCAGCATGCCTAAAGGAAGCAGAGCAGAAAGGTGAACATCCCCAGCTGACCTGGCATTCAGGACCTCCTAGAGCCCCACCTGGTCCCAGTTTTAAATCCCACCTCTTCCCTTCATGGGTGGCACAGTCCAGTCTGACCAGTCTGCCTGCCGGCCGGGCTACTTTACACTGCCTTATGCCTCACCTTCCGCATCCCAACCTGGTTTCTCTGTCCACTTCCTGTTTACCCTGTAAAGCCCTGTTTGTATCTCCCTTTATCCTTACCCTCTCCTGCGGCCGCCCACTGGAAAGACTTCTCCATCCTCTGAGCATCTGACCCAGTGCTCTCGCGCCCACGTGCCACATGCCAAACACATCCTCACACCAGAATGTGCTTTTCTGCTCATCAGACCTGAGCTCCTGACGGAGCAGGGCTGCCTGGTGGCTTGTGACAGGCCCAGGGCCCCCTGGGCCATGGCTTGCTGACCAAGTTGTCAGAAATGGTGGGCTCCTTCTGAGTGGGAGTGGGGCAGTCCAGTGACAGTGACAGTGGCCTCCTGCAATGTCCCTGGGGGTGGCTCCTGCTCAGGCCCAGGCAGAACCCCAGGGAAGCAGAGTGGCTAACAGCCCTCCATCAGGAACAGGTCCAGCTGGTTTAAAAATAAGAAGTCAAAGCTCAGAGATTGTTCCCCTGGCTTTGGCTTGGCATGACAGTAAGTGCACAGTTTAGCCGATACTCTCAGGGAGTCCCCAACCATCACCTGGGCCCATAAGTCACATCTCTTTCACCAGTGCCCCTCCACCCAGCCCTACTTTTTCTAAAGTGCAACAGTTGAATGATGAACTTTCTGTCATTTTGGGCCTCAGCCCCAGGATTGAGCAGCAACCCACATTCTTAGGAAGCACCGTGGGAAGGAAACTGGGAACTTCCTGCTCCTTTTGCCCCCCAAGGCTCCCCCTGGCCCCAGCCACTCACCTTCCCAGACGAGGCCCCATGGCTGCCTGGGGGCAGAGGGGCAGGCACCCGTCAGCCCGAAGGCCTTGGCCCATCAGAGCCATGATTGTCTGGAGGTGGACACCCAGCACTGGCCCTTCAAGGCCAGCCTTTGTGGTTCACAAGAGGGCAGCTGAGGGAATGGGGATGGGATTTCTTCATCCCTGAATCAAACCCGGCTGGTCTAGGGTTGACCTTTAGCTCCTGAGAGTTGAGAACCGTTGCTACAGGTTAGTCTCTAGCTGCTTTCTGCCCTGCGCAAGGCAGCATTTCCCTCATCTTTGTGAAACGTAGGAGCTGCTGCAGCTCCGCGCTGACCACCAAGTGGGTGTCTGGGTCAGGGCCCTGAAATGCGTGCAAGTGATGCCCCACGCCGAGGTGGGCTGTGAGGAGGTCCTGGACGCCCCAGTCCGGATGGCTTTCTCGCCCAGCTTCGGCCTGGGACATCTTCACAGCGGAGTCTGAGCCGTCTGTCTCGGGCTCCCCGCGAGGTTCCTTTCTCTCTCACAGCCTCAGGGAGCCCTGAGTGTTCTCTCCCGTCCTGCCTGCCCCAGAGCATAGCTTCAGCTCAGGGTGGGCAGGAGGTGCTAGCAGGCCCCTTTTGTTGAGTAGAGCCTCTCTACCACCTCAGTACAAGCAGGCTTGGGAGTCTTAGGTGGGAAGCTGCAGAGACAGGAGGAAAGTGCGCTGGTTCAGGAGGGCGGGGAGAAAGTCCTTTTGCCCGGTTGCCTCCATTGTGCTTCTGGAGTCCAGGAGTCCGCTCGGCTTTCCAGCGGAGTCCGCAGGGTTGACCTTCTTGCACAGGTCACCGGGGTAGTTCCCGGTGCCCTCACCAGGCCCCGAGCCAGTCGGTGCTGGGCTGCCTGGGGTGCTGTTGAGGGCACGTCACCTCTCAGGCGCCTTGGTAAGGTTGTTGCTGCTGTTACGAGCGTTCCTTATTGTTAGTCACATCCTTACGTCATAACCATTAACGTGGGTACATTGATCTGCTACGTGGAGTGACACACATTATGTGTTGTCCATAACCATTATCTAGCTAATGTTAAATTATACGTGTCCACGTAAGGTTGTGTATCATCCACGTCTTGTGTTGCTGTATCATGAAGTGGTTCAGACACGGGAAAAGATATAAAGAAGGGCCACCATAGTAGCCACGCGCCCACAAGAGTTTCACTAAAACACGGGCACTGCAGTCACAGGCAAAGCCCCTCCCTGATTTACACCTTTACTGCCCGTGAATTGTCACCAGAAGGTGCACAGTGTTGTTTTGCAAGTTTACCCCTCCAAATAGTGTCGCATGGTTATTTGGTGTAAGCTGCTCTTTTTGCTCGGTACCCTTCATGCTTCCCGTCCACACGGACATGTGTAGCTCTAGCGTCATTGCTCAGCTGAACAGCTTTCCCTGGCGTGACTGTACCATCCCCTGCCAGTGGGCATTTACGATGTTTCCATGTCCTTGCTCTTTCAAACCGTGTGGCAGTGAGCACTCTTGCAGATGTCCTCTCAGGCACGTGTCTGAGAAGTTTTCCAGACTTACACCTCATTTAATGTAACTGTATAGGTTTTCCGTGGTAGCAGCATGGAAAAAAAAAATCGTATTCAATTTGCATGACCTAAAGTCCTGGGCCCAAAGCTGGCGGGAGTCATGTGTCTGAACACTATAAGGGTGATATTTCAAGTGTGCTCTGCGGTACCGCCCAGGGGCCCTGGCCAGGATGCTGAGTGGGTGGGGCGGAGGCTCCCCAGGCCTGGGGTTAGCCGGGGGTTGATCCAGGGGGGCCTGTACCTGCAGCTGGCACCCAGAATCCTCTGTCTGCCCCATGTCCTCCTCACAGAATTCATTTGTTCATCAGCCTGTCAGTTCCTCAATAGCTGTGTTTTCAGTTCTGTTCTCCACAGTGAGACCGAGTTTGCAGAAAGCACCTGGCATCCAGCCTTGTCGCCAAGGGCCACTTGCGCTGGTATATACCATCGAAGCTCCCTGATTGGAGATTCTGTAGGTGCACTTTCACCTGTTCGCTGGTATTTATTTGTAGCCCCCAAATCAGTACTTGGGGCACTTTGCAGTCATTTGCAAACATGTGCAGAGGGGCAAACAATTTTGAGTCTCCCGATGTGCTTGTTCCCTGCTGAGATGTGTTTCAGCTCAGATTCTTAACCAGTGTCCTTGCAGTATATTTAAGTGCCACAGTTTTTTTCAATTTTGTGCTTTTTGTGGGTGATTTCGCTGTTTGGAACGGCCCCAAGCACAGAGCTACAGGGCCGGCTCGTGTTCCTGAGTGCAAGAAGGCTGTGTTGTGCCTTATGGAGGAAACCCATGTGTCAGATGAGCTTGGTTCAGGAGGGGGTTACAGCACTGCTGGCTGAGTTCAGTGTAGACGAGTCAATAGCGTGTGTTAAATAAGGTGTCTTTAAACAGAAATGCACGTGACACAAGGTTATGTATTGATTGGCTGTGGCCAGAGGCTTATGAGAGCCTAACCCCGTTGTTTCCCCTAGGAGCAGTGGTTCCATATTCAACAGCTCAGTGTTTGCTGCGACTTTCTAGAACAGAACTACTATGGACGAGTGGCGAGACCCACCTGCGGTTCCTGTGGCAGGCAGGGTGACTCGCCCTGCTCCACAGAACCTGTCTGTGTGCTGCCTTGGTGTGGGGGCCTTGTCAGTGGGAGCCAGGGTGTGGACTTGGAGATGCAGAGATCACTTGGGATTAACCTGGTGGGCCCCGCTCTAGGGATCAGGGCACTTAAAGGCATATTCCTGTCCCCTCTGTGGTGAGACGGAGGTGTGACTGCAGAGCAGAGGGCCCAGGAGAAGGGAGCGTGGCAGGTCGGCTTCGCCGGCTTTGAGGACAGGACGGGCCACAGCCAAGGAATGGGGGCCGCTCTAGAAGCCAGGAGAGGCACCAAAAGCCCCAGCGCTCCTAGACGGGAATGCGGCCCTGCCAACATCTTGGTCTTAGCCCAGTGAGATCCATGTCGGACTTCTGACCTCTTTAAGATTTATTTTTGTATGTTGTATGGTGTCAGGTTGTTTAACGTTTTGTGGTGTTTGTCCCTCAGTTTATAGTAATTTGTTATGGCAGCCGTAGGTCTGGACGGTCTTAAAGCCTTGCCCTGATAAAAGTTTTCAGCTCTGTCTTTAAGGTGTGGGTGTGTGCGCACATGTGCTCGTGTGTTTTATCCTCCGTGAGCTCTCGCCTCCAACTTGATGGCCGAAGTCAGCCAGAAAATAGGACCGGTTCGCTTGGCCAAGTCGACTTCTGGGTCACCGTGCTGAGAGCAGGTCCCCCAGCCATCTTCAGGTAAAGGGCTCTGTGGAGGGAATCCGAAGCTCTGCAGAAGTCACTCCCTGGTTCCTGGATCCCATGTTGGTGACTTAAAAGCTGATGGACTGATAGGAAGTCCTCCATCACCATTGTTTAACATGAATTTGAAAACTGGCCCATGTTCAGGTTTTATGCCCAAAAACCCCGTTGCCCGTCTGCCCCTCAGGGCGGCACCTCGCAGCAACACTGGGAGAGTCTGACCCGTGCTGGCTCCTGCTCACTGTGTAGAAGGAGGTCGGCGGGTCTCAAGTCCTAGGGCCCCTTTCTTCCCATTGTGGAGCCTGGAGCTTCACACCAGATACTCTTCGCTTAACGACCCTCTCATCTCTAAGAGGGACCCTTCAGGACCCCTCCCGGGCACCTGTGTCCGTGCCAGGCCTCAGCTCCTCTGTCCTCTGCATGGGCTCAGATTCCGTGTCCTCTTGTCTCTGCCTTTCTTCACATCATGTGCCTTTCTCCTTTGTGCATCAACTTACCCTTCAAAGCCAAGTTCAGGGTCATCTCCTTTGTGAACAGTCCCTGGTTCTCTCCCCACAAGGAGGAAGTGGCTTCTCGCTATAGGTCCCTTAGCATAGACCCTTCTAGTAATCTTTTTTTGTGTGTGGTTTTATTTTTGTGTGTGTGTGGTTTTATTAATCTTTTTTCCCTCTACTATACCTGGCATTTATAATGAATTGTTGAATGAATAGGGCAGCCTTTTCAAAAGGGGGGAATCTGGCCTTCTGACCTTGACCCCAAATGTTCATCCCCACCCAACAGAGCAGATCAGCTCCAGGCAGGAGAGTGTCCCAAACATGCATGGTGACTAAGTGATTGGATTAGGGCTGATAGAGTAACACAGGATCCTATGACCAGGCTTGCAGGAAGGAACTAGGGATGATTCCCAAGGTGATGACCCTGGATGCTGGCTTTGCATTTGGACGTGGGAGGAAGAAAGCAAAAGAGCATACAGGGCTTCCTAGACAGGCAGCTAGAGCGAGAGCTGGAGCCTCAGGGCTGCTGGCTTGCCCTGTTATATTCTCCCCCTCTCCCCCCCCATTCCAGGAGCCCAGAGACCGTCTATCGGTGGGGTCTGTCCATCCCGGGAAGTGGAGGCAGTCCTGGCTGCTAGATCAGCATCACGAGGTGGAGAGGGATTTGAATGCTCTTACGGCTTCTGGCTTCAGAAGCAGCAACACCAGACATGTATCATGGGGGTGACAACAGAGCAGGAAGGCCTGGGGAGAAAGACCACCAGATTGGGAGGCAGGGTTCCTTCTCTCCTGCAAAACATAAAAAAGCATTGCTGAGGAGTACCGTGAGTCAGAATAGCACAGCCATCTTGGCAAATGCAGCAAGACCCCCCATCCCCAGCTTGTGGGGGTGAACTCTCATTCACAGAGTGTAAGCGCCTCATCCAGGAGTGTATGCACACACCAGTGCCACCTGAAGGATGGGGAGAACAAGCATCTCAGGTGGGGGGGCTGGGGGCAGGAATCCCATTAGCCAGGATAGAGGGTAGACCTCTGCTCGGGGGTGTTCAGGGTTGGCCAGCAGGCCACCTTGGTTGCTGGGTGAATGCAGGACGAGGAGGGGCGGCCTGCAGAGGGGGGGCAGCCAGGTTGTGACATGGTAGTAGTTATGTGCCAGGGCCTGCCCTCCACTGGGGGTTTCCTACCCGCCGTCTTCCTGCAAACCAAGTCGTTTCATCTCAGTGCCCTGTTCCCTCCCTTTCCCACAAATAGAGCTTCAGAGTCGTATATCGCAGGGGCTTCTGGGTGGCTCAGTCGGTTAAGTGTCTGCCTCCGGCTCGGGTCAGGGTCCTGGGGTCCTGGGATTGAGCCCCATATTGGGCTCCCTGCTCAGCGGGGAGACTGCTTCTTCCTCCCTCTCTCTGTCCCACGCCCCTGTTCCTGCACTGTCTCTTGCTCTCTCTCACTCTCAAAGAATTGTGTATCACAGCTGCCCATCAACAGATAGTCTTGGTGCTGTGAGCTTTCTGGAGTCAAGGTCCCGTTACTGATCCCTTGGAGTTTCTGTTGCAAAAGAAGAGCTAGTAGATCAGCCTGCTGTGGACGCAGTTTTTATCCCTGCCTGGCTCTGTGTGGTCATGTGTGTGTGGGACCATGGATCCCTCAGGAGGACTCCCCAGGAAGCCTTTCACCCCGTCCTGTGGGCCACCTGGCAGATCCTGCTTCTGGACCTTGCCCGAGTTGTGGAACGCTGCCCAGCTGCCTGCACACAGCCCTCTGGCCGCCTTTCCTCGGGTGGCCTGCCCCGGGGTGAGCAGCAGGCGTGTACCTATAGTCTGTGGGCTGTTTTTTTTAAAAAGATTTTATTTATTTATTTGACAGAGAGAGACACAGCGAGAGAGGGAACACAAGCAGGAGAGGGAGAAGCAGGCTTCCTGCCGAGCAGGGAGCCCGATGTGGGGCTCGATCCCAGGACTCTGGGATCATGGCCTGAGCCGAAGGCAGACGCTTAACGACTGAGCCACCCAGGTGCCTCCCCCCCTTTTTTTTAAGATTTTATTTATTTATTTGAGAGAGAGGTGTTGCCTGGGTGGCTCAGTTGGCTAAGTGTCTGCCTTTGGCTCAGGTCATGATCCCGGAGTCCTGAGATCGAGTCCCGCATCTGGCTCCCTGCTCAGCGGGGAGACTGCTTCTCCCTTTCCCTTTGCCCCTCCCCCTGCTCCTCCTCTCTCAAATAAATAAAATCAGAAATAGAGGGCGTCTGCACGCAGAGCAGGGAGGAGGGGCAGCAGGAGAGGGAGAAGCAGACTCCCCACTGAGCAGGGAGCCTGATGCAGGGCTCGATCCCTGGACCCTGGGATCATGACCTGAGCCAAAGGCAGCCGCTTAACTGTCTGAGCCACCCAGGCGCCCCTACTCTGTGGGTTTTAAAGCACGTTCATGCCTGAGTCCCGTAGCACGTCGTCACCACCTCCCATCTTACAGTTGAGGAAACTGAGGCTCAGCAGAGTCTGCATGCTTGTGTAAAGTCATGGCCTGGTAGGCGGAGGTGGTGCTTGTTTCTGCTGAGAGCCCATGCCCAGTAGCTCCCGGAGGGCAGGGTGTGCATGCCAACATGTATCTACTTACTGTCTCAACGAATATTGGTCGCCCAAGCACCTACTGGGAGCCAGGCCGGTGCTGCCCTCCCAGCTCCTCACAGTAGCCGCACTGCTGACTGGGGTGCCCTGGAGCGGGGAGGTGGGGTGAGGAGGTGGAGCCAGGCTGTCCCAAGTGGCATTGCTGGAATGAAGATGAACCCTGAGGGAGGAGAAAGGGCCCCTGAGACCTGCACTTCTGCATCGATGGCCTGCGGCAGGGTCCCCAGGAACCTCAAAGTGCTGGGGCTCGGGTGCTGACAGCTGTGTGTGTGTGTGTGTGTGTGCGTGTGTGTGTGTGTGTCCGTCCGTCCGTCCGTCCCAAAGGAAAAGTTTTCAATTAGCAATAATCGCGCCTCGGATAAACCTCATTGGCTACGATACTGCCACTGCGCAAAGCTCCATCCGTCCCAAGGAAGAACAGGCCTGGTCACTCGGGTGCTGACAGCAGAGTGTGTGTGTGTGTGTGTGTGTGTGTGCCCCAAGGAAGAACAGGCCTGGTCACTAAAGGGTGGGTGGCAGCTGGGGGGATAGGGGCAGTTTGCCCCCGTGACCACCACGGACTCCCTGCCTGACCCAGCAGCTCCTTCCTCCTCAGCCCTGTTGGTGTCCTCATCCGTGCTGAGGTGGCTGGACAGTGATTTTGAGGCTAGACTCCTTCCAGCTCTGGCCTTCCAAGACTGATTCTGCAGTTGAGACAGGCGGGTGCCCCTGGACCAGTAGGGCGGGGGGGGTGTGGTTGGAAAAGTGGCCAGGCAGGGTGACCGAATTTCGGCATTTAGCACGTGGCCCCACTTACAGCGCCGGTCACTAACCGGCAGCAGGGGTAGGTCAGCTGTGCTGAGGGCTACTGACCGCTTCACCTCTCCCTGCTTGCCATGTGCTGTCCTAGGGTCAGCACCTGCCTAGGAGCTTATGTAGCCTCACCTGAAGAAACTGGTCTTGTCAACCAAGCCTGTTGTCACCGCCCTGATAGGACAGGTGAGCCATAGAGCCAGGTGACAGTACGTTCCTCGGCACCCACCCAGAGCTGCTGCCTGAGCTGGCTCAAGGAGCTCCATGTCGGAGCTCTGCCGGCCCGGGGATCCACAGCGCCCTGCGTGTGTGCTGCCCCAAGCTCCCCAGCTCCAGTCTGCCGTGTTTCTGTTTGGCCTTTAGAGGCTGTTTCCTCTCCTGTGTCCTGGCCTCCCGAACCACAGACTTGTTGCTTTCACAAGGGTTCCTGTCAATGAGAAATCACGCCACTCCGGGAAGGGGGATCCTCTGAATACGAACAGCCTGGGCCTGGCTAGCTCAGGTTTTTTTTTTCTTTGCAAATTTTTTTGACCCTTGGCTCTCTGGTGAGGGAGCCAGCCACGGGCAGACCTTGGGTGGAGAGCAGGGAATTGGACTGGCAGCCTCTAGCCAGTGCCAGCCTAACCTGGATTTCCCACAAGTGGGCAACAAAAGGAAGTTGGGGATATGGAGGCATGCTGCCATCCAGCTAACCCCAGGAGTCTGCTGCGCTCTCAAAGCCTCGCCGCCGTGGAGTGGTGTATGAGGTCATATCAAAGTGCTTCTGTCAGTGATGGGGTTGCCCCCTTCAAGTTCACAGTCCAATGGGTGGAGGACCATAAAGAGGTGGGAATGAGGCGGGTGACTTCACAGAACAGAAAACAGCCCAGGGGGAGCTGGTCCAAGGTGAGGTCTGAAGGGGGCAGGGACTTGAGAGAGGAGGTGCCAGTAATGTGATGGGAGAGATGGCCAGTGTCCACGTCACTCCCGTCTAGGTAAGGAGACAGGTGATAGAGAATCAGGAGGGCTTCCTGATCAGAATCAGAAGGGGGCTTTTCATTAGTTAGGCCTTTAAAAATGGAAGGGGTCTTTGAGACAGGAGAGAAGGCATCTGTGTTCCAGGAGGCAGGGGCTCTGGGCTTTTAGATTGATCAGGGGGTCACCTTAGCTTGTCATGTTTGGGGTACACGTGGCCCCTCCTCAAGACTCGTGCCTGGGTGCCTAGCCTCTGGTGTGGTAGGCTGTGCTCACGGTGTTTGATATGGATGTTGTATCGGTGCCTTCCAGAGGCCAAGCAGGATTTCCAAGCTGCATCTCTGGTCTCTTCCTGAAGGGCTACTCTTCTGTCCGCTCTGCCATCAATACCAGATGAGTTTGCAGAATACCCTTATTGTATCTGCGCATATGCGGGACACACTCCTGCTCTGCCCGCCTGACTGTGGACCGGCAGCTGGCACGCAGCGCGCACTCACTGATGCGGAGCCAGGCAGGACTGGGGGGATTTATTACATTTCTTCGTGGGTTGGGTGTTTCTTTTTATAAGTTTTCATCTGAAGTTGACTTTCCCAGTTGTCTGACTTGCAGCCCTCCTGCCTCATCCCTGTGATGAGAAGACAGAACACAGGAGGTCAATATATACCCAGGCATTTTAGCCCGACCACGAGTCCCAGGGGTGATCTGTTCCATAAGCAATTGCTGGCATCTCGGGCGTTGGGAAAAACCTTCTGTATAGCGAGGGGCACCAGCTGGGATCAGGCCCAGCTCAGAGTCTCCTGGTCAGCAGGCCTCATTCCTTCCACCTGTTCTAGGAGGAGGCAGAATGAGCTTACAGCCTGAGCCTCCCCACCCCCCCATCCCCCCGCCCGGTCTGGTGCTGCCCAGATTCCTCACTTTCCCAGGGTGTGTTCTGGGCCAAGTCACAGTCAGCGGGAGGGTGAGAGAGAAGTCCTGTCCTATTCTTTCCAGGTTAGCAGCACCATGCCATAGGCAGGGGTCTGCATGAGGGAGACTGGTGAGCCCCCTGAACAGCTCCAGTCTGGTGCGCCCTTGGGATTTGCACAGGGCTCTGTAGTGTTCCAGGAGTTTTGGCCTCCTGTCAGCCCTGAGCCGTGGGTATCGTGGAGTTCCAGAAGGCTCAGGGCAAAGCTGGCCCTCAACTTCAGGTCTCTGGCGTCTGGGCCGGCATAGTTAACTCAGAGTAGTCCTGGACGGCCGCCCTGCTTTAAACTCGGGTTCTTGGCCTGGCGTCCAGGAGTAGGTAAGGTCCTCCTGACCACCCGCTTACAGGGCCTGAGATGTGGCTCCACACCCGCTGGTGGGAGGGTTGGGGTTTGCAGCCCACCCCAAGTGCCATCCTTAGTCTCCAGCAGACCCATGCGCGTTATTAATCGGCCTCTTGTCTCCCAGCACCCTGACACCCAGCTAGCCTCTGAAAATGGGGAAACAAGCCAGAGAAGTCCAGGGACAGCCTCTGGAGTTGGGTTGGACTTAACTATTTTGGGACTCCTGCCTGGCTTGGACACACACATGCACGTACACCACCACCACCCCGCGCCCCCGGCACCCCTGCACATACGCACTACTCTGCCTGGCCCTGGGCAAGGCACATCCTGGGGCCTCCTGGGGCCTTAGTTATCCCATTTATAAGGTAAAGATACCTGCCCAGAGGCCGCAGCTAGGCCAGGTGGTTGCTGGAGCTCTCTGATGGCTCTGTCCCTTCCTCTTGGGGTCTCAGGGATGACAGAAGGGCCAGCAAGGCAGCAAGACCACAGAACATCATCTGTGCTGCATGACCCCTCTTAGCTCCTGCTGTCCTGCCTCCCCTCTGCAAGCCGAAAGTGCTTCAGAGCCAGAAGCTGGCTCTTCTCAGCACCCAGCGGGGCCCACTTCCTCCCCCAGTTTCTATGAGATCAACCAGGGAACTGGAGAACCATGGATGAAAGCGGGGACCAGTTCTGTTAAGTGGCTTCTGATTCCTTTTGGGGAAACTTGGCATCTTCGTAGAAATCCCAGGATTGCCAATCTTTACAGTTGAACTTGGGCCAACATTCCATTTCATTGACAAGGAAACTGGGAGGGTCCCCAGAGGAGCCGCACCTAGGACCTTAGGCCACTGCCGCACAGTGCGTCGGGAGGGTGCTCAGCCCCTGGCTCCTGGCCAGACGGACCCTGAGGGGAAATCCCTGCCTGTGGCCAGTGCTGGCCAGTCTGCCCTCTCCCCGCACCAGCCACGTGGAGCTGGGGCCAGGCAGGGTGAGTTCCTTGTTACCACATCTCCTAGGACTGCTGAGTCACCCTGCGGGGAGGAACAAGGCACTTCCCTCAAACAGAGAGGGCTGAGGCCAGCTCCATAAGGTCTGGGAACTGGGCCCGAGCAACAAGAAGTGGCACCTTGCAACTGCCTGCGTCTGCCCAGCCCCTCGCTGTTCCTCCGCGGCCTCGTGCGCACAGCTCTCTCCCGGCCTTTGGGGCCTCCTGTGCCGCTGCACCTCTGTCTCGTTAGCCATGCCTGGGAAGTGAGGGAGGCTTCATCTCAAGCCTGCCCTTTGCAGGTGGGGAGAGGGGCCAGCAAGAGTCTGCCCTGCAGTGGGCCTTGGGCCAGCCAGTCAGATGGTGTCCATCAAACCCATGCAATGTGCTGGGTTGGGCCAGAAAGCAAGACACACGGGGTCCCCGCACCCTGGGAGCTGGCCGTCAGCCAGAGACAAATGTGGGATCCATGGCATGCGTGGCATGCAGAGTTAGAACGGGAAGAGCTCTGAAAGGCATGGGGGACTCTAACAGGAAGTTACACTGAAGCCGAGGCCTCTGACTCCACACAGGGATTAGGCTGGAGTGGCGGGGAGGGGAGGGGAGCAGTCCTGGGGGCTGCAGTGCAAAGACAGGGCGGGTGCGGGGAGACGGTGGCAGGCTCCGATTTGACTCGTGCAGGGTTCTGGACAGGAGGCAGGAGCAAGGCCTGGGGAGGGAGACCCAGGCAGAGGCTACCCGGGGTCCTGGGGAGGAACCAGGAGAGTCCGAGCCGGGGCGGGGGGGGGCAGGCCTGGTTCGGGCATGTGGAGGGCTGCAGAGATACACGCGGCCCTCGGACGGATTCCTGGGTGTTGTGGGCCTGGCAGGCAAGCGGTGTGACAGTCGCAGGGAGGGGTGGATGAAGCAGGCTCTAGCGGAGTCAGTGAAGAAAAGTTCTTAGCCTGGAGCTGGAGGGGCAGCTGTCTTGGTGTCTGCCTGGCGGGAGCCTCTTCCTGCCAGAACTCAGACTTGCACTGCAAAAGCAGAGGTCAGAGCCTCAAGACCAGGCCTCCACCGCATCCCTGTTCTGTCTCTGGGACAGCAGCACACAGAGCTTCATTATCTGGCTCCTTACTCCACCCGGACAGTCACTGGGTGAAGGTCCCCCGTCTGCCTCGCCACCTCCCTCTAAAGTCACTTCTTTACAGTGGTCAGTTCCTGCTTTGCTCCCAGTGCCCTTGCCGTGGCCAGCTCAGACTTTCAGATGAAGCCAGACAGGTGACTTGGAGGGATTTTCTTGTTTGAGGGACTCCCCCGCCCGGCATTCAGACAGCCTGTGCCAGGCAGGGCAGCAGCAGCTGGGACTTCGTGTGGCATTCGGCTCGCTGCCTTCCAGACAGCACAGTGTTTATCTCCCCGTGCCAGCCCAGTGTCCCATTCTTCATCTCGAGGAGCCAGGAGCCAAGCAGTCCTGAGCTGCGTCTGTGCAGGGATGGGGGAGGCTCGGGCCAGCCCAAGACGGGACATCAACGACCGGCCCTGCGGGTGGCAGAAGACCACGAGGGTCTCGGTGGCGAGAGGCCAGGTCTGACCAGGGCCCTGCTGCCCGGCTCCTCTCCACAGCTTTCCTGGCTCCTTCCCCAGACAACAGCCAGCCCCACTCTGGCTGGGAGAGCAGCAGCTGGTGCGGCCCTGCAGTCTAGGGGACCTCCGGCTTCTGCTTCAGGGCCAGCATCGCAGCCACCACGGCCCCTCCTGCGGAGAGATCTTCAGAGGCCACGGTGCTTTGGCACCCAGAACCAGTTCCCGACGAAGTACCACGTGCGGGGGTCTGTCCGCCGGGGCCTGATCTGGCGGTCGCAGCGCCCAATTGGGAGTTTTCATGCGGCACATAACTTCGGAAGACTTTTCCTGCTTGATCATTTCCACTGCGCCCTTCCACCGAGCTGCTTTTTAGAAATCACTGAGTTGGGATGGCTAGGAGAGGAAGCGTGCGCCCTGAGGCATGAGGGTACCAGCAAATCCGGGGAAATTTCAGAATTCCCGGTATGTCTCCGGAAGTTCTGACTTGTGCGAAGCCTGCCCTCTGTGAGGTTTAACCAAGGGCCTGGTGACTTATTCTCCCAGTCACCTCACAAATATTTATGGAGGACCTGTGACGGATGAAGCGTCTCGCTTAGTGCCAAGAGCTTTCGGTCTTCTGCTCACAGGTCTGCTTTATGTCCTCCGGCTCCTCCCAGGAGGGGAATGAAGGTCTGTTAGGGTGCAGATGATGTTTCCACAGGCTCTACTTCCCTGGCACCTCCTCCTCACCCCCCAAGCTGTGGCCCAGCCCCATGTCTCATGGCCTTTGCTCTCAGAGCCACAAGGGAGCTCCGCCCCAGTCAGCAAGCAGCTCGTCCTCGAGCAGCTCACAAGGGCCCGGGCTTTGGGAATTTTCCCAAGTACCCTGGTGACGCCAGGGGCCCCTGAAGGTTTCTGGGTAGGGACGGACGCATCAAGAGAAGGGGGTTTGGGGGCAGCCAGTGCACCACACACATCACCTCCCCGGAAGTGTGCTCAGCTCGCCTTGCCTTTCCAGAAAGAGAGTCCCGTTAGCCAAAGAGTACACCAGGTGGTGTCTCTGCTAGCACCCCCTAAGGTGGGGGCCCAGGAGCACGGGAAGAGGAGGGAGAGCTACCGGAAGGCCAGCAGCCTCGTATTCGGAGGGGCAGCAGACAAACCTCGGCTCTGCCCATGCCATGGACTCTGGGTCACGAGACAGAAGACCGTGATGGAAACTAGAGGGGTTTGCTCTGCAGCGTTTGGCTCCAAGCCTTCCAGATGTTAGGAGGCGGCAGGAAGGTGGGTGGAGTTGGAAGGGATCTGGAGGGAGTGTGTGTGTCCTCCGGGGGCGGGGGGGGGCTCCCCTCCCTATGCCATCACCCTGGCTCAGGAATTTCTCAGCTCAGCCCAGGATTATCACTGCTGCCTCTTGGGGCCTCCCATGTCCAGGCATTGTGCACACGGCATTCTGACACCTCCCCACAGCCCTCGGGGGCCCTCACGGCCCCCAGGCTTCACCCACATCCTATTGCTGCCCAGTCTTCCAGCACAGGACACAATGCAGGTGGACTGGCAAGTCTGACAGGTCTGGGCACAGCACCCATGTCCTCCACTTACAGCTCCACAGCCTCTCACCCCTCGGTTTCCTCATCCGTGAAGTGGGCTGGCTGGTCCCTGCACCCTCCTCAAGTAGATACAGTGCATGTTCCTACACAGTGTCTGGCACATAGTCGGCCAGGAATGGTGACCCTTGTGCCCCAAACCTGCATCTCACCCGGAACCCAGAGCTCTCTCTGCCCGCCTGGCCTGGCTCTGCCAGTTGGGACCCTGCCCTTCAGGTCCAGCTCGGATAGCACTGGCTCTGTGGCTCATCCAGCTCGCAGCTACATCCTGCTGCCCTTTGGGCATATTTACATCTCCTTTGTGACTCTCACCGTGTTCTTCTCTGAATTGCTGTTATATTGGACATTCTCATCTCCCCCGCCAGAGGGCTGCTCCCCAAGGCCAGGAGACAGACTCTCTTGCCCCTTCTGTATCCCCTCCTGCTTTAGACACAGATCATCACGTAATGTGGTCATTAGCTGGTGCCGGCCCCATTCTGACAGCCATTGCTAACGAGGCAGCCGTGCTCACACCCGAGAGCCAGGAGGCCTGTTCACCGGCCCAGATCTCAGGATGGCTCGTGTAGGGCCATAGCCAGAGTGGCTGGGCCTGGACCCTCAAGGCCCCCTTTGCCCCAGGGCCCTGGTCTCGGTCACCTGTTCTGTGCCGTTCACTCCGGCTCTCCAGCAGTGCCGACAAGCAGCTTCTCCCCTCTATGCCTGGTGAGGGAAAGGTCATCCTGGCACCCACAGATGGGCAGGGAGAAGTTAGCTATGCAGAGGCAGGAGGGGAAGCCTGGGCCAGGAGAATTCAGGTGACCTCCAATGTTACCCTGGGAGGTGGTCCTGGAGCGTCTCAGGTGGCCCCCAAACACAAGGTGGCTGGACGAGGTGCAGGACACTGGAGTTAGGAACACACGGTGCCCCTCCGGGACAGTGCAGCCTTGAGCAACCCTGCACATCTCCCCTCCTCCCGGCACCTCCGTGCCAGCTTCCTCCTCCTCCTCTTCCTCCTCTTGTTTTCTCTTAAACCCTTACGTCATCAAAGCAGGCCATCTGCCCAGGTCACCGAGCCTGCAGATTGGCCCCTTCATTTTCCGTGTTGCGTGTGTTGATCAGGTTTCCCTGCGGAGATGATTCAGTTGGAGGCCTGATGTTGGCTTCCTCCCACCCCACAGGATTCGAACTGCTTCCACAGCTACCAGCAAGTGGCCACGGCGGACGTGCCCGCCAGTGCAGTTGGCCGTCATCCGCTCGCCCCCTGTGAAAGCAGCTTCTCTGATTTTCCGTGTTCGGCTCGCTACTGGAGGGGCCGCCCTGCTGGCTCCTGGCACGCAGCAGCTCCCCAGTTCCTTTCATGGATCTTTCCACTTCATATGCTCTTTCTCTCCCGAATGTCAGATTCCCTGCTTCTCCCCAAAGATGCCAAAATCTGGAGTGATAACACCAGTCTTTGAAAGAACAGCCTCTCCCCTAACTGGTCTTACTATTAATGCCCACAGGCCAACACTTGTGCATGGAAGTCACGTGGGTGCTCTGGGTGACGATCCAGCTCTGTTCCAGGCTGGCTCACCTCCCAGGTGCCCAGTTCGCAGGGGGTACCATCAGCCAACGTGGCCCCGCTGCTCATAAATGCAGGAGCCTGTGACAGGCCTCTGTCTGCCCAATGCGGACACGTCATTGCCAGTGTGATCATTCAAAGGCCAGGTGGGATCCGGGCCCGGGGAGTTGCCGGAAAGCAAGAGGGGGTCGGGCATGCAGAGAGGCATACGGGAGCAGGGCCTCTTGCTCCCTACCTGGCAGCACCCACCTCTGCAGCCTGAACTTAAGGCACTCAGAGCCACAGATCCCTGTCCCATCCTGGAGCGCCTGCCACCCGGGCTGGGGGCAGAGCATGCTTTTCCCAAAAGTCAAAAGTAGTACGGGGGTAGTATCAGTCTGGCCAAACATACGGCGTGAGTCCGTGTGTGCAATTTGCAGAAGAGGTGCCACCAGAGAGAAGAGAGGGAACTTCCTGCCCGCTGGAGGTGTCCTGAAGCTGGATCGAAGTGCTGGCACTAAAACTCATCCAAGGGGAACTCATGACCGGTAGATGTGGGGGAGGCCAGCAGGATCTTGACGACAGACACGGGGGCCTCGCTGCTCAGGGTGCCCAGCCTCCCCCAGGAGAGACCCTGCTCTAGGCCCTACGTGGACACAGTCACTGAGCCAGTCTCACAAAAAGCCGGGAAGCATCCGGTGGGCAATGGGGAGCTCATCTCCGGAGGCCGCCGCCAGGTCCCCCTGCGTGGTAGCCTCTTCCGCAGCCCCTGGGTCTCACCTGGTGGGGGCCACTTGGGGCGCAGACTGGCTCCCGAACCGGGGCAGGGTTCTGGAGAAGGTTCCGGCCCGGGCTGGGCTTCATGTTGGCCCCAAGGAGGCGCCAGCCTGGCTTTCACGACGGCAGCCATGATGGGATCACTGCTAGTGACTCAGGCTCTGACGCAGTTGGGTGGGGCCCGGGAGGCTGCAGTCTGCACACACTGCCGGGGTCACGGCCCTGCAGGGCTCAGCCAGTGGGGGACAGGCCCTCGGCACTGCGGGCCCCACCAGGCACCTCGGCTGTTTGCTCCCGCCCCGCGTGGGAGCAGGATCGGCTTGTGCTGAGCTCCGACTGAGGGGGGGTGGGAGGTGGGCTCTCTGTGCGGTGCGGGTTTTACAGGTGTCATTTCCGTGGTGGTACCTGCTGCTCTCGTTGGATCTGAAAATGTGTGTGCATTTTTCCTGCGCGGGACTGAAATGTCAGGGTCGTAGCCTTCCCCGTGGGCAGGGCCCTTTGGGGCCCTCCTGCCCCCTCCACCCAGGCAGCGTCCCAACCACTGAGCCTCCAGGGCTGGCTGCTCAGTGACAGGAGGCCTTGGTCCCTAGAAACACCTGCTCTTCATACCCAAAGGTTCGTCCTTGTTATCAACACCACTTACAGTTCTTCCCATGGACCAGTCAGGTCCCTCTCCGCCGGACATGGTCTGCACCCTGGGGAGCCCCACACTCAGAGCCGCGGCTCTTCTTTGGACTTCTTTGATTTTCCCTTTTCCCTTTTGGCCTTTTGCCATCTTTTTATCCATTTGTGCCAGTTCCAAGACTGTGAGCCTTGAAGAGAAAGGACATGGGGAATGATCGTCTGCTACCTGAGGGACCTGAGCCCAGAGCTCCCAGGTGGGGGGAAGGGAGATTGGTAGGGGCCCAGCATGGCTTCCTGTGTGCCCGGGTGCAAGGACAGCCTGGTAAATCCAGCCCCACACGTAGTGCCTGAGGATGAGGGCTCTGGGGAGACAGGGAGGCGCCACTCATGCCCCCCACCCGCCCCCAGCAGCCTGCAGGGTCTGCTTGTGCCCCTCCCGTTAGGGAAAGGATGTGGTTTCTGCCTGGGAGACCTGTCCCTGTCTGCCCTGCGCCATGTCCTCCTGCACTGAGCGGGCCATCGGTCCTGGGGCCCCGGAAGGTGTGGTTTTGAGCACCTACGCTTCATCTCCCTCCCAGTTCACCAGAAGAGTCTTGTCTCACGTCAGGCAGTGAACTCATTTCCCTCTCTGGCAACCACTGAATTTGAGAACGTCCTGTTTTACCATCATCAAAAGAAGTGAAACTGTCCCATGAAATAAAGTGGAACGCCCCATAAATGCCTAGGGAGCAACCAGGGTCTTTCCTTACAGAGTGGCTAGCAGCAGGAGGGCAGCCCCTGCCCGTCCTGCAGGGTCCCCTAGAGGATGGCACGGGGCCCGAGCCGCTGCAGGTGGCAGACAGTCACCAGGCAGGCCCTGCACCAGCCCTGCCTCCTTCCTGTCCCCCCACTGCAGCGGCCTCACAGCTCACCTGCACCCCAGGCCCCTCCTGACTCCCAAGCTCAGCCAAGTAGGAACCCCCGACCCACTGGGGAAGTGGCCCTGTCTCCTCTGGACCCTGTTGGGGGGGGCGGCACAAAGCGATGGACTGGGTCATTCCCATGTCCATTCAGCCGCAGGACCTCCTCCCCACCACAGACCTGCTCATTTCCCAGAGGTGCCCGGGGAGAATGTATTTTGGGGAAGTGCCGGCCCCAGGGTTCCCAGGATTCCTTTCCAAAGAGGCAGGAATTCAGTGGGGGAAAGGGAGGTGTGCGATCCCTGAGCAAGGAGGCTCTGATGAACCTCTTCCCCACTCCTGGAGCTGAACCATGGCATCACTGTCTGGGTGTGGGCACCTTGGCCCTGAGAGAGGACATCACTCAGCTGCGGTTGGCCCCAGGCAGGTCTCCGGGGATGGTGGGCACTCGAGGGGTAGGCATGGCCAGGAAAGCCTTCCAGCGGGAGGCGCCACCCTCCCACCCCGCCCTGGGATCCAAGGAGGGTGTGGGTGTGGAAGCAGGGTCTCACTCGGCCACCCATCTTGCCGTCAGCTGTGTCCCTGGGAAGCCGTCATGGATGTGCTGACCCCTTCACTGGCTCCCCCCGGCAGTGGACGTGGCTGGAAGGCATAGCTGGGCCTCCTCCTTGTCTGAGGCTCACACTGTTTTCCCTCCTGTCCCCCAGCTGGTCAGTGAGAAGGTCGGAGGGGCCGAAGGGACCAAGCTTGATGAAGACTTCAAAGAGATGGAGAAGGTACCAGGAGACGTGGTGCGGCCCGCCTGATGCCCGGCGCCGTTTACCCTCACGGGCCACAGCAGCCCTACAGCTGGGCCGCGGGGGGGGCTCATGGATGGACGGGTCCCCCGGCCCTGGGAGGCAGGGAGGCCAGCAGCCCTGAGCGCAACACGCCGTTCTTGTGTGGGCTCTGAGGCAGGTGGGGCCGGGGAGCAGCGCACGGGCTGTCCAGGGATGCCAGGTTTGGCCCCTGGCACCCCGATGGTTGCAAAAGCCCACACCCTGCCTCTCTTGACAGAAGGTGGATGTTACCAGCAAGGCTGTGACAGAAGTGCTGGCCAGAACCATTGAGTACCTGCAGCCCAACCCAGGTAGGGGTGCCAGCCAGCTAGGAGGGGTCCGTGTCAGCCAGGAATCGGCCGGTTACCAGAGCCTAAGAAGGAATGTGTGAGCTCAGAGAACTGAAGTGCCCAGGAGTAGGCAGGCGGGTTTCATGGGTGGCTGGATCCAAGGGTCCAAAGGATGTCCTCAGAGTCCTGCATTTCCTTTCCACTTCATCAGGCAGCTCTCGTTCTGTGTGGCAACCCTAGTCCAAAATCACCCTTACAGCTAATAGTCCCACCTGAAGAGCATCTTTTCCACCTAACCAACTCACTGGACCAGTTTGAATTGGTTGCCCACCCGTTTGCCAGGCCCACCTTTGGAGCATGAGGCGGGAGTCTCCTAGTCTGAGAGGGAGATGAGGACCTTTCCCTGAGGAAAATCCAAATCTGGGTTCCCATAGAAGGAGGTGATGGATGTGGGACCGGCAGCAACACCAGCCAGGTCCATTCGCGGCCTGGGCCGGGGACAGACCCGAGCGGGCAGAGGCAAGCACACAGCTCCTCCCCCATGCCAGGTGGGGGGCTATGTCTGGGGCACCTGGACCTGCACACACCTATGCCTGCCCCCCTACTTCTCTGGGGTGCTACTGCCCAGGCCAGGGAAGGGAGCTTCTGTGATCGGAGCTGTGCTCTAGGACGAGGAGACCCCGTGGGGTCCGGAGGAGCCAGTCACCTGCCCATTGCCAGTGTTCCTCTGTGGCTGAGGTGAGCAGAGGAGGGAAGTCTACGCAGGAGGTTCTCCTCGGAGCCTGGCCATCAGCAGGCATAGGAACCAAGCTTCCTTGGGTCAGGGCAGCGCTTTAAAAATAAGGGTGTTGGGGAGAGGGAGGCAGCCAGCAGCACTGGCCAAGTGCAGGCCTGGTTCTCGAGAGAGACTGGCCGCATGCCTACCCAGCCTGTTCTCTTCCAGCTTCACGGGCCAAGCTGACGATGCTCAACACGGTGTCCAAGATCCGAGGGCAGGTGAAGAACCCTGGCTACCCACAGTCAGAGGGCCTGCTGGGCGAGTGCATGATCCGCCACGGGAAGGAGCTGGGCGGCGAGTCCAACTTCGGTGAGGGCTCTGGAGGGCCAGAGCGTCTGGCACTGGACGGTGGGATGCCACTTCCCTGCCACTGCTCCAGAGTCTTCTACAGTGCCTGTTAATCCCCTGGGCGAGGGTGACTGAGGCTCCCAAGAACACCTTTCCTTCCTCAGTGGTGGTGAGCGAGCATCGGAGTGTTGCCTGTAGGGCCAAGGCCACTGGAAAGCCTACCCTCGAGCCACAGCTAATGCGGGGGAAGCCGTGGGGTGGGGGGCGTGGGGGGTTTGACACCCGTCATTGCCAACTCCTCCCGGCTGCTGGGGCTCAGACTTCAGGGACCCTTGTTTTGTCCTGAATTCTGGCGTCTGGGCCCTGGGGTGAGGGCAGGTTAGCAGGTTGGGGGCATCTTGGGCCCCGAGGCCCTGGCCTCCTGTGACAGCTTCTCTCCCGATCCCTGCCCTGCTGCAGGGGATGCTCTGCTGGACGCGGGGGAGTCCATGAAGCGCCTGGCAGAGGTGAAGGATTCTCTGGACATAGAGGTCAAGCAGAACTTCATCGACCCCCTACAGAACTTGTGTGACAAAGACCTGAAGGAGATCCAGGTGCTGCGCACCCCCATGCCCCATCCAGCGTGCCTGCCCTCACACAGCCCCCAGGGCAGGTGCCTCACAGCCCCGCTCCCCCACCTCTCCGCCCCGCCCAGTGTGCCCGTCCTCCTGCAGACCCCAGCATGTACCTCACAGCTCTGATGCCCTCCCCCCCCCCCCCCAGCACCACCTGAAGAAGCTGGAGGGCCGCCGCCTGGACTTCGACTACAAGAAGAAGCGACAGGGCAGGATCCCCGATGAAGAGCTGCGCCAGGCCCTGGAGAAGTTTGAGGAGTCCAAGGAGGTGGCCGAGACCAGCATGCACAACCTCCTGGAGACTGATGTGCGTCCGGCCCCCCCCCAAAAAAAAGCGGGGCGGTGGGCAGAGTCACTAATGCCCTGCCCATAGTGGGCTCAGCCCCTGCTCTGAGCCTGAAGGGGCAGCTGCGGGACCCGAGGGGCCTCTACCCGCCCCCAAAGCTTTCGGGTCTCCTCCAGCAGCGCAGGGGTCAGGCAGATGGGGAGGGGGCCAGCCCCTGTCCCGGGAGCATTCTAGCAAGACTTCCTAAAAGAGGGGGCCTTGGGGGTAGGGGTCACAGGGAGGGCCGCCCCTTCAGCGGGCTGCTCACTTGCAGATCGAGCAGGTGAGCCAGCTCTCCGCACTGGTGGACGCCCAGCTGGACTACCACCGGCAGGCCGTGCAGATCCTGGACGAGCTGGCCGACAAGCTCAAGCGAAGGTGAGCCCCAGCCCCTGGCCTTCCCTGTGGGAGCCGGTCCTGTTTTGGGCTGGGCCAGGGTGCCCTGGAAGCCCAGAGTCATTCCCGTGGATTCCTGGGCGGCCGTTCAGGGCTTCCAAGACCCCACCGCCAGCCTCCTCGACAGCCCAGCCCCGCTTGGAGCCTGTGTCAGAGCAGGGGGCTGGCTTCTTTTCATAAGGAATCCCCAGACTGCACTCGTAGGGTGGGGGCTCCGGGAGGGAGCAAGACCTCATCAGGCTTGCCGCAGTGTCAGAGGGGAGGGTTGGAGTAACCTGAGGCTGGGAGGCCAGAAGAAAAGAGGCCTTTCAGAGCTCTGGGCCTGAGGGGGTGGGTTACCCAGGGCCGGAGCGGACAGGGCTCCCCTCTGAGAGCTGTCACTAGTCTAGGGCCTGAGAAGGACAGCCTTGGGCAGCTGTGTCCCCAGGTCGGGTGGGCATGCTAAGGGGGCTGCAGGGTTTGGCAGGAACTGGCCAGTTGGCAGCCTCTAAGAAGGGCCTGAGCTGGGGGAGCTGACCAACTGGGAGGCCCTTTGGTTAGACCCATTGGGCCTCTGAGTCCAGGCCTGGTTTCAGGGGTCCCTCCCCCTACCCCAAGTCCTGGACAGCAGCATCAACGGTGGGGAGGGAGGTGTCCCTTCACCTTGGCACACACAGGACTCAGGCCCTGCTGGCTGCTCACAGCTCTCCCTCCCTGCCTGCAGGATGCGGGAAGCCTCCTCTCGTCCCAAGCGGGAATATAAGCCCAAGCCTCGGGAGTCCTTCGACCTTGGGGAGCCTGAGCAGTCCAATGGGGGCTTCCCCTGTGCCACGGCCCCCAAGATCACACGTAAGGAGTGGGGAGGGGTCGCCCCCAGCCCGCTGCTCTGTCCAAACTGCAGAGCCAGGCCCACCCCACTCCCTCTGGGGAAGGGGCCCAGCCCAAGGTTCTCAGCCCCCCTTTTTGCTTTGTCTGCAAGCAGCTTCGTCATCTTTCCGGTCTTCCGACAAGCCCATCAGGACCCCTAGCAGGAGCATGCGTGAGTGTCCCTGCGGGCACAGGCCCTGCCCTCACAAGCTCCCCACCTCAGTGCGTAACACTGCCTCCTGGTCTGTTCAGAAGGACCCTTCTCTGGTAGAAGCGGACGCCCCTGGGATTGGTCCTCTTGGCCCATCTCGGGCAGGGGAGGAGCTAGGCACTGGGCCTCCCCGTCCGCATGAGGGTCTTCCGTGAACACCAAGGGTGTCCCAACAGCCTCTAGGCTCTCCATGTGGCCGCCTGAGGGCTTCTGGTCATTCTCTCACCCTGATGCCACTGGGCATCCCCAGCTCTTCCCAGGAGCACGTTTGGAGTCCGTTTACGTCCCTCTTTTCCCTTGTCCCTCTTTTCTGACAAGGCTGGGGGGCAGCAGAGGAAGCGGCAGCTGTCCTTCAGGGGCCACGACCAGGCTGGGGCGGGCGGGGTGGGAGGGAGCCAGGGGTCTGAGCCGAGCCCCTGCCCCCAGCACCCCTGGACCAGCCGAGCTGCAAAGCGCTGTACGACTTCGAGCCTGAGAACGCCGGGGAGCTGGGCTTCCATGAGGGCGACGTCATCACGCTGACCAACCAGATCGATGAGAACTGGTACGAGGGCATGCTCCACGGCCAGTCGGGCTTCTTCCCCCTCAGCTACGTGGAGGTGCTGGTGCCCCTGCCGCAGTGAGGGCGTCGGCCCCGTCCACACGGCCTGCATCCCACCTGCGTCTGAGGCGCTCCTGGGGCTGGGGGGGGTGGGGTGGGGAGGCAGGCCCCCCCCTCGGGGGGCAGCAGGGGCGGGGGAGGTGGGGACCACTGATGGTAGCGCTCACCCCCAGCCCCCTCTCCACGCAGCAGTCGGCCGGGGCTGCTCCCTGACTGCATCTCCCCAGCCCCGCGCCCCGAGGGGGCGAACACTAAGGTGCTCTTAGAAACACTAACTTCCTCCCGCCCGTCCAGGAACGGGTAACTCCAGGTGGGCCCCCTCACTCACACACGCACACATGTGCGTGCACACACACCCTGTCCTGTCCCTCCTTCGTCCCCTCTATTCTGGGGTGGCCCCCACCCCCCAGGAGACCTGCCCTTAACAGGATGAGCTGGAACATCTGTGCCGCTGGGTGTTCTGAGCAGGCCCCGCGGCCGAGACTCACCAGCCCTGCTTTTAAAGTACCCCACAGCACTCCTTCCCAGCCCCAACTCCAGGCCTCCCCAGGCCCCGGCACACCCGGGGTGCCACCTCCCTGGGGAGACACAATCCTGGGGTCCTCAGGGTTCCCCTAAAGACCGGCCCTTCCCTGAGCAGCCTTGGAGCGGCTGTCCTCTCCCTCCCGCAGGGCACTCAGCCCTGCACGCCGGTGCCCTCCCCCCGTCCCGCACCCTCTCCTCAGTTCCCCGTGTAGGGTGCCCCACCCCGACAAGCACACAGACGTTTTTCTCGGGCACGAGCTGCCACCACCAGCTGTGCACGCAGCACACCCGTGTGCCCCCGCAGACGGGAGCACAGGAGTCTTGCAGCCTCTGCTCTGCTGAAGGTCAAGTACACAGGCCTTGAGGCATCTTCCCAGACCCCTGGCTGCTGGGACTACCCTCAAGAGAGGGTCACAGGCGCCTCCCCCTCCTGAGCCAGCCGCTGTGCCCGCAGCTGACAGTGGCCCCAGGCAGGCAGCTGCCCTGACCCCCAGGGCCCAGCCCTGCATCCACTTGCTCTCTTGCCTCGTCCAAAAATTGGCTCAACTGGGGGACTTCGGGACTGGATCACATTCCCCCCTCCTCTGATGACTCAGCAAAGCCCTGGGGACACCAGGCTCTGCTCCTGCCTGAGCCCCCCCCCCACCATTGCCATTCCGGGGGGGAGGCACCGACCTCCCAGCAAAGAATGAGCAGCGTAGCCTTGGTCACAATCAAGGGCAGATCAAAATGTAATCCTGATTTTTTTTTAAAAAAAGTATTAAAGGTCTCTTTCTAGAGCCTCTCGCTTGGTTGTGGTGTGGGGTGGGTCTTCCCCCAGCTCCCCTGGACCCTCACGGCTCCCCCGAGGCGTCCCCTGTCAGGGCAGGGCCACTCCCGGGGAGGGTACCTGCCCCCCAGGAGCCAGGGAGGGCGAGCTGTCCCCTGCCCAGCCCTGGCCCCGGGAAGCCCACACCATGGCTGCACGAAAAGCGTCCCCTCCTGCACCGGCCAAGGTGCCACGCCGCGCAGACAGCTGCCCACGTGCCCAGCGATGAGTGCGGGGGCGGCGAGCAGCCCCAGGTGAGACACACGCCCAGGCTATTCGCTTCTCCCCTTTATTATCTGTGCCACAAACAGAGCCCCCAGACCCATTCCCCCTCAGCCGGAACCACTGGGGGCTCGGAGTCTGACCGAGAGGCCCTCGGAGGTGGTGGTGCCTCAGCTCCCTTGTTTAAGGAGGCTGTAGACCTGCTCCAGGACGTGGCCCAGGCCCTGGTCCTTGGGTGTCCTGCTGGCCAGGGAGATCTGAAACGGGCAGGGCTGGCGCCTCAGGGCTGGGCCCAGTGGTCCTGCCCGCCCCCCCATCCTGGCAGAGGGGCTCTACTAACCGAGGTACACAGTAGTGTCCCGAAAACGTTTTATTTTTAAAGGAGGCGGCCCCCCCTTGCAATGTTCTGGGTTTTGGCGGGGGGAAGGGGGTGCTCTCTGCACATTCCACATCCTGCTCTCTCCCCAGCTGCCTCCCTGCCAGGCTCTCACACCCCCTGTGTGGGGAGCCACCCCCGACCCCACCAGCCCAGTGACGGGGTGGAGGGGACCCGTGGCAGCTTGAAGTTCTGCTCACTAAGTTTGAACAAAACAAGCATGCAAAACTGCATTTCTCTACCTAGTAGAGTTGAAAATGCCTTCTGAGAAGGACTTCCATGTCAGAAGTAAGTCAGAAACCACCCCCCCCAGGCCACCAAGCCCTATGTGTCCCCCTAAATGACTGTAGGGCGGGCGAGCTGGAGAAACCCCTCAGGGTACCAGCTGCGCTCGGACGGCAGCCTCCTGTGCGCTCCCCGCGGGCGCCCAAGCAGAGAGAGGGCCCCAGCGTAGCTTCTCCCCAGCCCGGGGTCCGTGCGCCTTTACGCTTTCAGCTGCATTTCAGTAGTGCTCCCGGTCACCGTCACCACCCACATGTGGCCGAACAAGCTTTCATATCCAGCTGAAGTACTTTATACAGAACAATTTAGGACAGCACTGTTTCTCAGGCTGTCCCTGGATAGATCCTTCGGGGCTCCCCAAGAACTGTCTTCCTCTGCAGGAGACGGGGCATGAGTCTTACCTTCAGCTTGTCGAGGTACGTGTGCTCCTGGCTCCAGGGCTCCTGGAACCTCACGAGGTCCGGGGCGCCCTTGTAGAACTCCACCAGCAACATCTGGAGGACGGGGGACCGATGGGACCCCTGGCGCCCGCCCTCCCGCGCAGGCGCTCGGGACACAGCAGCGAGCACCACGGGCGCCTACCGCCGCCTCTCGGGGGGCTCCCAGTCCTATACAGCACACAGGCGCTACCCAGGACCCCAGGACAGACCACCCGGGAGCGCCACCAGAGGGAAATAAGGGAGCTTCGCAGGAGGGCCCTGGAGGGGGGAGACGGAAGGGGCACCCCCTCCCCCGGCAGAGGGAAGCACCAGTGATTCTGAATGTCCCCACAGACCTGCCCCCGCCCCCTTGTGTAGCCTCCTCCCACGCAACAGCGGATCCGCAATTCCACAGGTGTGATCTACTAGCTGTTTTTAAAACGGCTGTTGGGAATGTGGGCACTGAAAACATTCATCTGGGCACCACCGGAAATCCCTCACGTGTCTTCAATCAGTGGCAGGTGCAGAGGCGCGAGGCCGCGGCACCTCCAGCAAGTTCCAGAACAGCAAGGAGGCCAGGTGGGGGGGAGGGTGGCGGGGGCAGGTGGGCAAGAATCTGGGACTTGAGTTTCGGCCGCGGAAGAGGAGTCTGACCCCTGCTCCGATGAGTCCCGCAGTATCGCCCCGTCCAGCTGGGGCCCCAAAGCCCCGCCCTCCCCTCCCTGGGGCCCCGCCCTCCCCACCCGGAAGTGAGCTCACCATCTCATGCAGGATGTCATTAGTCAGAAAGTTGTCCTGGACGTAGGCCATCTCCACGTCCATGGGGATGCCGTAGTCACTGGGCCTTTGCTGGCAGGGACACAAGCCGGTCACCAGCAGCCACCTCCAGCGCCCCATCCCATGAGGGATGTGCCCTGGGCCAGCAATGGGAGAATCGAGACTCCAGCTTCAGGGCCACGTGGCCCTGCCCCCCGCACGAGAGGTCGGGAATAGCTCTCCAAACCCCATTTCCGACCCCAGGACAGGCTCGGGAAGGAGGCCGTCTTAGCAACAAGGGCAGCATGCTCCGTGTGGAGCGCACACTTTTCAACGTCCCTCCCGGCCCAGGCCTTCACCAGAACCTCAGAGAGTGCAGGGCTTCTGTTCCCATCTCACAGGAGACACCGAGGCCCCAGCCCCCTCCCGGCCCCGCCTACCTCAGGCGGCGGCATCACCCAGAAGGGTGAGATCTTGGACTCGGGGCCCGGATTGCCAGAGTAGTAAGGGGCTGCAGGAGGAGAGTGAGAGTGGGGGCTGGGCCCGGAGGGGTCAGCGGCCCAGGAGGGCCACGCGCACGCGCACGCGCGCCGGGCAGCGGGACTTACAGCAGAGCAGCGCGAGGCAGGGCTGGAAGCCGTTGCTGGAGCCCTGCAGGCGCAGCTGGTAGTCCATCTGCGAGTCGATGTCCTGCAGCGATGGCAGCGCGGGGCTGTGCGGGTGGCTGTGGTACCAGCCCACCAGGGACAGGCCCCGCAGGAGCAGGCTCTGGTAGATCTGGGGGGCACAGGCGAGGCTGGGGCCGGGCGGCGCGGGCCGGGGGCTCTACCAGCCCGTGTGCGCGCACACCCGCCGCGTTCCGTCCCCATGTGAGGCCAGCACGGAGTGTGTGCCTGCTGTGTACCAGGCCCGGGGACGCAGCGGTGGCCAGGACCCTGCCCCCACCCTCCATGAGGCCAGTGGAGGGGGCACAGTCAACAAATACATTAAAAAAAAGACGCACCTGTCACCACAGCAAAGGCAGAAGTTTACTGGGGGCACTGCGGTATCCCTAGCTCATGGAATAATTCCTGGCACACAGTAGGCACTCAAATAGTTAAGTGAGGAGCTAGGTGGGTGTGTGCGCGCTTGCGCAGGACAGGCATTTCCGGATGCCTGAAGCAAGTAGGGGCGAGCGGGGCAAGAGCCAGCTGGGCCGGGAGAAGGCGGGTGTGGAACGCTTGGCACAGCGCCGGGCACACGCAAGGCCGCGCCGGGCAAGCACTGCTAGAGTGGCAGCTGATATTCGCGGGGCTGTCACTGCACGCCGGGCCCGGCATGCAGACGGGGCTTCAGAGGCAAAGGGGACGGGCCACCTGTGCCCAGAGGAAGGATGTCCGCGGGGTCACAGCCACGGGGCGGGCACTCACACACACACACACACATTTGCACACCTGTTGAACTAGGACACCGTGCTAGCCACCAGGACACGGTAGCCAGGACAGCTGTGTCCACCCCCGCCCTCCCCAGAACACCTTGACCCCACGTGTCCCCTCACCTCCTCTTCCATGGTGGCGGCCATATCCGCATCCCCCAGCCGGCTCCGACAGGGGAAGGCTCTCAGCACCGTGAGCACTGCGCAGAGGTGGGGAGAAGGTGTAGACATCATCCCCGGCCCCAAGCACCCCCCTGCCCACCTGGCCCCAAATACCCACTCTGGCTGTTGATGTCCCAGCGGCCCCCCAGGTACCCCACGACCTCGCTGCGAGTCAGGTGGCTGTGGAAGTCCTGGGGAGGGGGTGGACATCGGAAGAGGGGCTCAGGCTGCGGCCCAGCCCCAAATGTCTATCCGCAGGGCCAGAGCCCTTGCTATGTGCAGGGACCACCCCACCCACCTCCTAGGTTCAAACCTTGAGTGCCTACTGTTTACCAGCAGTGACAGGCAGACAAGGTCCCTGCCCTCATAGAGCTAACATTCCAGGGACCCCTCCCAGGTGCCCCAGCCACCTGCCCAGGCCTGGCCTTGGCCCACAAGGGACAAGGTGGCAATGGGGCACGCACCAGCAGGAATAGCACGTTGC
The DNA here is from genome assembly GCF_964656455.1 of Halichoerus grypus. Taxonomy (NCBI): domain Eukaryota; kingdom Metazoa; phylum Chordata; class Mammalia; order Carnivora; family Phocidae; genus Halichoerus; species Halichoerus grypus. The sequence goes on from NC_135712.1 coordinate 213,393,471, forward strand.
TGGAGATGGCCACGTTGAACGGCTGGAACTTGTTGATGGCAGCGAAGGATGTTACTTCCACCAGTGTGTGGGGGTTCCTGCTGGAGCCAGAGGGTCCCACAGCTTCAGGAGCTAGCTCCCCAGGCCTCCGGAGCCAGCTCTGAGCACGGGAGGCCTTGTGCCCACCCTACTCCTGCTCGGGCTGCCCCCACTCCCGCGGAGCGAGTGCACACGGGGGGGGGGCGGGGGGACAGGGGTTGGTGGCAGCGGGCACACGGTGTGTCTGACCTGGCAGAGTCGCGACTGCCCAACATGCAGTAACGCACAGGCACCCGGATCTTGTTTTCCACTCGCTTCCCGGGGGGCACGGCCTCTGTGCGTGTGGGGTAACGGAAAAAAGACAGCATCAATCCCTCCCAGCCCAGAACCGGAAAACAAAAGCCCAGGCGGCCCAAGAAAGAAAAGCCTCCAGAGGCAGCTTGAAAAATCAGGCCGCAGAACCAAGAGATCAAGGTGGCGAGTTAACAAATCGGAAAAAGGAGATTAAAATGCCAGATGAAGGGGGGCTTAGGAAATCAGGTGAGTACCTCAGGAAACCAGGCAGGGGGCCAAAAGAATCAGGCAATGAGGCAAAGAAGTCCTTTAGGGGAGCATGGAAATCAGGCAGCATGGGAAAGAAATTAGGCAGCGGGGATAGGAAGTCAGCCAGGCATCTTGGGAGCGCTGAGAAAAGGAAAGGCCAGATCTGTCCCCTGCCACCTCCCTCACCTTACTTGTGCCCGCCTCCTGCGCGGCCTCCTCCCCTCCCCTAAGCCTCTCACCTGGGTGGGCAGGCTCCAAGGGTCCCTTCGCAGGTGGTCTCCGACTCTTGTCCTCGGTGGAGACCCCTGCCAGAACGTCCTCCTCTTCTTCCTCCATCAACAGCTCCTCCTCCTCCCCTTCACTGGCAGGGCTCTGGTGGGGAGGGGGCGGGGGTGGGGGACGGCCGCAGCACCCTCAGCTGGGTGCCGCCCACCCTCCTCACCACGGTCCACCCAGACCTTTGGCTGGCCTGAGCCTTAGGTTCCTGCCATTGCCCCAGATGTCCACTAGAGGGAGGGAGGGAGCAGAGGCGGCCTACGGTTCTGCCGCAACTCCCGTCTGAGCGCCTTGCAGAAAAACCAAACCTGGCCTCTGCTTTTTACAAGCTGTGTGGCTTCCCGCAAGCGCCCTAACCTCCCTGAGCTCTATTCTCATCTGTAAAACCACACAATGACCTTCACTTGCATAAGGACAACATCGGGGTGAAATAAGATAATGCCTGCAAAGCAATTAGCATGCCTCCTGTTGAATTCACTCATTGGGCAAGCCGGTGCTTACAGGGATTATTTTATCAGAGTCTCTCAATAATCCCTCCTCCTGACCTCCCCTTAACTGCCTGTGCTGGGGTGACTTCCCAGTGTCCAAATCCAACAGTCACATAGTCTCTGTCCTCCTCCCCCTCGCCGCAGTGTCTCACTGACCCTCCTTCTCCTGGGAACTCCTCAGGGACCTCACACCCCTCCCACCTCTCCGGCCCCTCAGTCTCTCACCCCTCCTCCCCCATGCCCAGGCTCGGTCCTCGGGCCTCTTCCCTCCCTACCTGCTCCCCTCCTGGGCAGCCTCGTCCACTCTCCCCCCTTGTCTATGGCAAGATGACGCCCACAGTCCTGTCTCCAGCCGGGCCCTCCCCTGAGCTCCAGACTCGGGGGTCCAGCTCCAGACTTGGAGGTCTCTTTGTGGGGGGCTCCCGGGCGTCTCACACTCAGCTGGGTGACACTGCACCGGACTATCCCCCACACCTGCTCCTCCCCAATCCCCATATCTCTGAGGATGGCAGCTCCAGCCATCCTCAGAACAAAACATCCCTTAGCAGTTAACCAACATCTCATGCAGCTGCAGATCCCGTGAGATCCACTTTCAAAATTAGCCAAAACCTGCCCACTTCTTCCCCCATCCATTGTTGGGCTGGCCCACCCCATCATCTCCCACCTGGACCGGCTCAGCCTCCTATACTGGTCCCCAGCTCCCACCCTCGCCCTGCCTCCCAGTCTGTACTGCATACAGCGGCCACCAGAGGGCGCCTGTGGGCCCCTGAGTCAGGTCTGTCCATCCTCTGCCCCTAGCCTTCCAGGGCTCCCACCCACCTCGGGGTAAAAGCCCAAGTCCTCCCTGCCTGTTCCCAGCCTGCCAGCCGCCCTACAGATTTCAGGCCTGCCAGCCAGATATACATATCTGATACATAGGGGTACTGTGGTCATCTTTATTTTACATACGAAGACGACTTAGGACCCAGAGAGGGTCTTTGGTTGGTTAAGTCCAGCCAGCTGGTGAATACTCAAAGATCTATTATTATCGTAGCATTCGAAACTCAACCAGATCTGGTCCCTGCCAATGTCCCCAGTCCCCTCAGCTACCCAAGACACGTGAGCCTCCCGCTCTATCTGCTAATCATGGCCCCCCAAGTGCTGTGTTGCTTTCTGCCAACGTGGCTTGGCTGTGCCGTTCCCGCCCTCTGAAAATTCTCTTCACCTTGCTCTGACAAACTCCTGCTCATCCCACAGGGCCCCAGCTCCAACGCCCTCACTCTGGGCACTCCTTATCCAACAGCGCGTCCGGGAGAGCTTGCTCCGAGGCTGAAGGACGCACCTCATCGGCAGCAGCAGTGGGAATGTGGAGCTGGTGTCGCCGGAGCCAGGCTGCCTTGTACTTGTCCAGTTTCTGGCCCTTGTACTTGACAGAAGCCCAGCCACAGCCGGACTTCTTGGCCGGGTTCACCAGCTTTTTGCAGTGGGTGGCCCAGGCGCTGGGTGAGTTGAACACCTGCCCCGTTTCCTGCCACACGATCCTCCCGTCGGGCTGCAGGTCCCCCATGAACTTCTTCCCCTGCAGTTAACAGTGGCCTGGCTGGGCCCGGGGACCTGGGACCCACCAAGGCCCCTCCAGGAAGTCCTCCCTGACCGCCTGCTGCTCCCCAGGGCTTGGCACCCACTTCCGCCTACAGCATCCCTCCCAGGAAGCCTTCCAAGGCTTAAGTGCCTCCCAGCACCTGTGTGTCCATTATCACAGTCCTCATCAGCCCGGGCTGAAAGTGCCCAGCTCTGTGTCTCCACCCCTCACTGGACTGTGAGCCCCCAAAGGGCAGGGACGGGGTCTGCTCGATCCCTGACACACAGCGCACAGTCCGGCGCGCAGCAAGCGCTCCGCTCATAAACTGCTCCCGCTCCCAGACCTACAGCAACAGCAGCGAGCCCGGAAAGCACTCACGGTGGAGCAGGCACCCTGCCGGGCGCTGTATTCATTTAATCCTCACACAACTCCGTGAGGGGGAAAAAAAATGCCATTTTATACATGAGGGAACCAGGATATGGAGAGGCTGAGCAAGGTCCCACAGCCGGGAGAGCGGTGGTGTCCTCTTCTGAGCTCAGTTTCTCCTTTGTGCAATGGGGTGTTTGGTAAACGAAGTCCTCCTGCCCAGAGGGGCTCCTGCTGGGTCTGGATGCTCGGTTTCAGCTTTCCCTCCACACACCCGGGCTCGGCCGGCGGCCAGGGAGCTCTGGGCCTCAGTTTCCCCTTCCTGCCTCAGCCGGGATGGGATGGGGGTAGGGGCGCTCACCAGGTAGTAGATGGACAGCACCCCGGCGCCCGGCTCCAACAGCGCGTCTTTGAGGAGCACCCTCAGCGTGACCGCGCGCCTGGTGAGCGCGCCCCCCGGCCCGCCGCAGCCCCCGGCCCCGGCCCCGGCCCCGCAGCCTCCTCCTCCTCCTCCTCCTCCTCCGCCGCCGCCGCCGCCGCCACCGACGCCTCCGCTGCGCGCGCTGCCCGCTCCAGCCGGCCGCTCGGGGTCCTCGGCCTCCGCCTCGTCCTCATCCTCGTCCGGCGCCTCCTCGCCCGCGCCGCCCGCCGGGGACAGCGGCTCCGGAGCTGCGGGCAGCGACAGGCTGCACGGCGCCGCGCGCCCCCGGCCGCCCCAGCCACCCCGCCGGGTGCTCCCCGGCCCCCGCCAGGCCCGCCGTACCTGCCATGGCCGCTCCGCCCAGCGCCCCGCGCCCCGCGCGCCGCGAGCCCTTTCTTCCCGGCACGTGACACGGCTCCGCCCCGAAGGGGAGGTGCCCCCGCCTGGGGGCTGGCGGGGAGCTCGGCCGGCCGGGGCGAGCGGGGAGACTGAGGCCTCGCGCCTGTGCGCCGACTGGGAGCCGGGGCCCTCAGCCCTCCGGGACCATTCAGAAAACGGAGGCCCAAGGCTACCTTCCGTGGGAGGCGCGTGGCAACATACAAGTGGGGAAACTGAGGCCCCGGGACTTCGGCTTTCGGGGAACTAGTGCCTCCACTCCAGGCGACCCGTTATTGGATTGAGGCCTGGAGCTGGAGGCTACGGGGGACTCAGCTCATTGGGACCAGACGGGAAACTCGAGGGGCCAGAGATCTCGGTCGTTGAGACCAGGGGAGAAACTGAGGCCCTGAGAACGAGCCACAGCGCCCTGGCGCTGCAAGCCAGAATGGGGAAGGAGCCCCGCGCCGCGGCTCTAAAGCGTCCCAGCCGACGTCAGTCTCTAAAGGGTTAACTCCCAGTCCCTGAACTGATTCCACAGTTGGACCGGCGCCCAACAGCCAATTATAGGAGGGTCATTTAAACTTTAACCAATAGGCAGCAGCCGCTGGATTCCCCTCAGCCAATCAGTGTTAAGCTGCTGCTTCCGCCAAACTCGTCCCCCTCAGCCAATCAGCAGGAGCTCCTGGGCTTCCCGTATCCATTCAGTTGTAGAGTTTGGTCCTCCGCCAGCCAATCAGGTCCCGGGTCAAAAAAACGCGTCCGCCGTCTGGCTCTCCGCCCCACTTCCCACGCCCCCTTGCGCGGGGTGTTAGTAGGCGGAGCCCGGCTGGGTGTTCGCTGGGCGGGTGCGTCCCTGTCTTTTGTCCCCGTTGCTTGGCCCGGGACCTTTGCTCCGAGGCGCAGCGACACTTCCCAGAACTGACAGGACTGGAAGTCCGGGGTGGGGGCTCCTAGCCTGCGGGGAGCCATGGGCTGGGCTCTGCCGCGGACGGGTTTACTCGGCCCCCGTCTGGAAAGGGGGACAGGACATTGGGGGTGGGGGCGGGGATGTTCAGGGAGGGTGGTCTGGAGTCCGACCGGACCTGGCTCCAGACCCTGCCCCACCACTTCCCAGCCCTGTGACTTTGGCCAAGTGGCTCCTCGTCTCCGGTTCACCATGGGGGCAATAATAATATCTACCTCGGGGCTGTTGCAGAACAGGGCTTGACATCTATCTAATAAGAGCTGGATAAATTTTTGTCAAGTCCACGCCTGCTTTTGGAGTTTCTCACACACGCCCCGCCGCCACCACCACCACCCCAACCCCCCCACCCCACCCCACCCCACCCCCGTCCAGCTACCAACTGGGCATTCCCTAGCATCTCCAGACTCTGACCTTAGTTTATACCCCCATATCCTTGCCCATGTTCTCTTTGACTGTGTTCCCAAGACCCTGGGCCAGACCTCCAGCCTCTCCATCTTCCTCATCCATCTTCCACCCTGGCCCCAGAGGGATCTTACTAAAATGCAACCATGACCACCTCCCTCCCCTGCTCTAAATCCTTCTATGGCTCCCCATTGCCTTTGATAAATAAAATTAAACTGCGGTGACCTTACTAACCATCTATGACTCCCCTTTATGGCAGGTATTGTTATCAACTTTGTAAGACAGTTCATCAGATGAAGAGATTACCAAGTCAGACAGCTCTTAAATGGATTCCAAAGGCTATTTTTCGCTATGTGTATAAAGTCCAGGCAGCCCTGTAATGATTAAGGAAGTTGAATTTGTAATTTTAAGACTCCGCAAAAAGAAATCTCCAAGCCCAGATGGAGAATTCTACCAAAGTTTCAAAGAAGAAATTAACACCACTTTTAAATAATCTCTTCCAGAAAGTTGAAGAGGAGGGAACACTTCCCAATTCATTTTATGAAGATAGCATTACCCTGATAGCAACACCCAGTTAAGGGTAATACAAAAAAAAAAAAAAAGGAAAGGAAAGGAAAGAAAACTATAGACCATATTCTTCATGAATAGATGCAAAAAATCCTTAACAAAATATTAGAAAATAGGGGCGCCTGGGTGGCTTAGTCGGTTAAGCGTCTGCCTTGGGCTCAGGTCATGATCTCTGGGTCCTGGGATCCAGCCCTGAGTCTGGCTCCATGCTCAGTGGGGCGTCTGCTTCTCCCTCTCCCTCTGCCCCTCCCCACCCCTTGTGCTCTCTCTGTGTCTTAAATAAGTAAGTTCTTTTAAAAATATATTAGGAAATAGAATTCGGCAATATGTAAGAAGAATTACATACTATGATCAAGTGGAGTTTACTCCAGGGATGCAAAGCTGGTTCAGTATTCAAGAATCAATGTTATCCACCATATTTAACAGGCTGTGGTAGGTAGAGTAATGGTTCCCTAAAGATGTTCACATCTTAATCCCCAGGACCTGTGCATATGTTAGGTTACATGGCAAAGGGAATTTAAACTGCAAATGGAGTTTAAATCGTTAATCAACTGACTTTAAAGAAATTATCCTGGATTATCTGGATGAACCCAATGTCATCACAGGGTTTCCAAAAAGCAGAAGTGAGAAATGACAGTGGAAGAAATTGAGAGTGATATGATGTAAGGATTGTACCTGCATTGCTGGATTTGTAGATGGGGAAAGGGGACCATGAGACAAGGAATGCAAGAAGCTTCTAGAATCTGGAAAAGGTAGGGAAATGGATTCATCTTTTGAGCCTCCAGAAAGGAAGGTAGCCTCGCCAACACCTTGATTTCAGCTTTGTGAAATCCACGTAGGCCTTGTACAGAGCTGTAGGGTAACACGTCTGTGTTGTTTTAAGCCTCTACATTTACGATAATTTGTCAGAGCTGTCCCAGAAAACTAACACACAAACTAAGGAAGAAAGGTTGAAAGAGCATTTCAATGATGCAGGAAAAGCATTTGACAAAGTTCAACACTCATGCATGACACAAACTCTCAGCAAACTAGAAACGGACAGAAACCACCTCCACGTGCTGAAGAACATCTGCAAATCTTCAGTTAACATTTTACTTAATGATGAAAGACTAAATATTTTCCCCATAACAGAGGGAACAGGGCACCCATATCCAACACAGTCCTGGAAATTCTAGCCAATGCAATAAGGCAAGAAAAGGAAATGAAAGGCATTCAAACTGGAAAGGAAAAAATAAAACTAGCCCCATTTACAGATGACATGATGGTCTTCATGAAAAATGCCAAGAAAGATACAGGAATACATCGTGCTCATGTGTTTCACTTTATTGCACTTCACTAATATTTCATTTTTTTAATAAAAGGTTTGTGGCAACTCGCAGCACCGTTTTTCTAACAGCATTTGCTCATTTCATGTCTGTGTCACATTTTGGTAATTCTCATACCATTCCAATCTTTTCCATTATTATTATATACTTATGGTGGCTCATGGGAAGAGGGCAAAATATTAACAGTACCAGGAGTTTGGAAGGAGTTGGTTCATAGATGAGGTTGAGAGAGACAAGTAAAGACTCTAAGTAAAGATTCTTAACCATAGAGCACACCCTGATAGTTACCAGAGGGATGGGAGAAGTAGGTGATGGGGATTAAGGAGGGCACTTGTCATGATGAGCATTGGGTGATGTATGGAAGTGTTGAATCACAATATTGTACACCTAAAACTAATATAATGTGTATGTTAACTAACTGGGATTTAAATAAACCTTTAAAGATTTTTTTAAAGTACAATCTATTCCTCCAAGGTGGGGCTCAAACTCATGACCCCAAGATCAAGAATCGCATCCCCTAATGACTGAGCCAGCCAGGTGCCCCTTAAGTAAAAACACCTGGCTGGTTCAGTCAGTGGAGCGTGTGACTCTTGATCCCAGGGTTGTAGGTTTGAGCCCCACATTGGATGTAGAGATTACTTAAAAATTAAAAAAAAATTAAAAATCTATGCCTAAAAAGAAATAAATGCACATCTGTGTGCTAGCAGTGAAATCTGGAATGAAAAATACAATGCTGGGGCGCCTGGGGTGGCTCAGTTGGTTAAGTGTCTGCCTTCGGGGGGCACCTGGGTGGCTCAGTCAGTAAGCGGCTGCCTTGGGCTCAGGTCATGGTCCCAGGGTCCTGGGATCGAGCCCCGCATCGGGCTCCCTGCTCCGCGGGAAGCCTGCTTCTCCCTCTCCCACTCCCCCTGCTTGTGTTCCCTCTCTCGCTGTGTCTCTCTCTGTCAAGTAAATAAAATCTTTTAAAAATAATAATAATCTTTAAAAAAAAAGTGTCTGCCTTTGGCTCAGGTCATGATCCCTGGGGTCCTGGGATCAAATTCCACATTGGGCTCTCTACTCTGTAGGGAGCCTGCTTCTTCCTCTCCGTCTGCCTGCCACTCCGCCTGCTTGTGCTCACTCTCTCTCTCTCCCTCTCTCTCTGTCAAATAAATAAATACAATCTTATGAAAAAAAAGAAAAATACAATGCTGTTTATAACTGTTCAAAAAAAGAAATGCTTAGATGTAAGTCTACCAAAACAGGTACAGGACTTGTATGAGAAAACTATACCTTGCTGATGAACAAAATCAAAGATTTATTTCTTTTAAGATATTATTTATTTATTTGACAGAGAGAGAGACAGAGAGGGAACACAAGCAGGGGGAGTGGGAGAGGGAGAAGCAGGCTTCCCACCGAGCAGGGAGCCCCATGCGGGGCTCGATCCCAGGACCCTGGGATCATGACCTGAGCCGAAGGCAGACGCTTAACCACTGAGCCACCCAGGCACCCAAAATCAAAGATTTAAATAAGTGAAGATATAGACCACGTCCATGGATAAGACTCAACATCATAGGGGCGGGGCAGTGGAGCTCATGACTCTTGATCTTAGGGTTTTAAGTCCAAGCCCCACATTGGGTGTAGAGATTACTTAAAAATAAAATCTAAAAAAAATAATAGACGACATAGTAAAAATGTCAGGTGTTCCTCAATTGATATGCAGGTGCAATTCCTATCAAAATCCCAGCAAGATTTTTTGGTAGGTTTAGGCAAGGTTGGCCTAAAGTGCAGGCAGCCTAAAGGGCACTCAGACCTTCCTCTATGTTCCTGCCCTGTCCTCTCTTGACACATTCTTTGCTGCCCTGGCACTTTGCTCCTCCTTATCGCACATCCAGACCTTTGCTTAGACAGGTCCCTCCTCGTGAACCCTCTGCCCAGTCTCTGCGCTGTACTGAAAGCCTCCCAGTGGCCCCCTCCTCCATAACTCCTGCAGGCCTCCCAGACCTCCTGGGGAGACCAGAGAGTCTGGGATTTCCCCTAGGACAAGCTGGACCCAGCACCCGCCCATTGCTGGCAGGGGAGGGAGCTGGGGAGCTGACAGAAGAGGAAATTCCCCTGAACCTGTTTCTCTGCTTCCTGGCTCAGCTGGGGCACCCACTGGAAGGAGAGGCCAGGCCATGGCCTCAGCCCTAAGCCCACTCAGGGTCGCCAAACACAAGGGTGCTCTACCCTCACACTACTATGAGAGCTTTCTGGAGAAGAAGGGACCCCACGACCAGGTAAGGCGGGGCAGGGAGCTGGCACAGCTGGGCTCCTAGGTGGCTGGCGGCCCTTCTCTGAGCCTAGAACTCTGCATCTGGCCGAGGGGGCGGGGTGGGTACTGGGTACTAGATGGAGCGGGGCGAATGCTGGGGGCTGGAAAAGGTTCTGTCCACCGCCAGGCTGATTTATCTCTTTCTCTTTGCCTCTCCCTGCCTGTGTCCATGTGTCTCCCTCTTGGTCTCTCTGTCTCTTGGATACAGGGAGGATCAGGGACTTCCACCGGGAAATGGGAAGCCTTCTGACTCCCATACCCCACCCCCAGCCCCTAAGTAACCATGAACCTCAGCTGCAGGGGTCAAGGCTAGGACAGGTGGCATGTGGGGACACTGAAAGCTGTGGGGGCCACGTACGGCAGGACCAAATACTCCTTCCCCGGAAGCCCCATCTTTCCCTCCCCACTGCTCATGCTCATCTCCTGCTACAACCCCAAACACCCACCCACTGCTATCCGGGCCCACCCCCAGAGCCACCAGAAGGAACCCCCAGTTCCCTCCTCCCTGCCTTGTGCCTCCAAGTGCCCACATCCTCCCCAGCCTAGACAGCATTGAGACCACAGGGGCTCAGAAAGGCCTGGCCCCAGAGTGCGAGACCCAGGTTCACATCCCTGCTCCATGCCTTCCTGACTCCCAGGCCTTGGACAAGTGACTCTCTGTCTTTGTGCCTCAGTTTTCTCTAGTACAAAATGGGTACACAAGGGCCCTAGTCCTGGTTACAGGAGAGGGGTAGCCCTCAGTGGTCTGTGGACCCGACTCCGCAAGCGCTGGTGCTTTACTGGTATTCACACCCCCAATTCTCACAACATCCTCCGAGGTAGGTACATCTCTATGGCCATTTTATAGGTGGGGAAACTGAGGCACAGAGCGCTTAACTATCTTGTGCAATGGTGTATAGTGGGTCCATGAGGAAGCAGGTCTGACCATGCTGAGTTTAATCACTTATTACTCTGTTCCCCATGCCTGGCACATAGTAGGTCCTCAGTAAATGTTAAATGTGTCTATATATCTACGGACAGATGGTGGGTGGGTGGATATGTGGATGAATAGATGGATGGATAGATGGATAGGGAGGCAGATGGATGGAACGATAGGTGGATTGATGAATGGATGCTAGCTGTCAATATGAGAGCTATCCTTATTATCATTATGGACTAATTAAAGTACCTCCTCCTTCAGGAAGTCTTCCCAGATTCCCACTTGGAGGGCCTTTCCCGTCCTCTGTATCTCAAGGTTCAGGGTCTGTCCCTCCAGGGGTACTAATTTCTCTTCCCTGGAGGATTTTGGTATCTATGCTTTCTCTTTCTTTTTAAGGTTTTATTTATTTGAGAGATAGCATAAGTCGGGGGGGGTGGGCAGAGGCAGAGGGAGAGAGAGAATCCTCAAGCAGACTCCCCACTGAGCACAGAGCCCTAAGCAGGGCCCAATCTCAGGACCCCGAGCTCATGACCTGAGCCAAAACCAAGAGTCGGACGCTTCACCGACTGAGCCACCCAGGCACCCCAGATTTTAGTATCTATGCTTTCTATATTCTTCTGGAAGATGATCTATTTCGAAACAGAAGCCAAATCCCATTTATTATTTTGCCTGTAACACAACTGGGTGCAGAGTAGGTGTTCGGGGAATATTTGCTGGAAAAAAACCCTAGAATCTTACAGTCTTAGCTGTATCAGTCCCTTAGACCTCCAAGAAAATTAGGACATTTGCAATTCAGAATCCTGGGGAGACATCCTGAATCTCCTGTACTTCTAGAGTCCAGAACCTTGTAAAATTAGGAGATCCCAATAAATATTTATGGGGTGGATATGGAGAAGGGGGATATATATATGTGTGGATGAGTAAGTAGATGGGTGGGTAGGTGGGTGGATGGTTAGTTCAACTTTCTCCTAGAGCTCCTACCTCTGTACACTGGGGGGCTGCTCTGGATCTCCCATCCCTTCAAAATTCTCTTTGGTCCTTTCTCAAAGAATAACAGATCTCAAGGGGCTGGGCCATGGATGGAGAGGGCCTCCCAGAGAAGGAAACATTTGTTCAAAGACCCAAAGCAGGTGACGAAGGAAACCGTGTGAAGATCTGGGGAAAGAGTATCCAGGCAGAGAGAACAGCCAGTGCAAAGGTCCTGAGATAGGAGTGGTGTCATGGAGGTACCCAGATTTGCCTTCTTACCTTCTGCTCTCTATCTTTGGTCCTCAGGATTACAAGAAGTTCTGGGCAGGCCTCCAGGGTTGCACTCTTTATTTCTATAATAGCAATCGGGACTCCCAGGTAAGGATGGGCATGAGGGCTCATGGGTGGGTGAGGCCAAGCCGAAGGGCCTGAGGAGCCGCAAGCCTGGTGCTCAGACTCCTGCTTCTGGATCCCCAGTACGTGGAGAAGTTAGGCCTAGGAGCATTTGTGAGGCTCACCGATGAGGAGCCCTGGAGAAGCTCAAGAGACCCTGACATCTCTTTCAGCCTGGTCCTCTGGAACCAAGAGATCAAGTTCAAGGTAGGCCCGTCCCTCCCTGTCACACTCACACACTAGCATGGAGTCACACGGGGTCTACCACTGGGTTAGTGACCCGGGGCAACTCACTTTTCTATGCCTTGGTTTCTACAACTGCAAAACGGGAATACGTGTAGTCATAACAAGATGTGAGCCCCGCGGATCATCACGGCCCACATGCAATCTTTCAGCCAACGTTATTGAGCACCTACTGTGTGCCTGGCACTCTCCTAGTCACACAGCCGTGAACAAGACAATTAAAAATCCCCACCCTTGTGGAGTTTAGAGTCTAGTGGGAAGACACACAATAAATAATATAAATGGGTGAAATGTCTGGAGTGTCAGGTGGCGGGAGATGTTAGGGAAAGGACAGAGGGGGGTTGGGGTGCAGTGTTACACAGGGTGACCAGGGAAGGCCTTACTGAGGACCCGAAGGAGGAAAGGGAGCCAGCAACGTGGATAGCTGTGAAATGGCTCTTTAGCTGAGGCCTGGCATGTTGGAGGAGCAGGGAGGAGGCCCATGTGGCTGGAGCAGAGTGAGGTGTGGGGGAGGGAGGGGGGCGGAGAGCGGAGGGCAGGGAGAGGAGGGGGCTGTGTGGTGCAGGGCCCTGTGTGGGCCCTGGGGAGGACTTGAGCTTTTACTCCAAAGGAGGCGGGAGTCCTGGGAGGGTTTAGGGATACATGGGAGATACATGATCTGATTTATGCTGTTTTATTTTATTTACTTATTTATTTTTAAGATTTTATTTATTCAGGGGCGCCTGGGTGGCTCAGTTGGTTAGGCGACTGCCTTCGGCTCAGGTCATGATCCTGGAGTCCCGGGATCGAGTCCCGCATCGGGCTCCCTGCTCGGCAGGGAGTCTGCTTCTCCCTCTGACCCTCCCCGTCTCATGCTCTCTCTCTCTATCTCATTCTCTCTCTCAAATAAATAAATAAAATCTTAAAAAAAAAAAAAAAAAAGATTTGATTTATTCATTTGAGAGAGAGGGCGTACAAGAGGGGGTGGGGGCTGGGGCAGAGGGAGAGGGAGAAGCAGGGAGCCTGATGGGGCGCTGCATCTCAGGGGATCCTGACCTGAGCCGAAGGACTTTTAAAACAACACAAACCAGGGGCGCCTGGGTGGCTCAGTCGGTTAAGCGTCTGCCTTTGGCTCAGGTCATGATCCCAGGGTCCTGGGATGGAGCTCTGGGTTGGGCTCCCTGCTCAGCGGGGAGTCTGCTTCTCCCTCTGCCCCTCCCCCTGCTCGTGCTCTCTCGCTCACTCTCTCAAAATAAAATAAGATCTTAAAAAAAAGTTGATGTAGAATAAATAAAAGAGACAAATAAATTAATGTTGATTCAGTGACATTACAGGATAGCATCCCACATTACTAAGGACTTACGTTCAGACGTCCTAAATTAACACGTCCTTACTCATTTAACCTTGAAAACTACTAGTATTCCTCATCCCCATTTCACAGATGAATGGGCAGAGGCTCATCGACATGGACTCTTTCTCTTTCCCTCCCCAGGTAGAGAGCCTGGAGTCTCGGGAGATGTGGAAAGGCTTCATCCTGACGGTGGTCGAGGTAAGAGCGGTCGCCTGCTCAGAACCCTCTTTCCTCTTTTCATCCTACATCCATCAAACCAGCCTCCTCTCACACGGCGGCCGTGAGCCAGGTGGAGCCCACAGACGTAAAATATGTAAAAGTTACCTGCCATTACTTAAAAGCCTGGAGTTTTTGTCAACATTCCTGATTTCTCTTTTAGTCATTTGTCCTCTGCCTGGCCCCTGCAGGCCGCTGGGTTTGAGACCCTACATTTATTCTAGCATCTGATCTGTCCTCCCCATCAGCGAAGTGTCTTCACGTCCCCTCCAAAGCCTCTTTGCCCCTGCCCTGGGTGGCTGCAGAACCCGGGTTCCCATCCTGGCTCGGCCCGCACCCCGGTCTCAGGGTGCCCGTCGGTGACACGGGCACAAGCCGCTCGTGCTCTAACGGCCGGGCGTCCTCGGGTGCCCCGTCGCCCCTCAGCTGCGTGTCCCGTCGAACCTGACCCTGCTGCCGGGACACCTGTATATGATGGCCGAGGCCCTGGCCAAAGAGGAGGCGCGCCGCGCGTTCGAGGTGCCCTCGTGAGTGCCCCGCCGGGCCGAGCGGCCCCGGGACGGCGGCGGACGGAGGCGCTGGGCTGGGGACTGCGGGGAGGCCAGCCGGCTGTGCGCGGCCGGGTCCTTGCGCTGGGGGGCGGGGCTTCGCGGGGGGCGGGGCTGGGATCCAGGGGCGGGGCCTGCCCTGAGTGAGGGACGCGGCCCGCCCCAGCTGCTTCCTGAAGGTGAGCCGGCTGGAGGCGCAGCTGCTCCTGGAGCGCTATCCCGATTGCGGAAACCTGCTGCTGCGACCCAGCGGGGACGGCGGGGACGACGTGTCGGTCACCACGCGCCAGACGCTCAATGGGTGCGCCTGCGCGGCGCCGGAGCCGGGGAGGGAGGAGGAGCGAGCGTGGGGGCGGAGTCAGAGCTGGGACGGGGGTAGGCCCTAGGGGCGGGGCCAGAGCTCCCGGGGCACGAGGTCCTGAGGTTGGCCCCGCCCCGGGATGGGTGGGTAGTGGCAATGCCTGGGGGCGGGGCTAGAGGCCAGGAAGGGCGGTGGATCCCCTTGGGGGAGGAGTTAGATCCTGGAGCCGGGACGGGACTCTGTAGGCGAGGTCAGACCTTTGGATTAGGATCGGCTCTTCGGGGCGGAGTCGGAGCTGGGTCTGGGCATCTGGAGCAGGGAAGAAGTCAAATCTGGTGGTAACCAGTCCCTTGGGCGGAGTCAGGACCCTGTGGGTGGAGTCATGGCCCGGCCCTCCCTGTGGTGGTTGAATCAGGCTTTGGAGGTGGAACCACTCTGGGCGCGGATCAGAGCCTGACATTAAAGCTTCCTTTGGGATAGGGGCGCCTGGGTGGCTCAGCCGTTAAGCGTCTGCCTTCGGCTCAGCTCATGATCCCAGAGTCCTGGGATCGAGCCCCGCATCAGGGCTCCCTGCTCTGCGGGAAGCCTGCTTCTCCCTCTCCCACTCCCTCTGCTTGTCTTCCCTCTCTCGCTGTGTCTCTCTCTGTCAAATAAATAAAATCTTAAAAAAAAAAAAAAAGCTTCCTTTGGGATAGTCCGGTGAGGGGTCGGGCCAGTTGAAGGTGGAGTCAGAACCCCGGGGGCGGCCCAGTAGGGAGGCAGAGCCCAGATGGGAGGCGGGGCCCCTTGGGTGGAGCCATCAGGGCCTGGTCCTCCCTGGGGGCAGTGGCAGGACCAGCGGCATGGTCTTCCTGGAGGGTGCAGTCAGTTGAGGGCCTGGTTCTCCGCATAGAGCCACGCCAGGACCGGGCGTGGTCAGTGTGCAGGGGAGCAAGAAGAGTTTAGGCCCCCCGTGGGGGCGGAATCAGGACAAGGGGCGGGGTTCTCCCCGGTCTGAGCCGGTCCACCCACTCACCACTGTCTGTGCAGGAAGTCGGTGGTCCGGCATTACAAGGTGAAGCGTGAGGGCCCCAAGTATGTGATCGACGTGGAGGAGCCGGTGAGCGTTGGTCCGGGGTCCCGGGGTGCGTAGTGGTGGGGTCTGCGCCCCTTCCTCAACAGCTTTAACTGCGACCCCTATCCGTCTCCAGTTCTCCTGTGCCTCACTCGACGCAGTGATCAACTATTTCGTGTCACACACCAATAACGCGCTGGTGCCCTTCCTGCTGGGCGAAGACTACGAGAAGGTTCTAGGTGGGTGCGGTCTCAGGGAACTCGGGGGACCCAGTACGTGCCTCTCCGGCTCCTGCCCCCACGGGCCACCCCTGGGGCGATGCCCAGCCGCCGCACCTCCTCTAGGACCGATCTCTGTTCTAGGCCACGTGGAGGCGGATAAAGAGAACGGCGAGAGTGTGTGGGTGGCGTGCTCGACCCCCGCGGCGCCGGGCGCAGGTGATGCCCCCGCCCTGCGGGCACCGCTGGGCCACACTGGGGAGAGACCTGGGACCCACACGGCACCGCCCGTGTCCAATCTTGTACCCAGAGTTGCAACGACCCAGAAATTACCTAGTCCCTGCCCTCCGGGTTGTGGAGCCCGATACACTCCCAGCCCTGTGCGGTTGAACCTGGGGATGGAGGCAGAGGTGCCTAGACGGGCAGAGAAAGAGGGCAGAATAGGAGGAAGGCTTCCTGGAGGAGGGGGTGTTGCTTAAGGTCTCAAAGGATTTCAGTAGGTAGAGATGGGCTTCACGTGGAGCAAGAAACTACCCAGAGTATCCCGGGTGGCTGTTGAGGTGGGAGGCGGTCCCGTTTATGGAGCAGGGAGAAGGGGCTGGAAAGGTCTGTGGGGTAAGCAGTCTGGTCCTCCTGGGGCTGGGCAGATGTGGGGGGACCCTTGTGCACGCTGGGCATGTATGTACACGCACACACACACACACACACTGCACACTCACGAACACGAACTGCATCCGTCTGCGTAATCAGAAGCTCATTTGTAGACACCAAATGGCCGAGGGCGTGAGTACCAGTGTCCCACAGTTCCAGTCCTGTGTCGCACACATACACACACCTAAGCCACAACCAGGCACACACACACAAATGCTCACCCGCGAGCGCAAATTCAGACATTTCTAGGTACACGGGTGTGCACCCTGATGGAGACGAACACCTGAGCACATACTTTAGTATCCACGCAGTGTCCTGCACGTACACACGTTTAGGGGCGTGTGTACAAACGCTTTACATATATTCAACTATGCAGATTCACTCAGTGTACATGTTTATACTACACAGGGACACGCACACGCACAGGGTCACATGCCTGAATCCTGGCATGAGTACATGCATCCTCATTCGGAGGCCAGCAGACCCACGCCGAGGTGTCCGTGCACCACATGGGCCCAGACAGGAACTGCCGTTTCCCACCAGGGCCTGCAGCTGCCTCGGATGGCCCCAAGCAGCTGCCTCCCGTGCCCATCACACCTGTGGCAAGCCAGGGCCGGTCACCCCCACTCCTGAACCAGGAGGAGAACTATGTGATCGCCACTGGAGATGAACCAGCTGCCAACTACGTGAACGGGGATGGTAGGTGGGGAGGGAGCCAAGGAGAGATGGGGACAGGGGGAGGGGGCTCAAAGCCGGATGTGACACACCACACCTTTGTCCATACAGTGCTTTCCCCCAGTCGGCCGGTCCCGAAGCCCAGGAAGTTGGCAAAGGCGCTCAAGCCGCCCGTTGCCCCCAAGCCAGGTAGGGGTCCCTCCTCCCCGGCCCTTCCCTCATCCAGCCCAGAGCCAGCCTCAGCCTTCACCTCTTCATCTGCCTTCTCCAGAGCCCAAAGGCCTCAGCAGCAGCCTGGCCAAGAAGCTAGCAGTCGGCTCAATGCAGACTCTCTTCCCCACAACAGGTGAGGCGTGTGGGGGTCGATGCAGGGTGGGCCTCCCAGGCAGGTGGCCTGCGCAGTCACACGGGACCCCCCACTCCGAAGCTCCCCATGCTCGGTCTAACGCTGAGCCGTCTTGAAATTCCTCCAGGCTTTTGAGTACATTTTCACCTTTCACGGGGCCCCGCAGATTCTGCAGCACGTCGTGGTGGGTGTGGGGTTGGGGGGACAGCATGGACTGGGGATCCCTGGTGCAGCGGAGGCCTCAGTCACACACACACACCCCCCCAGGGTTGGCAGATTTGACGGCGGAGCTGGAAGAGAAACTGCAGCGGAGGCGGGCTCTGGAGCTCTCTGCTGGACACGCTGGGGATCAGTGAGCCGGGCTCGGGCTTCCGAAGTCAGCCGGGCCGACCGCTCCTCCCAGAATAAAAGTTCCAGTGATCCCAGGGCCGATGTGTCCAGCCTGGCTTGGGGCGGGGGCGGGGGCGGGGGGATGGGGGGGCCGTGAGCGTCTGTCAGATGTCCGCCCACAGCAGGCCCCACTTGCTCAGCAAAACCTGCCACCTGACCCTACAAGAAAGGCCCATTTTACAGCCAGGAAAGCTGAGGTCCAGAGAGGTTTGGGGCACACTCAGTGCCAGCCAGCCCCAAAGAACCATCAGCACGGCCTGGCCAGTGATTGACTTTTATTAGGAGGTGAGGTGGGGACAAGGGCCCGCCCTGATGCCCGCTCCCCATTGGTGACCCCCCCAATCAGGAGTTAAGGCTCCAAGCAGCAAAGTGAGAAGAAGGTGCCGGCTGAAACAACCAAGGCCTGGGGGGGGGGCTCCCCAAACTCAGCCGGGCCGGGCGGGCGGTCCAGTGGCCTAGGTGAGGCTGGTGTTGGAGCTGCTGGTGGCACTGCCCCGCTTCTGCAGGCAGCGCACAGAGCTGGGGACCTGCAGGCCTGTCGTCACCTGGAAGCTGCCGCACCACACCTGGGGACCGGTGACCGGTGAGGGGAGCGGGCAGGCTCAGGAGCAGAGCCAGCCCCCGGCCCCCCCCCCCTCCCCGCCGCGGAAGGGTTCTCACTGTGAAAGCAGGCAGCACGGGCTGTGTGAACTTGGCCTTGAACGTGTGCACCAGCTGTTTGGTACGGGCGTTGTAGAAGGACAGGAGGCCTGGGGTGGAGGCAGAGCGGGGGGGAGCGATGAGAGGGGCTTGCAGCAGAGAGCGGGCGGGGAGGGGGGCTCGCGAGGCCGACCGGGGCTCGGGGTCACCTTGGTGGAAGTCGCAGTGCACGCCCAGGCAGTCGGGCACGGGGGGTTCCA
Organism: Halichoerus grypus; assembly: GCF_964656455.1. NCBI lineage: Eukaryota > Metazoa > Chordata > Mammalia > Carnivora > Phocidae > Halichoerus > Halichoerus grypus. The sequence continues at coordinate 213,412,225 of NC_135712.1, forward strand.
GCACCTTGGCCTTGTTGGCGTGCTTGGCGGTGAAGCTGACCTGCAGCCAGTTGTTGACGTGCAGGCACCAGGACGCGGCCGTCTTGCCCAGCTGCTCGAAGCGGCCCAGACTGCGGTACGCTACCCCCACGCCGAACGCCTTGCTGTCCGGCTCGTAGCGCACCTCCCAGTAATGCTCCCCACCGTCGATCAGCGTGTCCCCTGCGGGGGGGGGGGGGGCAGCGGGGGCCGGGTGGAATCGGGCCCCAGACGCCCTTCCACAAAGGGGTGGTCACCCCGGTACTCCCCAGACCCCAGCTCTTCCCTCCAGATACTCCTCAGTTCCCAGCTATTCCTCCCAGGTAGTCCCCAGGCTGCATCCACTTCCTCTAGATACTCAGAAAGCCCAGATACTCTCCAAGCCTCAACTAATCCTTTCAGATTCTCTGCAGGTCCGAGCTACTCCTTCCAGATGCTTCCAGCCCTTAGAAACTTCCTCCAGATACTCCTCAGTCCTCAGTTCTTCCCAGAGACTACGTAATCCCCAAACCCTTGCTCCTGGCCGACTCCACATATTCCCACAGGCCTCAAGTCCTACGGGAGCGCAGACACTCCCTGGCACTCTGGGACTCCTTCCTATCACTTTGTGAATCTAGATTCTACCCAGACCCCAGCTCCTGGCGGAGGCCAACTTCTGGGCCTCAGCTCTTCCCGGATCTCAGCTAATCCCCGAGTGCACACTCTCCCAGGTTCAGATTCAGATTCTTGCCAGCTCACCTCCTCCCTGATCCAGCGACTCCTGAGCTTCAGCTTCTCTACGAGCTCCTGCCCCTCCCCCCTCCCAGCTCCTGTCCATCTACCATCTCAGCTCCTCCACAGATACAGGGCTCACCCCCACATATGTCTCTTCTCCGGGCCTGCTCCTCCCTGACCTCAGCTACTCTCCTGACCACAACTAGGCGAGGTCTCAGCCACCCTGCAGACCAGCCCCCCTCCACCCCTTCCCCTGCTTCTTACCCTAACCCCAACTCTAGCCAAGACCGGCAACCGTTCTTTCCAGCTACTTTGCAAATCCCAGGCACTCCACAAACCGCAGGACACCCCCCCTTGGCTGATCTCTAGGCCAGAGCCTCCGTAAGCTCTGCCCCCCACCCCTAGGAAGCCCAACTCCCAATCCTCCCACTCCTCCAGTGCCACAGCAACACATTATTAGACCCATTCCCAGAAAGCTTGGTTGGTGGCTGCCTCAGTTTCCCCAGCTGAAGCTCTCTCCGCCCCCACCCCCCCCACCATCAGGGCCCTGCCCAGAGTGTCCCCTCTGCCCTCCTGTCTTCGCTCCTCCTTACCCAACACCGTGTAGGACTCAGCCGTGAAGCGGTCCCGACCCCCACGACCCGAGGGCATCCTCTTGGGGGACGGCACACCTCTGTGAGGGGCGGGGAGGGGAAGGCTCAGTTCGGCCCTCACTGTCCCCAGAGGAGGGTTTTCCTGGCCCACCCAGCCACCATGGTCTTCTCATCAGTCCTCCACAGGACTTGGTTCTTTTCGTGTGCTGGGCCCCGCGTATCAGAACATGCCCCTGCCCTTCCTCATGTGGAAAACTATTCACCCGTCAAAACCCAGTGAAAAACCTCTTCTCCCTTCATTTCCTCTTTGCACTCCTCCAGCTCCATGTCCCTCCTTCCACCCCAGCCTTGACCACGCAGGACTCTGGGTGTCCCTGTCCAGCTTGATCTCCTCCATCAGACACTCAGGGAAGGGCGGGGGGGACAGGCTACCTCGCTGGGGAGTTGACGGGAGACGCGGTCCGCCCCTTGCCGTCTTTCTCTCGAGCCTTGATGTCCTGCACCTTCCCGCCCATGGCGTCCCACTCCACGGAGAGGTCATCCACCCGCAGGTTCTGGTGAGATGTGGACGCATCCAGGCGGAACATGAACGCTGGGGCCGGGCAGACGAGGGAGTCACAGAGATGGGGAAACCCGGAGAGACACAAAGAGAGACAGAGAGACAGACAGTGACCAAGACACACCGTGACAGGGACAGAGAACAGAAAAAGACAACGGCGACTGAGACAGAGAGACAGAGAGAGAGACTGACGGACGGACTCAGGGGCAGACAGCTACAGAGAGGACAGGCAGCAAGACACCAAGACAGACAGACGGGGAAGCGCGGAAGGGGCAGAGCGTGCAGCTGCGGGAGTGAAGGCCGAGGGCTTGTTGCCTAAAGGTACCGTAGGTCGGGAGGCATTTTCAAAGCGCTTGTGCCCTGTGCTTCCGCTGGGGATTAATGGCAGGAAAGGGGCTGGGCTATAGCACCATAGTTAAGCTAGACTGCAGAAGGACTTCCTACAAGGGCATGCAAAGGTGTTGCTGTAGGAGAGTAAGATCGGTCTTCACGACTGATACCCCATCCCTCACTCTAAGAGCCCTTATCTGTTTTTTTTTAGAAGAGAGAGTAAGTGTGTGTGTTTGTGAGAGAGAGAGGGAAAGAGTATAAAAACCATCCAGGTAAAATGGGATCAACTGCAAAAGCAAAAAACAATAGCAGGTTTATATTAGACACTTGGGCTGAGGAATCTACTGTGGACTAAGCTCTGAGCTTCCTGGCAACCAGAGCAAAAAGGGTCACAGAACCCTGATTAGAAGATTATCATTACACACCAGTACCTGGGGCCCCAGGGTGAGGGGTTATGGAGTCACAGGCAGGGTGGGGGGGCAGTCACCTGGTGTCTCCAGGGTCACTGACTCGGAGAACTCGCCTGCGACTGCCTTATTACAGGCCTTCACACGAAAATTCATGTATTTCATGTCAAACTTGAGACCTAGGAGCAACAGAGGGATCTCAACATTGTGTACACCTTGAGCAACTGGTTATAGGTCCCTGTGTCCCAGGGCAATCCCACCACTCCTCATTCTAAGGAGCACCTTGCAAATGACATCTTATCCCTGAGAAACCACCCTGACCCTCATTCACCGGCAGGACTATGTGTAACTTGGCTCCGCCTCCAACCCAGACTAGCGAACCAGGATGCTTTAGGAAGTAGTAACAGCAGGTTCAGGAATAGCACATGACCCAAACTGGCCAATAAGAATCTTCCCTGGGACATTGGGCTGGTATTCTAGGGAGCAGAGTCACTGTCTTCTCTGGGTTGGCCAACTAGGAGGAAGCTCCTCCTGGGAAAAAAAAAATTTTTTTTTAAGATTTTATTTATTTATTTGACAGAGAGAGACACAGCGAGAGAGGGAACACAAGCAGGGGGAGGGGGAGAGGGAGAAGCAGGCTTCCCGCAGAGCAGGAAGCCCGATGTGGGGCTCGATCCCAGGACCCTGGGATCATGACCTGAGCCGAAGGCAGATGCTTAACGACTGAGCCACCCAGGCGCCCCTCCTCTTGGGAAAATTTATCAGTGCATTTGGCAAGCCTCCTTCAGAATGCAGCCCCCAGATCCAACAAACGCAGGGAACAACAGTGAGCGAGTCAGTTGCTGGAAGCCCTGGATTGAGCCGTGCCAGGGTAAAAATGTCCCCCACTTCTAGGATATGCCTCACACTCCCTTATGTCCTTTTTTATTAGTTTCTTCCAGTCTTAAAAAATAAAAAGCAACTATCTAGTTGTCTTTAGTTGTGTTTCCCCTCAAGCTAAACCTCTTTAGAGAGCTGTCTGCATCCCTAACCCCTCTCTGCTGCCTCACTCCCTCTCCCTCCTCTGGCTTTGTCAGTCCCCACCTTGCAGGACCTCCTGGCTGACCACTCCTTCCCTCCTAGAACATTCTCTTCCCTTGGCAGCCAAGGCACAGTGGTCTCCTGGACGCCCCCTCTGTTTGTTCTCCCTAGGTCCTCTTTGCAGGCTCCTCCCTCCTTGACACTCTTAAATGTCAGGGCGACTCAGTCTGGGGCCCTTACTCATCTCACTCTGCTTGCTCCCTGACCCCTTCTTGCCCCTCACATACCATCCATCCACCACAGCACCCACAGCCCAACCTCTAGCCCAAACCACATGTCCAGGTGCCTCCTGAGTGTTCCTCATGGAATGCCCATTCTCTGATCATCCCAAACAGCACTCAGCACCCCCTGTTCTAAAACCTCCCATAGCTCCCCTTGCTCTCCAGGTAAAGACCCCATTCCTCCTCTCCCTTCTCCCCACAGATGTGAGTGGCAAAATTAACTAGTTCCAGACACAAGGCTCAGCGCTCTGGCCTCTGAGCCCTTGATCAGGTTGTTCCTCTGCTTAGAAGGCTGTTCTCTACCCGCCCCTTCTCTTTCGGGCCTCAGGCTGGCTGCCACCTCCTCCAAGGGCCCACCACTGGCTCACCCTTCTCGGAGCCCCTTCTCCAAGAGTTCAGCACTTTGCTCAGCGACACCGTCTACCGCCCCCAAGCAAAGATTACCAACCAGAAGGCTCAGTTTTAGAAACCCGGAACCCATCTGATTATGGATGGTCTGAACTCACTGCGGGCCTCAGTTTCCTATTCTGCAAACCAGCAATCATATTCCCCATCCTAAGCAGGGTTCACATGAGGATGCGATGAGTGGAGGCATGTAAGTTACAAACACTAAACCAAAACCCTCCTGACTGTCCGAGCAGTCGAGATGGCAGGTGGGCTCCAAATAACCACAGGGGTTAGTTCGCCAGAGGAGTGTGCTCATCTGCAACCTCAGTACCATACACCTGTTCATGGACTCGACTTCCTGCCCTGCGGAATTCACTCGCTAGAAATTTTGTCGAAGGCAGGAGGGTATGGCGAGGGGGTGATGCATCAGGAAGCCTGAATACAGCAGCCCGCCACCTTGACCGTGGTGGCGGTTACGTGAATTTGCACGCGGGAGAAAACTGCACAGGGGAGAGATTACACACACACACACACGGATGAAGGCGTACTGAATCACCAGGGAAATGTGGATCAACACCGCAGAATACGCTCGTGTCGGTTCCTCGGCTTTGACATTGAACTATCGTTACGGAAGCCGATACTAGTGGTGAAAACCGGGTATGTCCACACACGGGAACGCTATTCAGCCTGAAAAAGGAAGGAAACCCTGATCCGCACTACAACATGGATGACCCCCGGGGACACCGCACTCGGTGAAATAAGCCAGACACGAAAGAGCAAATCCTGTCGGATTCTGCTCACGTTAGGTACTAAAAGTATTAAAAATCACAGGGGCAGGAAGTAGATGGTGGGAGCCAGGGGCTGAAGAGTCAGTGTTCCATGGGGACAGAGTTTCAGTTTTGCAAGATGGAGAGTGATGAAGATGGTATGATGGCTTTACAACGTTATGAATGCACTTACTACTACCGAAGTGGACCCTTAAAAATGGTTAAGATGGGGGCGCCTGGGTGGCTCAGTTGGTTAAGCGACTGCCTTCGGCTCGGGTCATGATCCTGGAGTCCCGGGATCGAGTCCCGCATCAGGCTCCCTGCTCGGCAGGGAGTCTGCTTCTCCCTCTGACCCTCCCCCCTCTCATGTGCTCTCTCTCTCTCTCTCTCACTCTCTCAAATAAATGAATAAATCAAAATCTTTAAAAAAAATGGTTAAGATGTAAATTTTATGTTATATGTATTTGGCCATAATAATAAAAATATATATATATCGGGGGAAAAGTGGGGTATGTTTATTTTGATTCCGATGCAAAGGACAGGCCCTCTTGCCGGCTGGTAGCTTTTCTTTCCTGCAATTAGCGTGCTCATTATTAACCATGTATGCTAATTACAGATAAAGAACAGGCTGATTACAGCCCAAGAGCTGTGGTGATGGTTATCTTGTCAGCAAGACTCTCCCTGCCGCTGAGGATTTCCCTTGGCTCAGGACCGCTTCTGAAACTCATTAGGGAACCCCTGATTTTATCCGTCCTCAGACCCTCCCCCACCGGCTGGGGGATCCCCCCCACGCATTCTGCTCTCTTACATCTGCCAAGGAAATCCCCAAACACTGGGAGGACGCCAGCTCCACGAGGGGAGGGGTTTTCGTCCGTTTTGCTGACTAATGCAAGGGCCCCGCCCGGTACACCGTAGGCGCTCAATACACTGGAATGAACAAATGCTGGATGGTAGCTGGGGATGGAGAATGCCTTCTCCCCGGGGCCTCAGTTCCCTCATCTGTAAAATGCTGATAAGCCTGTCCATTACATGGGGGTAAAACATTTAGTAAGCCCTCCATTAACAATGCAGGGGCGAGCATCAATATCGTTTTCATTATTATTACTTTCTGTTACTCCTGATCAGCCCAGCCAGGCCTCCCAGTTGAAAGGGGATCCTGGGGCGCCTGGGTGGCTCAGTCGTTAAGCGTCTGCCTTCGGCTCAGGTCGTGATCCCAGGGTCCTGGGATCGAGGCCCGCATCGGGCTCCCTGCTCGGCAGGAAGCCTGCTTCTCGCTCTCCCACTCCCCCTGCTTGTGTTCCCTCTCTAGCTCTCTCTCTCTCTGTCAAATAAATAAATAAAATCTTTAAAAAAAAAAAAAAAAAAAAGAAAGGGGATCCTGGAATTGCCGAGCCGCACCGGATTGGGAGGGTGGAAGGGGAGGGGTTTCGGCAGCAGGGCTGAGCTGCCCTTACCAGTCAGCGTGTACTCCGTCTGCCGGATGCCCTCGATGACCATCCAGGGCTGCTCCTCCTTCAGACGGGGAGGGCCCTCGAAGTTGGTCCGCCGGTACCCCAGCACGTAGTGGTCAATCTTGCTGTCCTCGTCCGGCATGCGCCACACCAAGGTCACACAGTTGTCTGCTACCAGGGACTCGGCCAGGTCAATCACAGGGGCGCTGGGCACTGTCCAGGAAAGAGGGGCCACCTTACTGAAACTCCACCACCAGCACCTTAGGCCTTCTTGGGGCCGGGGCCCCTCCGGGTACTGAGGTCCAGGGGTGGAGCTTCCCCAGGGTGGGGCGGCGGGGAAGAGCTTTCTCAGGGTTCAACCAACAAAGGGCTGGGCCTTCTTGTGACTCCACCAGTTAGAAGTAGACTATTTTCAGAATTCTCTGATAGGAGTGTGGCCTTCATGAGACTCCACCCCTGGTGGGTGGGGCCTTTCAGGGCTCAGCCCCTGGGGGGTGGGCTTGCTCGTGGCTCCACCCACACGGGAACGGGAGCCTCGGGGCTCCACCCCCAGGGCCAACGCCTCTGGGGTCCCAAAGCCAGGCTCGCTGCGGCCTTTCTCAGGGTACCACTGGCCTGAAATCAAGGCCCCGAGAAAGTTCTCTTCTCACCAGGTAGGAACTTGAGTGCCTGTAGCATCCTCCGCTCCTGCGCGAAGTCCACCATGAGGTGACTCATGTTGTCGCTCACCTTGGCCTTCAATGACAGCCGGAAGGCAGGGGCCATTGTCACACTGCAGGGAAGAAGGTGGAGGCAGCCTGCTGGCAGGCGTCTCAAGGGGGCCCAGGCCCGGTTCTCGGAAGTGTGTGGAAGACCCACTCCCCCTTGTTCTGGTCCAGTGCTCTGGGCCCAGAGACCCTCACCTGGACATCCCCACCTTCACACCAGGGGCGGGGCACTGGGGTGGGAACCAGATCCCAGCATCTTACCCATCTTTGACTTGCTTGGCAGCCTAGAAAAAGCGACAGAATAAAAGTCAAAGAGTTTTCTTGATTGAATCAGAAAGCTACTATACAGACAGGAAGACTGAGGCCCAGAGGGGCAGCCACTGGCCAAAGTCCCCCACCACTGGGGCAGAAACGCTTGGCTGTGCCCCAAAGGGATAGGGGCAAAGACAGGCTCCTACCCCCACCCCCATCCCCAGTGCCTGGTGCCCATTATATCCAGCTAGTCAACTTGGCAAATAAAAATACAGGATGCCCAGTTAGATCTGCATTTCAGATAAACAAAATGATTTTTTGGTATAAATATGTCCCATTCTATATTTAGGACATATACTAGATATTGCATGGGACATATTATACTAAAAAATTATTCATTGTTGTTAGGGGCACCTGCGTGGCTCAGTTGGTTGAGCGTCCGACTCTTGGTTTCAGCTCAGGTCATGATCTCGGGATTGTGGGATCCAGCCCCATGTCGGGCTCCATGCTCAGCATGGAGTCTGCTTGTCCCTCTCCCTCTGCTCCTCCCCCTGCTCTCTCTCTCTCAAAATAAATAAATAAATAAAATCTTTTAAAAAATTTGTTAAATTTGAATTTCAGATACACAACAAACATTTTAGTATAAATATGTTCCATGCAACATCTGGAAATACTTTAATACTAAACATTTGCATGGGATCTGCTTACACTAAACAAATTAGTCCTTGTTAAATTTAGATTTCAGATCAACCACAAATAATTTTTTAGCATAAGTATGTTCCGTGGGATCTTTGGGACATACTTATACTAAATGTTGTACGGGCCACACTTATACTAAAAAAATCACTTGGGCTTGATCTGAAACGCGAATTTAACCGGGTGTCCTGTATTTTATGGCCTAGCCCTACCAGTATGGCTTCTGAGGTGCCCACCTGATGGAAGTCGTTGCTGTCTGTGGCCTGCAGGGTCTGGTTGGCTGTCTCCAGAAGCTCCTCTGAGCTCTCCAGGGCCCGAGTGCAGGCGGCCAGCTGGTTCTGGGAGTGGCATGGCACCGAGGGAAGAGACACCTCACCCCACTGCAGCAAACCCTCTGGGGCTCCCCACTGCCTTTGGGATTCAGGGCGCCATGCCTTTCTCCAACTCCAGATGGGGGAGGGAGGGTGGAGGGAAATGGGGCCTCACTCCTGGCAGCACTTCAAAATCACCTGGGGATCTCTTTCTTAAAAACTCGCCTGTCCAGGCCACACCTGAGCCTCGGGGCCCCAAATTCTCCTGGGATTGGGAACCCGGGATGTTAGAAAGTTGTCCAGGAGGCTTTGATTCAGCTCCAGGACCTCCGTTTAGAGTCTGAGACCCCACAGGAGCCATGGGGTTGGGGGGGGGGGTGTTTGGCAAGAGTGGGTGTTGCCAGATCTGGGGGACCAGTGGGAAGGGCTGAGAAATTGGAGGTGAGGACTGGAGGGGAGGAGGAGTCAGATGTGGGGGTGGGGCTGTGGTGACGGAGAAGGTGAGAGGGAGGTGGTAGGAACAGAGATCAAGGGGAGCAGGTGGGCGTGGGGGATTGATGGATGACAGCCAGTGAGGGGGCAGAGAAGAGACCAGGAAAAAGAGGAACTGAGGCCAGTGCCACTGGGGTGTCTGGTTCTGGACACTGGAGACACTTAGGGGCCTTTCCAAGAAGCGGTGCGGGACGAGGAGCAGATTTGGAGGAAGACACAGGCCAGATGGGCTCTGCTGAGTCTGAGGGGGTGCCATGGGGGAATCGGGTCTGGATGGGGGTCTGGGAGAGTTCCCCCCCTCCACCCCACCCAACACACACCTGCAGCTCGTAGGTGCGGCTGGCCCGGTCCTGCTTTATCTTCATGAGCATGCCCTCCTTCAGCTCCTCCAGGAGGGAAAAGAGGGACTGGAACTCGGCCTCCAGGTCCCCCTGCACCTTGGTGGAGTTTGCCTTGGAGAGATGTTGTGGGGTCAGACAGGCCAGGGTGGGCCAAAGCCTATGCTCAGATAGGGAAACTGAGGCCTGGACACTGTAGCCAGGCCACGGCCGACAGGCATCAGCAGTAACAGGCTAGCTCCCATGGCTGCACCCTCCCTCCATCCCTTCCACCCACCTGTCCAAGACTTCCCCACCTCCTTCCATCCCTCCTGCAGAGGCTCCTTCCTCACCTCCACGTTCAGCAGCATCTGCTTGAGGGAGTAGATGAAGCTTTGAATCTCTTCATTCTTCACAGCCAGGGTGGTAATGATCTTCCGCAGCGCCTCCTGCCGCCACCGGAAGCACGCACACATGCAGGGCCGGTAAGCCCCTCGGGCAGGCCCGGCTCCCCCACCTGGGGCTCCCACTCTGCCTTCCCGAGATCCAGGAGATGTGGGAGCCACAGCGCCAGTGAGCTCAGGCACCCGCCACGAGGCAGGCCCTGGGCAAAGCTCTGGCCCTATCTTCCCTCACTTAGCAGATGGACACTGCAAGCATGCCCATTTTACAGCGGAGGAAACTGAGGCTCACAAAGAACCTCTGGGGAAGGGGCAGACCCTGGGCTTGAGCCAGGTCCGCCTCAGCACAAAGCCCTCAACCTTGTACCTATCTACTGAGGGCGGGGCATGGGGTGAGGGGCTACCTTGGGGAAAGAAAACCCCAGAGCAGAATCATGCCGGTAGAAAATGGGCTATCCTGGGGAAGGGGATACCTTGGGAACAGGGATTAGAAAAAAGAAAAGAGGAACCTGGAGAACAGGGTGCCTGAGAGCCCAGGTAACTGGGGAGTGGGGGACCGAGGTCTGGGTGAGGGGACGCCTGGAGAGAAGGAAGCCGCGCGGGAGGATCCTGCTGGGGCCTGGAACCCTGACCCAGGCCTCGGACGTGTCCCTTTCCTGGGGGAGCAGGATCGTGGGACCACCTGGGCTGAGCTAGAGGGGCGTCCTCCGGGGCGGGGCAGAGACCCGACACCTGGTCCGCAGTCCGGATGGAAGGCGTGGGGGATGGGTCAAGGCTGGGGCCAGGATTCTGGGTGCGCGTGGGCGGCATGGAGGGGATGCGCCTGGACCCCGGCCAAGAGGAGGAGAGGTCGGGGCGACGGCTGGGGGTGCTGCGTCCCGAATTAGGGGGCTTGATCCGGGCGGGGTTGGGGCGGGGGTGGGGCCTCGGCCGCAAAGCAGCTGCGGGGGTGGGGGGGGCGCTGCGGCATCACCTGGTCCCCTCCCCCTTGTCCACCCCCGCCCGGGGCCCCGCCCCGCCCCGCCCCGCCCCGGTCCTACCCTCTGGTCCTCCATGGCTTCAGCCCAGGTCGTCCCCGGCCCGGCCCGCGAGCCCCGCTCGCTCTTCTAGTCCTCAAGCTGCCTTTGCCGCGACCACGAGCCAATGGCCCGCCGAGCCCTCCCCGCCGCCGCCGCCGCCGCGCCCCCCGTCAGCGCTCCATCACTGGCCGCAGTGCGCACGCGCGCTCCCCGCGGCAAGCTGGGAAACGTAGTCCCGCGCTGGGGTCCCTGAGAACAGGGACCCCAGAGCCTGGGGCCCCTGAGAACAGGGACCCCCAGAGCCTGGGGCCCGCCAGGCGGCATTGGTAGTGATGACTGAGCTGCGGAGAGCCCGGAGCTGGGAAGCAGGTTGCCTGGGTTCGACCCCTGGCCCTGCTGTGTGACCTCGAGCCCATCCCTAGCCCTCTTGGTGCCTAAGCCTCCCCACTCTTGCACCCATGCCATTTCGTGGCTGTTCCTCAAACTGGAATTCCATACTCTCCCGCAATGAGATCTGGCCCCTAACCGCTCACAGTCCTTGCATTTACTCCTAGCATTTACATTTTGCCGTGGCTGATGTTCAGCTTCCAATGCCCTTTCTCTCCCCAAGGCACAACTGAACTCCTGTGCATCCCACAAAGCCCTAGGCTCTCACATCCCCTCCTCCAGAAGCCTGTCTGCCTGACCGGAAGCCACAGGTCTCTGAATGTCTGTGTCCAGCTTGGTCTTCCCTGTCAGCCTGGGGCCAGATCTATCCAGGATCTCCAGCATTGCCTCTGGGCGGACTGTGGGGGAAGGGTAGAGTTGGTGGGGGAAGGGTAGAGTTTGAGAAGAAAGTCGGAGGGAGGAGGTGGCCTGGGTAGGGGAGGCTGGGAAGCTGTGTGTGTGTCTGCTGGGGCCGTGTGGGCGGAGTGTCGCCGCAGTCAGGGGTCATCCTGTGGTTGATAGTAACGGCGATTTCGAGCACACAGGCCCTCTTCTTTTTGGGTGAGAAAAGAGGTCATCATGTGGTTAGGGTGACACATTGAGGCCTGAATTCTGCCACCTCCTCCCACCCCACCCCCCCCCCAGGGTGACAAATGCAGGGCTGGGAGAAATCCCAGGGCCTACGAACTCGCTCCACTGGGCCCCCAAACTTCTGTGCAGGCTGTGGGGACAGGGGACCCCCCCCATACCTGTCGTGGGACCTGAAGCCGTCAGCACAAATCTACTCTGAACCTCAAAGGAAGACATTTTGGGGGCCAAATAATTGAAGCTAGGATTCCGATCTTCAATCCAAGCTCAGGCCTCTGCTGCCTGCCCCGTTCCCACACCTGCCTCACCTAACCTTCCAACGTGCCCCTGTCAGCTCAGGTGTGTTTATTTATTCTTTTTTTTTTAAGATTTTATTTATTTATTTGTTTGACAGAGAGAGAACGCACAAGCAGGGGGAGCAGCAAGCAGAGGGAGAGGGAGAAGCAGGCTCCCTGCTGAGCGAGGAGCCTGATGTGGAAGCTCGATCCCAGCACCCCGGGATCACGACCTGAGCAGAAGGCAGCCGCTGAACCGACTGAGCCACCCAGGCGCCCTCAGGTGTGTTTAAATAGCATCTCCCAGGGCACCTGGGTGGCTCAGTCGTTAAGCATCTGCCTTCGGCTCAGGTCATGATCCCAGGGTCCTGGGATGGAGCCCCGCATCGGGCTCCATGCTCGGCGGGAGCCTGCTTCTCCCTCTCCCACTCCCCCTGCTTGTGTTCCCTCTCTCGCTGTGTCTCTCTCTGTCAAATAAATAAATAAAATCTTTAAAAAAAATAGCATCTCCCAGAAAGATTTGCACTCACTGGGACACATTATTCCATTGACATACACATACTGCTTTTCAGATTAAAGAAAAAACAAAAACAAAAACAAAAAATCTTTGGGGGAACCCAGGCACCAGAGGGGAGGCAGCGGAGCCCTAACCAGGATTAGTTACTAGACGTCTGGCCTGGCTGTCACATCTGCCTCTGTGGTGGGGGGTGGAGATTGTGGCAGGAAGTCTGTCACTTAGGATGGGGAGTTGGGGGGTGGGGCGCCCGCCAGGAGAGGGGGGCCTGGTGGGCCAGGAATGGAGTCCCTGGGCACAGCGCTGGTCCTCCTGGTGCAGTTCTGGGGTGAGTACTTGGGCCCCCCTCCCCTCTGCCCTCCCTCCTGTTGTCCATCACCCCAGCAGCCTGCCCCCTGGTTCCCAGCCCCTGGAACCCAATCTCTGTGCTCTGCTAAATAGGGCCTGTTTCTCTCTGATACTCAGAACCTTACAAGGCTTGAAGGGTTCTAGCAGGATCCTCAGAGTGGGTCTCTAGAGTAAAACTCACACCACGACCTACACACCAGGCTTGCCTGAGCTAGCTCCGCTGGCCTCTGTCATCTCCACCCTCCACAGCTTTCCCTTTCTCACCCTTGTCTGGCCTGCTGGCTTGCTTTCTTTCTTTCTTTCTTTCTTTCTTTCTTTCTTTCTTTCTTTTTTCCTTCCTTCCTACTTTGCTTCCTTCCTTCCTTCCTTTCTTTCCTTTTTTTCCCAATACACCAAGCTCGATCCCACCTCCGGGGCCTTTGCACCTGCTCTTCCATCCGCCTGGATCTCATCTCTCTAGCATCCGCTGCGATTGCATATCAAAGTCCAGGAACTTGAGCTGAACATACCCCTTCTGGGGGATCTGATAGGTATCTCAGACATCTCAGGGGCCCAAAGCAAACTTTTCTTCTACTCCAGCCTTGCTCCTCTGTCAAGATCCTCCATATTGGCCCAAAGCCACCGCCCTTCACACAGTCCCTGAGGCTAAAACCTTGGGAATCTGCTACCGTCCTTCTTTCCTTTTCTCAATCCATTCGGCTGCTGATCGCTTTTTTCCAGGGTCCAGCCCCCGTTACTATGCTCGTGGACCCTCATCCCCCAGCCACCCCTGAACCCCTCTCCCACCCCCACAGTCTGTTCTTAACACAGCACAGGGTGATCTTTTTAAAACTTAAATTGGGGGGTGCCTGGGTGGCTCAGTTGGTTGAGCATTGACTCCTGATTTCAGCTCAGGGCATGATCTCATAGGGTCGTGACATCCTGAGATCAGGCTCTGTGCTCAGTGTGGGGGTGGGGTTCTGCTTGAAATTCTCTCTCTCTCTACCCCTCCCCCTGCTTGCATGCTCTCTCTCTCTCTCAAATAAATAAAATAAATTAAAAAAAAAAAACTTAAATGGACCATGTTTTCCCCTGCTCCCCTGGTTTCCTATCACACTTAGATTAAAAAGCAAACTGCTCCCCTTTCCCCACCTCCACCCTGTGGCCTGCAAAGCCTTGTATAAGCCATCTTCTCTCCAATTCCACTTCCTCCCTCTCTCCCCCTCAGTCACTCTGCTCCAGCCACAAGGGCCTCCTTGCTCTTTCTCCAACATACCAGGCATGGTTGTGCCCAGGGCCTTTGCATGGCCTGATCCCTCTGCCTGGAGTGCTCTTCCTCCATTTTCCTTTCTTCCCACCACTGGCTACTTCTTACCATTTCATCACCTCCTCTGAGAAGCCTTCCCTGACCACCCTCCATAAGTAGATTTTCTCTCATCTCATCCTTATCCTCCATCAGGATTCTCACTTTATGACGTCCCATGTCTCTCTCTCTCTCTCCTCCCAGACTGTCAGCTCCAGAGTGGGGCAGGAATTTCTGTCTGTCTCCATCACGTCTGTCTGTGTCTGTGGTGTCCAGAACAGGGCTTGGCACACACACAAGGCGATATTTGTGTGCCGAGAGCTGGACTGGTCATAGAGTCCTCCCTGAAATCTCCCAAGTGCCGAAAGAAAGTTAAACCCATTTCACAAATGAAGACTTTGAAGGGCTCCTGGGTGGCTCAGATGGTTGGGCATCTGCCTTCAGCTTAGTCATGGTCTCAGGGTCCTGGGATCGAGCTCTGCTCATCAGGGAGCCTGCTTCTCCCTCTGTCTGCTGCTCCCCCTGCTTGTGCTTTCTCACCCTCTCTGTCAAATAAATAGATAAAATCTTAAAAAAAAAAAAAAAAGACTTTGAGCCTCAGTGAGACGTGATCTTGCAAAGATCACGTAGCCTCAGCCCTGTGGGCTCACTGGGGGAGTAAGTCACACACACACACACACACACACACACCAGCCTTACTCACTTCTTGTATCCCCTCGTCCTGCAAGGAGCCACAGGCCTGAGAGTGCAGCAGGAGCCCAAGTGGTTGCGGGTGACACGGGGAAGCCAGGTGACCTTGGCCTGCCAGGTGATACAGTCCCAAGCCTGGGAGCGGCTCCGGGTTGGGTGGACCAAGGACGACGTCTCCTTGTGTGAGCCGCACATCACCAACGGCAGCCTCAGCCTGGGGGTCTGCGGGCCCCGGAGGCTGCTTTCCTGGAAGCCGCCTGGCAACCTCACCCTGCAGCTGGACCACGTGAGCCTCAACGACAGTGGGGACTACGTGTGCTGGGTGGCCGTGGAGATTCCTAAGTTGGAGGTGGAGCAGGGCGATGGCACGCAGCTCCTGGTGGAGGAAGGTATGGGAGCAAGTGGAGGGAAGAAGTGGGCTCTTGGAACTTACAGGATCTCAAAACTCTAGAATCTCAAATTCCTTCCTAGGAACATAAACTCTAAATTCTTCCAATGGGAGTCTTAGAAACAGAGATCCTGCAAAGTCAGGAACATCAAAATCTAGACTTGCAGAACCAAAGACATGCTGGAACTTATAATTCTAGATGAGGACTCAGCAAACATTCTGTAAAGGCCCACAGAGTAAATATTTTCTAATTTGTGTTCTACGTGGCAACGACTCCACTCTGCCATTATAGCGTGAAATCCTCCATAGACTGGACAGGCGTGAATGGGTGGGGCTAGGTTCCAATAAAACTTTATTTAAAAAAACAGGTAGTGGGCCTAATTGGATCCACAGGCTAAAGTTTGCTGAGACTTCTTCCTGAATACTGCAATCATGAAGACTCTTGAATACATGTAATTCTGGAATTTTGACTAAACACAATCCCAGAATCTTTTTTTAAAAAATGTATTATTAAAGTATCTCCGACATACAGAAAACAACGCATATTGTAAGTGGCCGGCTTAGTGGATGCTTTCGTCCATTTGGGCTGCTATAACAAAATACTGCAGACTGGGGTGGTTTGTAGACAGCAGAAACTTATTTCTCATAGTTCCGGAGGCTGGAAGTCCAAGGTCAGGGCCCCAGCATGGTCGTGTTCTGGTGAGGACCCTCACCGTGCTTGGTAGTTGGCACCCTTCACTTGGAGGAAGAGGCAGTGATGTGTCTTTTATAAGAACACATATGCCATTCGTGAGGGCTCAGGACCTAATTACCTTCTGAGGTCCCACCTCCTCCTTCCATCACCTCCAGGGGTTAGGACTCCACGTAGGAATTGCAGGGGGACACATTCAGACCATAGCCCGAGCCCACCCCTTGTACCACCACGCAGCTGAAGAAACAAGACTTCCTGCCTCCTGGATCCCTTCCCCCCACCCATGCACACACACATCATCCTGACTTCTGGCTGCATAGACTTATTTGGCCTGGCTTTGTGTGCTACTTAAGGGAAATCATAGAGTGCATTCTCTTCTGTGCCTGGCTTTTTTCATTCAACATTGAATCCCCCACTCGGCCAGAAGGTACGTCCATCTTGGTCATGCAGCAGCGGGATGCTCTTTCTCTTTGCTGTAGACCCACCACCATCCATCAATCCAATTTCCTATGGATGGGCATTTCGGCAGCTCCTTGTTGTTGGCAATCACGAATAAGGGTGCTGTGAACAAATTACAACTGGTCTTTGGCCAACACATTTCTGTTGTGCCTCAGACAATTCTAGGATCTCGAACCACAAAACAGAATCTTGCAGTTCTAGAATCCTAGAGGCATAGAAGTCTAGGCTCTTAGAACTACAGCATTCTCAATGGGGAATCTTGCTCCTAAGGAGGCAAGAATTGGTTCTTGGGGAGCAACAAAGATTTTATTTTTTTATGTATAAAGCATAGATGTATGGGCAGTACATAGATTCACACTGTATCTGTGGTACTAAAATGTCATGGGGAAACAAAGTAAGATTTTAAAAGTCTCTTTGGGGGGTGATAATGAAAAAAGGTTGAGAAACTGACGTAAAGGAATAGATGATTCTAGAATCTTAGAATTGCAGTATCTTAAATATTTTAAACAGGCTTTTAGAATTTTTCAGTCTCAGAGTCTGTTAGGACAGATAATTCTAGAATCCACATTGAAAGCCATTGATTCTCAAGGCTAGAAGGAATTTCCCAGTTCAGCTAAGCCAGCTGCCTCCATTTAGAGATGAGAAAGCTGAGGCCCAGAGAAGGCCTAGACGTGTCCAGCCACATACACGAGCCAGGGATGCAGCCAGCTTTCTCAAAAGCCCAGCTCATACACTCCCTCTACTCGGCATGACAACCCACTTTGGGCCAAACCCTGCATAGGGCCTGGAGACTCCAGCAGACCCAGAGGGGGCTCGTGCTCTCTCAGTGGTTCCTGAGGGCCTTGGGCACATGCCTGGACCCATGAGGCAGGATGGAGCACCTCCCCAGTTCCTGGCCCAAAGAGATGCCCGTTCCTCTCCTGTTGGCAGGACCCTCCCACCGCCTGCCTCTAGGGCCATGCCTTATGGCTGTCCCGCCTGCCCCCACCTTCTAGTAATGAGAGGGCCAATTACCAATTAGCAGAATCTGGATTGCAGAGGCACCAGGCTGTGCATTGTCGGCATCTGCAGGGATGCGGCCGGTCTGTCTCCAGCCACACACAGCTGGCTCTCCCCTCCCCCAACAGTGCTTGGTAGCCCCCAGGGACCAAAGCCAACTTTTTTTTTTTAAGATCCTATTTATTCATTCATGAGACACACACACACACAGAGGTGAAGGCAGAGGGAGAAGCAGGCTCCCCGCGGAGCAGGGAGCCCGACGTAAGGGCTCGATCCCAGGACCCTGGGATCACAATCTGCGGACTAAGGCAGACGCTTAACCGACTGAGCCCCCCAGGTGCCCCCCGACGCCAACTTTAAAACATACAAGGCGAAGAGGTCAGGAGCACTGGGCCTCATCTTAGTCACACCAGGAGCCTCTGGCTGGAGTTTATATCAACTATGCAGACCTGGGAACATGTCCCCACTCTGCTGTTCACTTGCTCTGTGACCTTGGGCAAGTAACTTGACCCCTCTGTGCCTGTTTCCTTAGCTATGGGTTAGGTGAATTTGAAGTTAATTATATCCAAAGAGTTTATTACAGGGTCTGGAACATGACAAGTCCTCAGTAAACCTAAGTGATTATTTATGTCTGTTAGGCTGATTACTCAGCAAGACTCAAAAGGTCAGGACAGTATAAGCTTTTTCTTCCTTTCCTTTTTTTCTTTTTTCTTTCTTTTCTTTTTTCCCGAAACAGAAAAGGAAAGGGGAGCTGAGGTGAGCAACACCTTTGTTCAAAGCAAGAAACAGAAAAGGAAAGGGGAGCTGAGGTGAGCAACACCTTTGTTCAAAGCAAGGCACTTCCTGCCTGGGTGCATGACCCCAGGCAAGTGACTCAGGCTGAGACTGTTTCCTTGTACGTAAAATGCGCTTGACGGCAGAGTTGAGCTCAAAATACAGGAGCCGTAAAGATGGTGGATCCCATGACCAGGATCGTGGAGCTCACGGTGGGAATGATGGAGCTCATGTCAGTGATGGGGCTTATGGGGATGACAGGGCTTGTGATGGGAATGGTGGAGTCTATTATGGGGGTGATGGGGTTCATGGCAAGGATGATGGAGCTCATGATGAAAAAATCCATTCGGCGATTACTTTACAATAACTGAGCAAGGCAGAAATGGGCCGCCTCGTTTTTCAGAAGAGGAAACGGGTCCGGAGGGACACCTGCCCGGACTCACGCAGCAAGGCAGGGGCGGAATGCTGACGTCCCACTGGGATGGGGGGGCTCTGACCCTGAAGGGTGGAGGCTGGACTCGAAGGTGAGCACCCCCGAGACACAGGTTTCTTCTCTGCAGATGGCCAGCCCACGAACCAGACCTCGGTCGACTCAGGTGAGCCCCGGCCGCGAGCCCCGCCTCCAGCCCCGCCCCCCGCCCCCGTCAGACCGCCCCGCCTCCAGCCCCACCCCCCGTCAGACCGCCCCGCACTCCCCTCCCCAGGACTCCTGGTGGCGCCGCTGGTGGCAGGGGGCGTGGCCGTGGTCGCCATCGCGCTGAGCGCCTGGGTCTGGAGCCGCCGTCGCAGCCGGCGCGAGGACTCAGGTAACCGCGCAGGTGGCGGGGAGGGCGGCAGACGGGTTCCGCCGGCGCCCCTGCCCCGCGTGGCGGAGGCGGGAACTGCAGCCGCTTGACCCGCACGCCGAGCGCGCCCCATCTGCCCCTTCTGGAAGGAGGGCGGGTGGGGCTGCGCCCGGTGGGCGAGAGCAGAGGTAGGCTGGAGAAAGCCAGGCTGTCTCATGGGATTTTCCCCTCTTAGACTGTGTCATCCCTCCCTCCCACCTTTGCAGAGCATCCTCTCTACGGAAACGTCCTTTACCAGCCCCGGAGGGCCCCAAAGAAGACTACGGCGTGGCGTGTGGAGGGGCAGGTGCTGGACACCCCCAGGGCGGACCAGAAGAGCCAGAGCCTCTATTCCATCTCTTTCCCCCAGCCTCCCAGCCCCCAGCAGCGCCTGGCCCAGAAGCCTTGCCCCAGCCCCAGGTCGAGTCACCCCATATCTACCGTCCGCGTCTCTCCTGACCCACGCCCCTCTGGGCAGCAGTGGCCAAGAGGGCTCCTTGAAGTGGGGAGAGGACTGGAAACCCCAGAAAAGATCCCCTCCCACCAATGGCCACGTGAAGATGTGACTGATTTCCCGAAGAGTCAGGGAGTCCAACGGCCCAGCCCAAGACCCCGTCCTCATTACTATAATGCCGGATTCCTCCCTCACCCCCAGAGCGCTCAATAAAGGCTTATAAAGGAGAGCCAGATTTTGTGAGTTGGGGGGTGTTAAAGATATCTGAGGGGTTGTCTGGGGGTTCCTGAGCCCCAGGATGGCTGGGGGACAGTCCACTGTGGTGAGGGGGCTCTGTGATGACTGGCCACCTCCCTCCTCTTATCCTTGGAGAGTCATGTCCAATTAGCAGAGAAGTGATGCCCCCGACCTCCACACAGCACCTTGAGCTGGAAGCACCCCCTTCCCTGGGTCGTTGTGGAGATGAAGAGTGACGGGGGACATCGGGGCTCCCTGGAACTCATCAGCCCCCCGGGTCTCCTGCCCGACTGTCACCTTGAAGTGACACCAGCTGGGATCGGCTCCCTTCCCCCACTTCTGCTGTTTCCATGGGGACAGATGTCCTTTCAGCAGCAGCATCAGGCCTCAGCTGCCTGCCCAGGTGCAAGGGAGGGGCCGCGTGGGGGCAGGGCTGGCCTGAGAGCCTCCCCCCTCGGTTTCTCCATCTTTGTATCTGTATCAGCTGTGTCCGGGTTTTCCTCTGACCTCATACGCTCTCTCCCTGCCTGCCCCTAGCTCTCTTACTTGTGTTCCCCACCACCGCCCCGCCGCCCCCATGAGCAATTCAGGCTTCACCCCCAGCTGGGGATGCCACTCCCCCCTAAGGGTCTAAGGGTCACTCATCCTCTCCTTTCCCTGGAGCTGGGATCCCCGCCTCCCAGAAAGGACACTTGAAACACACAATAACTTATTTATTTTCCAGGCCAGGGGAGTGCTTGGAGACACAATTCTGGTCCCTAGCACCCAAGAGAGGGCCAAGAAGGCAGCTCTGATGAAGACCAAGGGCCTGGAGGGGTGGCGAGTCTCTGGAAAGACTTCGAGCGTTTGCAGCCAGTGATTCTGGGCCCGCCCGGTGCAGGGCAGGGGCTGAAGGTGCTGGGGTCAGGGGGTCTGCATGACCACCGGGTACAGCAGGGCCAGATGCTCAGCGCCCTGCACAGGGAGCGGCCGGGAGCTGTAATGGAGGACCAGCTCCGGCACGCTGGCGAAGGGGCCACTGTGCTGACCCAGCACGAACTGGTTCTCTCGGGTCCGTGCGAACTTCAGGTGCAGGAAGCTCTGGCTGCTCCTGGGGGACAGGCGTCAGAGTGCCTTGAGCACCCCAGACCTGCTCATGCTGTCCGACCCTAAGGCCCCCCCCCCCCGTGGCCCCCAGAAGCTGGTGGCTGGCATTCCCAAATATTTCTGCTAAATGGCCACTTGGGTGCCAAGCTCTGGGCTTGTTCCCCATTGGCAGGGATGCCTTGCCCGCCTGTCCGCTCTAAAGGCTGGGGTCCCTTTCCTTGCTTCCATCTCTGGTGAGTTGAATGACATTGAACCTGGGAATGATCTTATCATCATTAATATGAATAAAACACTTCCTGTTGCCGGGACACTAGGCTCAACAATTCCTGTGTGTGTGTGTGTGTGTGTGTGATTTAATCATGGCAATATTACCATGAAGTAGGTGCTGTTTGTATCTTCATTTCATAGATGAGAAAAGCAAGGCCCAGAGAGGTTGAGGAATTTAGCTAAGGTAACACAGCTATAAAGTGGCAGAGGCAGGATTCAAAGCGATTCTCCAAGCCCTCTTCAATCTTGCCCTTTCAGGAATCTCACAATCAGATGCCCAGTAGAATTTTGGAGCTTGTTATAATCAGACACATTTAGAATCTTAGGCAGAGAAGTACGTACAATCAGGATCTCAAACTCAAATGCCTACAGGGCCACTCAGAGATTCTGGCCCCGAGAGACACTTCAACTTTTGGACTACAGGAGTTTAAAGGAAATAATCTAGTTCCCCACCTCACCCACAACCTAGATCTACTGGATGGCTTCCACTCCGCCTTCTTGCATACCTCCGGTGACAGGAGGCTCACTCTTAGTTGGAACCCTGCCTGTGGCCTCCGTGGAAGCCACACCCTCTGGCCCACTGGTCCCAGAAGTCCCCTCCACGGTTCTGAAAGCTTTGCTGGGCAGCCATGGAAGCCCCGCCCGCTCGCGCCACCTTCTGCTCCCACCGAATTAACCCGAAAGCACGAGGCAGGTAGTCCTGTGAGCCTCGGTCCCTTCAGGGGGCTGGGGCCTCACCTGAGGGATAGGGAGCAGTCTTGGGGACTGGTCTCGCTGAGCCGCACGAGGTAGCTGCCTGCCTTGCAGAGAGACAGGACGTTCTCGGCATCTGCCCGGCTCAGTGGGCCATGAAACCACCTAGGGGGCGGGGGCAGATGTCTCATAAAGGGCAACCCCCCTGCAAACACCCCCTGGGGGCTGGTGCAGGCACAGCCCTTTCCAGGACTTGCTCCAGGCAAACAAGTGAGAACAAGTCCCCTGGGTTTCTCAAGGGGAGCCCAGTTTTCAGGCAGACACGGTTTTTCCCTGCAAGGCAGCTGAGCCCAGGTCCACATGGAGCTGCTCCCTCCAGTTCAATAGATACAGCTGACCTTGATCTTCACAGCCTCCCTAGGTTAGGTCCCCAGGGTCCTGTTTCCCCTTCCCTAATCCCTCAAGTTGAATCACTTGCATCTGGCTTTCTAGAGATTTGCCACAACCCATATCCCCACCCACCTGTTCCATCCTTTACTTAATATTTGTACTGAATGGACTCCGAGAGAGGTTAGCATTTGCGAGCAAGGTCTCACACACACAGGAGCGCCAAACAGACTTCGCGGGTTTTGTATTGAAAGAAAACTGAACAGAGAAGAAACGTCTCCCCCTGTGCCTCAGCGTTCATCAGTCAGTTCTGTATGGCCCACCTAAGGGGTTTGGGAATAACGGTGATAAACACACCATGGTATCTTTTGGACTGGAGGGGTTTAAAGGAAATATCTAGCTCCCCACCTCATTGGGCTGGGCTCATTGGGCTTTTAGGGAGTTCCTGGAGGAACTGCTAGGCTGGAGAGACACAGAGAAGGCCCAGACCCTCCCAGCTGGTGCACCTCACTCCAGCCCAAAGTTGGGACCCCCTCAAAACCCTGCTCCTCTTAGTTCCATCCCCAGATCCGCTGGGGTTGAGGATGATTTCTCTTTACCCTCAGGCTCATGAGCGTCATCCAATTGAACAGAGAACATCCCCTTTTACTCTGAGCTGGGCACCATCTTGGGGGTTTTGAGCCCTAGGTTCAGAGAGGTTAAGTGACTTGCCCAAAGCTACACAGCCAAGAGATGCAGAGCAGAGATTAGAACCCAGAATCTGATGCCAGAGGGATGAGACACCATGTGATTCTGCTCTGTACCCAGGCTAGGCGTCTGACACTGGCAGGCTCCGGCGCCCAGTGAAGACAGTGGAAGAGAGGAATGAAGTGAATGAATGAGTCATACTTCCCCCAGCCCCCCAGTCCGAGGAGTGGAATCTGCAGCTGGTACGGGACGGAGAGGGATTCAACCCGGCTCCTCCAACGTCAGCTTCCCCACTCACGGCTGTTTCTCCAGGGGCAGGGCCGGGTCCACGCGCTCTGCGGGCTGGGGGCTTCTGGATGCGGGTCTCCGGAGCTCTTTGGCTGAGCCTGGGGTCCTTTCCCACTCAGGACTGTCAAACTGCACTGGAGGGGGAGGGTTAGAGAGGAAAGGGTTAAGTCCAACCCACCTGGGAGGGGCGGGGCCGGGGCAAGCCAATGCACTCTCAGTAGGAAGGCGGTGCCAGTTTGGGCAACCTATCAGAATCCAGGATAGGAGGGGCTGGGTTTAAGGGCTGGGTAGGATTGGTCCAGGAGCAACCGATCAGCCTTCAGAAGAAAGGGGTGTGGTCACTCCTAAGTGTGGTGGCTGGCGAGGGCCGGCCAGGTCCACGAGGGACGAGGGATGCCTTAGAGGGATGGGGTGGTCGTTCTGCAGATTCTGGCCAAGTCCTAGAGCTAGACCCCCCCCCCCGCCCCAGGTACGGACAGGTAGAGTGAGGCACTGAACCCCAGTGTCCCTCCCAGTCGTACAATTTCTGGGGCCAAGCTGGGTTCGCACAACTCTTCCTGGTCCAAGTTATTTTATTAAAGCTGACCGTAGTATTGTTACCCTTTTACAGAAGAGGAAACTGAGGCCACAGACTTGTCCATGCTTCCCCAACTCAGGACTTGACCCCAAGCCCACCTAATGATAGTTACTAAGAAATGCTACCCTGTCCCCGCACAGCTCCGTGTGAGCACTTTCTAGCACCCAGTTTACATGCTCCCTGTTCTGTAGCTGCTATAAGGATCCCCATTTGATGGGTAAGGGAACTGAGACTAAAAGATAAAGCACCTTTCCCAAGTAAGTGACACAAATCCAGGTCTACCTGATGCCAAAACCTATCCCTATATTACAGTGAGCACTACAGGTGCCCTAAAGGAGTTTCTCTCCTCAAGGAAGATACAAGTTCTCCTAGGAAGATAAATTTGCAATTATCAGCCATTCACACTTTAGTGAGAATGAATAAACGACCAGAGTGGCAGGTGATTAGGGTCTATTTTATAAGTTGAATCAGAGGATATGACCAGAGCAGGAAACTGAAGGACATGGACATTCAGGGCCTGGGGAGGGTCAAGGCCTGGGTCGGAGGGGCACCTGCAAACGCCTTGGAGATGTGGTCTTTCTTCCACTCCCAGGGCTGGTCATACTCATCCGCAGGCCGCTCATCTTCCTGAGGCAGCCGGCTCTGGCGAGGTCTCCTCCCAGAAGGGGCCCCATCTCCTGGCTCTTGGTCCTGCTCCTCATAGGGAGTGTCATACAGCTGCACCCCCTTGCATGGCAGTTCTGGGGGGCCAAGAACACTGGTCAGCTCCCACACCCACCAGGGACCCGGTCCCTTTCCCGAAAGCCCCGCTCACTCACCGCTCACAGCCCGCTGCGCATCATAGGGCTCCATGTAACCATCATCTGAAGGTGGTGGGTGAGGCTGGGCATCAAAGGGGTCTGAGTACTCCGTGTCGAGTTCCAACTGGAGAGAGAAGTAGAGAAGTAAAGGAGTGGCAAGGGCTGGGGTGGGGGGGACCAAGCCCAGCCATAGACACCCCCTCCTGGGTGATGGTGCACCTCTCTGGGTCGTGTAACTCTTCCCCTCCACGAAGCTCATTGTCCCCGGGGTAGGGAGTCCTCTCTCCCACCCACCAGGGTTTGCGTACAGATGTCAGCCTCCCCGCCTCTCTGCCTCCCTGACGCACAGCCCCACCTCCCTCCTTCAATAATTTTAATGTCAGGGTGCCTGGGGGCTCAGTAGGTTAAGCATCTGCTTTTGGCTCAGGTCGTGATCCCAGGGTCCTGGGATCGAGCCCCATGCTGGGCTCCCTGCTCGGTGGGGAGCCTGCTTCTGCCTCTCCCTCTGCCTCTCTCCCGCACGCCGCTTGTCCGCGCGCTCTCTATTTCAAACAAATAAATAAAATCTTTAAAAAAATAAAAAATAATTGTAATGTCTATCAGCGGCCAGCGCTGTTCTAAATACTTCACATGTTTCCTTGTAATCCCAACACCCAGTAAGTACATTAGCCCCATTCTACAGATCAGGAAACCAAGGCACAGAGAGGATAAGTGCCTTGCTAAGGGTCACCCAGCTGGTAAGAGGCAGGGTTTCATCCCAGGTGGTCGGCTTCCGGAGTCCCTGCCTCCTCCTTCCTTCCTTTGTGCTCTTAATCACTGCCCAACACAGCCTCCTCAAATCCTTCTCTGTCTCCACGGAGGGTTTGGGGTCGACTCCCTGATCCTCTGGCAAAAATACTGGAAAAAGCATGGGCATTGGAGGCACATCTGGGTCAAGTTCTAAAAAGCTAGGGCCATTGTGACCTTTGGCCAGTTGCTCCTCTTCCGTGAGCCTTGGTTTCCACTTCTGTGAAATGGGAATCGTGACAGAGGAGGGGCATAGTGGTGGGGGTTCCAAGGCTTGCTAGGGGAGTGACTCACTCAGATCTGTTTGGGGAAGCTGAGGGGAGGGGACTAGAGGTGGGGAACAGGGAGCAGGGGACAGGGGGACAAAGCAGGGCCAGAGAGATAGTGGGACAACCAGTGCTGAGCCCTGGAAAGGGACAGAAATCAGACTCCACTAAGCAGGCGGGGGATTGGGGAGTGTCTGGCTGGTGCCCCGGCCTGCCCCATAAAACAAGGTTCCCCCACATCCAGGGAGCCCAGCCTGGCCCTCCCCACCCAGTCTCCTGGGGCCACCCAGAGTCTGGGACTTAGCCACGCACCTCTTCCCCGGGGCTGCCCAGCAAGACCTTGGCTCTGGCCATGGCCGCTGCCTCCACCTTGATGAGCCGGTGCTTGGGAGAGTCGTACTTGGCGTCTCCGAGGCCCTTGGAGTCCCCGGGGCCGGCGGGGTCAGGCTCCAGGCGGCTGTCTGAGTCCTCATAGGGGTCCTCGAAGTCCAGATTCTTCTGCTCGCGGTAGGCCCTCAGGATGTCGCTCTCCGTGTAGTCGGGGGTGGGCGGCTGCGGAGGGGGCCTCCGACCGCCAAAGCTCAGGTAGTCCCGCAGCCACTTGGCCATCTGTGCGTGTGTCGTGCCAAACCTGGCCACTGTCAGAGGGGGACCCACATGCGCCCTTCCCGGCCCCCTTTCTCCGCAGAGTCCCCAGGGAGAAGGAGGGGGGGCAGGAGGGAGGGGGAGGAGGAGAGAGAGGAGGAAGGGAGGGAGAGGAGAAAGATCAGGTGTGTCCCTTGGCTGGGCTCAGAAGGCGGTGAAAAGAGGAGAGAAGAAGGAGACGGAGGGAGGAAGAGGAGGAAGGAGAGCAAAAGTCCACCTTAGCCCGGCTCCTCAAGGACGGCGGGGGAAGGGGGCGCCCCGCAGGGCCCTGAACCCCGAGCGCCGGGTGGCCGGGCCAGGGCGAGGGGCATTCGCGGAAGCGCGCGGAGTTTCCGCGGGAAGCGCGGTCCCCGTGCGCGGCTCTGCCGCCCGCCGCCTCCGGGAAGCTCCGGGATTCCCTTCTGCGGCCGGGAGTCGGGGAAAGCGCCGCCCGCGGGAGCCCCCAACCCCGGCTCAGCCCGGACGCCTGGGTCCTCAGCGCAGCGGGCGGGCTCCCCCGGGGCGCGGGCGCCGCGCGCAAAGTTGGGCCGCGGGGACGGTGACCTCCGTGCGGCGCCTCCTTTGTTGCGCTCCTCTCCGCTCCGGGGGGAACCCGGGTCCCGCAGCCCCCGGCCCGGCCGCCTCGATCCGGCCCCAGCCACCTGCACAAAGGGAAATAAAACCTCCTCCAATCCCCCTTCACGCTTTCGGAGAGACTTTCCCCGCCGCGGCCGGGAGGTGGGACTTTGGGGAGGGGGCGCGCAGGCGGACGCCCCAGCCCCTACCGGCCCCCGGCCGCGTCCCGGGCTACGACGTCAAGGCTTCCCCGCCTCCCCCTCCGCGGCTTCCCCGCCCCCTCCGCTCCCCCTGCAACCCCCTCGGAGGTGACTGAGACCTTCAGCTGCTCTGGGAAGGGAGGGGAGGCGCTGCACGCCGAGGGAGGGGGGTGCGGGGCGGGAGGCGCGGGGCCGAGGCCGCGGCAGCTGGACACTGACCCGGAGGACCGCGGCTGGCAGGAGCGAGCGAGGAGCGCGGGAGGTGGGAGCGGACAGGGCTGACCTTGCTCAGGAGAGCGAGAGGTGCAGAGGCGGGGAGCAGCGGGGAGAGGGAGGCGAGGTGGAAATTGGCTGGGAAATGGGGGTCTGGATGTGACCGCGAGAGGGGGTGAAACTGACCAGCAGATGGGGTGAGAGCGACCACTGTTGAGGGTCGAAATTGGACCAGTATCTGGCGGCGCAACTGACCAGCAGATCGTTCCAGAGGTCACTGGCTAAAATTGATGTTGATGCAGCTGAAGGAAGCGGGGAGGCAACGGGAGGGAGGGAGGTCTGGTGTCCCCTTCCCAGGAGGACTCTTCTCTGCAATCCCGCCCCCCCCAGGGGACTAATTGCAGCATGGGGGAAGGGGGCTGGGGCAGCTGGCCTTGGGAAGGGAGATGGTATCAGTGCCCGGCGCGTCCTCAGCATCTGTCCCTTTGTGGCTTCTGGGGGTGGAGTCAGGGAGGGGGGACAGAAATGAGAGGGGTCTCGCCTGGCCAGGCTGCCTGTTGGCGCTGCAGCTGTCTGGGGGCGAGGACACTAAGAGGTTTGGGGTAAGGGAAGCAAAGAGGTGTGCTGGCCAATTCCAGAGCAAACACAGTTTTTCTTTCATCCTAAGGGGGCTTGTTCAGCTCCCCCTAATACTGAAGTAAGAGAGGGGTGATCGGGAAGAATGGGGCTGCAGATTCCCTTCTCCCAGTGCCCCCCCCCCCCAGGACCCCCAGGGTGGGCTTGTGCCTGTGGCTTGGAGGGGAGGGAAACCCAGACGGAAGTCAGAGCTGACACTGGTGGGAAAATGCCCCTGGGGAAGAACAGTGGGTCGGGGCCGTGTCTATGCTCTCTGTGCCTTGCTTTCCTGGTTTCTAACAGGGGTTCTAACAGGAAACCCCCAGAGAGCTCAAGGAAGGATCGCCAGAAGGGAGTTATTTTTTCCCATAGGGAAACTGAGGCACAGAGACGGGGAGCACTTGCTCAGAGCCACCCCACAGCTCACGTCTGCCTGCACATCCCGATGTGGCCTGGCTGGGGTGGCACTGGAGACCCACTAGAGTGTCTTCATGGGATCAGCGTTTCTCCGCCTCTGCCCCACCGTTAGCCCCATTTTCCAGGCGACGACACTGAGGTCCAGAGCTGAGCAGGCAAAGCCCCTCTCCGCAGCAGGGGCTTCCATATGTCCTCTCCCCAGCTTTGGCCGTGTCGCCCACATGAACCTGTTGAACTCGGTCCTCCTCCCGCAGTGCCTCCAAGCCCCCCCACCCCACCCCCTCTGATCAGCGACAAGACAGCGTCCCTGGGGACTGCCGGGGAGCACGGCGGGTAATTGTCCTGTTTTCTGTCAGCCGCAAGGCAATTCCCGGCTCAGGGATGAGCTGTTGACAGATCTCATCAAATCTGAGCCCTCTCCCTGTCGGATAAATACGAGACGTCTGAGGTATAAATATTTCAAAGGGGCCTTCTAATTACAGCGTGTGTCAGGAATAGCAATTAGAGGCCCCGGAGGCAGAATCAAACGGCGTTTGACTTTCCTGCGCTTTTGAGCTGGCTTCTCCTGGGGCTGCCCGCCCCACCCCCCCACCCCCCGCCCTAAGAAGAGGAGCCGTCAAAGGGTTCCGGGAGGAGAGAGGAGCGGGAGATGGTGGATAAGGAGAGTCAGGCTGGGGGGCTGGCGACCTTGCGGTGTGCCCTTGAACCTCAGGAACTCGGGTTTCTGTGTGTTGATGGTCAGCGGGGCGGGGGGGGCACTGCGCAGACGAAGGCGAGCAGGTGGGGTGGTCTAGGGGTCCTAGGCTGAGGCTTCCTCCCTCCCCCCAATCCCCGTGGTCCGAGAGGCAGTGTATCAGGGCCATCTCCTGGGTGTAGCTCAGTTTCCGGAATCCCAGCTCTCCTGACCTTGGGTGGTGACCCGGGCTGTTTTCCCATCTCTGAGATGGGAGAAGAACAGCTAACCTCTACTGAGCGCTTCTGGGCGCTGTTTGGAGCATCTTTTGTTGTTGTTGGTTTTTTTTTTTTTTTTTTTTTTTTTTGAGATACAATTCACATGCCCAACAATTTACCCACTTGAAGTGTGCATTTCAGTTTGAGAATGTTCACAAGATCGTGCAACCATCACCACTCATTTCAGAACATTTTCATCACCCCAACAAGAAACTCCATCCCTATGGGCACTCTCTATTCTCCCCACTTCTCCCGCACCTGGCACCTCTAATCCGCTTTCTGTCTCTCTGGGTGGGCCTGTTCTGGACCTTTCACATAAATGGAATCACACCCTATGTCGCTTTTTGTGTCTGGTTCTCTCACTGAGCATCGTGTTTCCAAGGTCCATCCACGTGTGTGTGTGTGTGTGTGTGTGTGTGTGAGCGCCCCATTCCCTTTATGGCCCAATAATATTCTATTGCATGGCACACGGTAGGTGCTCAATATATGCTTTAGGTGGGTGGGACCTTAAGAAGGAGCCAGTTGGGGTCCCTGGGCGGGGGGGGCTGTGCCTGCCTTCTCTGTCCCTTCATCCTTGTCTCATGGAACAGCCAGCCTGGAGGGGGGATGGGAGCCAAGGCACCAGGATAAGAAGGGATGGCTCACGGTGGGGCCTAAATACTCTAATCTGATGGAGGAGATGTAGCCCTGTGCTAGGAGCTCCTACTCTGATAGGAGAGACAGTCTCTGCTCTAAGAAGCTCTTAGACACACCCTTGCCTTTTAAAACTTGCAGTTTGATGGGAGAGACATGGTCTTGACCTCAGAAGCCTCAGTCTGATGGAGGAGATAAGTATATGCCTCAATAGCCTCCCAGTCTGATAGGGGAGGCATGATTCTACCCTCTGAAGCATTCGATCTGATGGAGGAGGCATGGCTCTGATTTCAGGGGTTTCCAGTCTGATTCGAGACATGGCCCTCCTTTTAGGTGCCCCTAGTCTAATGGAGGAGACAAGAGCCTATCCTTAGGAGTCCCTGTCTGATAGGGCAGGCATGGTCCAGCCTTCGAGGACACTAGTCTGATGGAGGAGACATAGCTCTGTCGTCATGAGTGCCCAATCTGATGGGAGAGGCATGGCCCAGCCCCTGGAGGCTCTGTCGGCAAGAGTTGCAGTGGAGTGTGGTCATTAAAGGTGTAGCCTCGGAGCCTTGCAATGGCAAACCCAGGTCCTGTCCCTCACTCACTCTGAGACCTTGGCCAAGGAGCTTCCCGCCTCTGTAAAATCGGGCAGTATCATGGCATGTACCCGAGGGAGTGAGCGGCAAGTTTTGGTGTAGAGGGAGCTTGGTGCAGAGCCTGGCACGCAGCTAGAGCCTGGGAAATGGGGCAGCGGCCCCTGTCTCTTTGTGAAGCCCAGGCTCAGGCCAAGTGGGCTCTAGCAGGAGGGCAGGCCACCCCCACAAGTCCCTCTGCTGTGCGGCGGCCCTCAGGGGGACTGATGGAGGAGATTCTGGATGAGGCCTGACAGCTCCCCAAGATGACAGACATGGAGCGTGCCGGGGGTGGGGGGAGATGGGGGCTGTCAGCAGTGACTGGGGAAGGGCAGGCTCCAGAGAGTGGGAGGGGGCCCAGGGGAGGAGGGGGAGAGTAGGGGGGTGGAGGCCCTGGAGGATCAGCGTGCGCGCGCACACGCGCACACACACACACAGACACACACTCGAGACCCTGATGTGTCGCTACCCCTCTGCTCACTTGCTAGACCCCGGGAACCCCCACCGGGAACTGGGGCCAAGAGCTGAACGGCTCCCAGGTCATAGGATGGGAGAATGAAGCATAAAAGCCTGCGGGGAGATAAGACTAAGACAGTTTCGGTGAGTTCCACTTAGTTCCCACTAAGTGCCTGGATGGTCTCAGGTGCTGGGGCTACACTCATCACACAGCTACCCTCGTAAAGCTCACGGTTAACCGGGGGGGGGGGGGGGCGGGGGTCTGGCAGGTAGACCCTCGGCTGGCCTCCAGTGACCCTGACCTGCTGGGGGTCACAGCCATGTGTAATCCCTTTCCTTTGAATGTGGCCAGACCTGTGGCTTGCTTCCAACCAGCGGGACATGGCAAAGGTGACGGGATGCCACTTCTCGCAGACTCCCGTTGTGCTGGCTTTAGGAAGCCAGCCTTTGGAGGGCCATGTAGGCCAGCAGCTGAGGGCGGCCTCTGGCTCAGAGCCCGTGAGGAACTGCCAACAGACAAGTGAGTGAGCTTGGAAGTGGATCCGGCCCCAGACGGGCCTTCAGATGAGACCACAGCCCTGGCCCACGTCTCAAGGGAAGCTGCAAGACCCTGAGGCAGAGAACCCGGCAAAGCCGCACCCAGACTCCTGTGTTTGCCGCTGGGAACTTCTGAGAGATCTCGTTATGCAGCGGTAGCTAATACTGGGGGTGGTGGGCAAGACACACACCTCGTGATGGCGCCCCTCCCAACCACCTCACCCTGTTTTCAACCAGAGCAATCACGGCCTCCAGTGTGTTTGCTTCACTTCATAGCTTATTATTGTTTTTAGATACATTCACGATCTTCTCCCCCATCTTCCAAACACAACGTCACCATTATGAGGGGGAACCGTTTTTGTTTTTTTTTTTTTCTTTAGGGTATTATCGTCGTATGTTTTCCTTCAGTGTTGTAGCCCCAGGGCCTAAAACAGCTCTGGGCACAAAGTAGGTGCTCAATAAAATAATGTATAATAAATAGGTATTATATAAATTATATGTGTAATTCATACATTTTATATATAAACTATATCAACATATACATTACAAATTTTACATGTATTACACATATAAATTTTATACATATTTTATTTTAGTATATATTTTGTATATAAATCATATCCTTTTTTTTTTTTAGCAAGCAACTTGCTTTGGGAAACTCAAACGAGTGAACCTGCACAAGCTCGGCACAGGTCAGGCGAGCGGCAAGGACTTCTCGAACGTCAGCTGTTTCCCTCACTGAGCGGATCCCGTGTGCTTCATCCCGTGCCACACTGAGGAGAGCGCAGCTTGGGGTGACGGGGTGTCGGCACCTTCCCCGGAGGCCGTGGGGAGCAGGAAGGGCAGAGCTGGGCGACCCAGGCGGGGGCGGGCAACCTCTCTCTATCAGGGACCCGGCGGGGAGCCCGTTGGCTCCGTCACTGCAGAGTGCAGCGGCCACGCGTTACACGCAAACGGGCATGTCGCTGTGCCAACAAAACTTGGTTCACAAACTAGGCTGTGGGCCGGCTTTGGTCCACCAACCGTAGCTTGCTCATCTGTGTTTTGGAACAGAGCTCATAATCTTTCGTAAAGAAGAGTTAACAGGTGTCACGCACACACAGCGACAAGCGACAAGAGCTCAGGAAAGGTCTGCAAGAAGGGATCAGAGCGAACGGGGGCCCCACGCCTCCTCTCTCCCACAAGCGCTTCTTCAGCTGGATGCTTTCCTCTGGCTGCCGGTCTGAACAGACCCCTCGCAGGCACCGTGTGCGACCCTGACTCTGACCTTGGGGAAAAGAGGCCGCGGTGTGCTGGCCCCCCCGCACGGGGCACCGATTTGCAGCCCCTCCACCGTCAGCGTTTCAGGACCAGGGCCCCGGGGCCTGTCTTCAAGGCCGGGAGCTGCGAGGTGAGGACCCGGGGGCCTGGCTGGATCCCAGTCCGCTTCTTCCAGTCCTACTTAAAGCACAGAAATCACTGCAGGAAAGTGGATCCCCAAAGTGGGGGCTTCTCACCTCCCAAACTCTGATAGCAAGAAGCACAAAGCCTCATTACCAAATGCCAAACAAATGTGAGTGTGCTTGAGAGAGAGACAGAGGAGGGCTGAGGCCGGCGACCCTGGGGGGGGGGGCAGAGCTGGGGGGGCAGGTGCTGAAGGAGTCTGGCGGGAGCATAAGACCTTCAACTAGAAAACTGTGAAGTGGGAGAAAATTATACCGGAGTTGAAGTCTGGCAACCTTGAAAGAACGTGAGCCTCGGAATCGATTTCCTGGTCACGTGACCAGTGACGTACTGGCGATCTACTGCTACATAACAAATTCTCCCCAAACACCCACTAATCAACGAGCCTTTTACCATCTCACAGCTTGCGAGAACCAGAGGCCAGATTGGCCACATTGTGTGGTTCTGTGGCCGCCCCCAGAAGCTGGCGGAACAGGGGCCCAGGCCAGACAGTGGTTCCTTTCATTGGCTCGTGGGTTTTGTGGCCGGAGGGGGCAGCGCTAATAAGGGGTGGGTGTGTTCTCCCGCGTGCCCCCCCCCAAACACGGCCGAGCCCTTGCGGCTGTCAAAGGGACGACCACGAGGCCTGCCAGGAGCTGAGCGCTGTTCCAGGGAGGCCACAGCCCCGAATGGAGGGCCAGGAGGGCGGCAGTGTGAGCTGGGGACCCCGAGGTCCCCGAGGGCCAGCAGGTGGGGGGACAGGAGAAACCGAGTCCCTCGGCCGAAGCCCTCGCTGGCCCTGCCGCCTCAGAGGACGTCGGGGTTTGTCCAGTCATGCGTGGCTCTGGTTGGTGCCAAGGCATCCTGCCCCACCGTCAGCTGAAGCTGGACACGGGACCTTGACCTGGGGAAGGGCCTGGGGTCTCAGTTGCTGCCGCTGCTGTCCTCGCTGTCCGAATAGGCCCCCAGCTGGCTGAGGGAGGAGACGCCGGGCGCCCAGGGTGCAGGGTCAGCTGGCTTCCCGCTCTGCATGGGGCCTGGTGAGAGGCGCGAGCTAGCCTACGCGGCTTCAACCCCACAGCTCGGGCTCGGGGCACACCACCCCCTCTCCCCACCACTCAGAGGATTCCCCCAAGCTGCAAGGCCACACTGGGGGCGCTGCTGCCACCTGGCGGCCGCCCAAGGCGCTGCACCCCGGTCCCAGGACCCCAGGGCACCTACCCTGGGTGGTGGGTGACGATGCCAGGCCCTCCTGGGCGCTGCAACCCAGGTCTGTTCTCTTCACGACGACTAGGCCTGACAGCTGGGGCCTGCTGCCAAGGGTGCCAACACTCCGTTCCCAGCTCTCCGCCTTCCTCTTGGCTTTTGGGGCCTGGGAGTGAGGGGGGACATGAGTGGGTGAACTGGCCCAAATGCCACCTTCTCCAGCCTCCCTGCACTTAACACTTCCTAAAATCACACCACGCCTTCTCCCCTCCGTGCATTTACCCACGCCATTCCCAACACCTGCAATGCCCCCTTTCCTCTAAGGCATTTGGTGAACTCCTACTCACCCTTCAATACCCAACCCAAGTATCAGCTCCTCTGGGAAACCTTTCTTTACAGTTCAGGCTCAAGTGATCAAGTGAGTGCTACATGTCCACGCTCTCCATGCCCTCCACTGCCTTAGTACGTACCCCCCATCTATGCTGGGGGTTCCTGTCGTGTTCATGATGGGTCCCCAGGGCCACAAACAACTCCTGGCATGAAGATACTCTATCCATGTTTGATGGAATGAGGAAAAATGGAGGCCCCCACTTTGGGGACTTGTGAAGGGAAGGCAGAGAGGGGCTCAGCCCCACCTCCAGCCCTTCAACTGTACAGGAAAGGACCCCTTTTATCTGTCTTCTGTTGAAACAGAGGAACGAGAACGCCCTGGATTCAGGAGGTCCTGTCTGAGCTAGGAGCTGGAGCTGCAGGGGCATGACGGACAGCGTGCTGCCTTCTCGGGGCCCACCATCCGAGGGACGAGGGAGGACGGACAAGCAAACAGATCAACAGGACAAAGTCTGCACTGACAAATGCTGTGACACAAAGACAGACGTCAGTGTGGCGTGACAGCGCAAGGGAACAGTGGCCAGTCGATAAGGCGGTCAGGGCAGGTCTCCTCAGAGAGGGAACTGTGGGCTGACATCAGAACGAGGAGGAGTTAACAAGCGGAGACGTGAGGGACAACGCTCCAGGCGGCGGACTGGGCTTGGCACACGCAAGGGGGCTGGTTCGGCTGGAGCCGGGACCCGCGAGTGCTGCCCGGGGCAGACGTGGTCCAGTGGGGTGTGAGGAGAGGCCAGCGCTCCCAGCCGCAGCTTTCTGAGCCGACTCACGCGGCCCCCGGCGTTAGCCCTGTGAGCCCCTCCCCAAGCCTGTGTCCACCGGATGCACACGCTGCCACTAAATGAAACCACGGACACGGACGCAGGCGCCAGAGGCGCGGAAGGCGACGGGCTCCCGTAAGCGTCACGGTGAGCGTTTGGGAAGTCTCAGCAGAGCCGTATTGTGCAAAACTAAACAAAAAGTCTGTCATCAAACTAGGTGCGAGGAAGACACCTGGAACAGAAGGAGGGGCAGCAAAGAAACACAGATTGCTTTCACAGTGGCTCCGATCTCGTTCCACGTGGAAGAAAAAAAAGGAAATTTTAGACAACTCTGGGAGCGGTTTATGCAAGAAAGACAGTGTGAGACCCGTCACCAGGGGACGGATCCTCAAAGGAAACGCTCTGGTTCTGTGTTGGAGAGTAACGGCTGGGCGTGCACGACCCCCAGGGCCATTCCCTCTGCTGACAGTCCTGGGAGCCCCACGGGAACATGGCTGCGCCCCAGAAGGACTACACTGCCCATCCTCCCTCGCAGCAGGATGTGCTCAGGTGGCTCGGCGCCGACCAGCGGGATGTGCGCGGCAGGATGTGTGGGCCCGAGGGTGCAGCGGCCCGAACGCCCTCCTCCCCTGCCGGGCCCTCGCCCGGGCTAGGACGTGAAGGTGGTACTGAGGCAGCGCGCAGGGAGGGCGGCCCCCAGGCCAGCAGAAGCGCCAGGAGGCAGCTGCCTGGGCCCGACGCCGTGCGGGGTGGCCGGGCACGACTTCCCAGCAGAGAAGTAACCTCCGTGCGGTCGGAACCGCGTGACTCTGGGTCTTACCCAGTGGCTGAACCTGCGTCCCGCTAGCACCGACCACGAAGACGTCTGAGTTAAAATAAAACGTGTCTGGGTGACCACTACCTACCACTTCCCGCCTCCGCCCGACTCCGATGAACACACCAGCGTGGCCCTGGCCACGGGGATGAGACGCTGTGCTGGGAAGTCCACCCGCCAAATCCGCCTCCCTCCCTGGGCCGCAGCCCCCAGGCCCCCCGCGGCTCACCAGTCAGGCTGCCTCTGACGCTGAGCTGCGGGGCCCTGGCGGGGACCCCTCTCACCCCCACCCCGGCCGGAAGCTGTGACCCCAGAGCTGGGACCGACGCTCCAGGAGAGCAGACGGAGAAGCTGGAAAGAGCCTGGGTCCCCGAGCGCTGGGAGCAGCACGGCCTGAAGTCCTGGCGGTCACCCCAGGGCTGCTACGGGGACCGAGAAATACACACCTGTGTTCCTAAGTCTCCGAGTCTGGGGGTCTGCTCGTCTCAGCGGCTGAGCAGAGGCCGGTAAACTGCCACCCTGCACGCCTGCCACCGCTTTCGGAGACAAGGTTGTCCCGGCGCACGGCCGGGCCCGCTGACTCACAGCTGGTCTCCGGCACGGCCGGGCTCCCCCTCTGCTGCCCTGAGAGCGCTGGGGGGGAGGGGTGCACTCACCTCATCCAGGATGGCGGTGGGCTTGGGCCGGAGGGCCAGCCGTGGTGCGGCGGGAGCAGGCGCGTCCTCCTCCGAATCGGAGTCCTCCAGCAGCCGGCGTTTGCGCGCCTCCTCCACCAAGGCCCTGTGGGATGGTACGCGTGCCTGCGATCCCCTGCCCGGCTCGCCAACCCCCCCCCCCCCCCCCGACAGCAGTGAGCGGGGCAGGGAGGGGCACCCAAACTCCTCGCAATCCTCTCGGTCCACAGAGGGCGGCGTGGTTAAGTGCTGGCTGATGGCACCAGCCCGCCTCAGCTGGGACCCCGGCTGGGTGACTCGGTCGGGGCCACGCCTGGAGCTCCCCACATGCAGACTCGTCTCCGGGCTGTGCGCTATTCGCCACCCGCCCACCTGCTGGTTCTGCCGGAGCTCCTACTATGCGCCCAGCCCTGTGCCAGGTCCTGGGAACGCAGAAGCCAAACCAAGCCCCCGTCCAGATTCTGGAGGAGGGAGGGAAGGAGGGAGGCAAAGAACCAGGAGATGGGTGAGGCAGAGCGAAGGTTCCAGGGTGGACAGTGCCGTGCAGAAAGTGTGAACGCAGCAGGCCTGGGCGAATCATCAAACCTGGGGGGTGCTGTCGGTGACCCCGACACAGACGCCATGGGAGAAAGTGAGATGTGGGGGGGGGGGCGTGGGGAAGGCCCCCTGCAGCAGGGACACTTGAGGGAGCCACGGAAGATCTGGAAGGAGGGTGTTCCAGGCGGAAGCCCGAGCAAAGGCTGTGAGGCGGGTGGAGCACCCGGGACTCCCGCGCGGCCCCACGCGGCCCACTCACGCCGTCTCCCGCTCATCCTCCTCCCGCTCCTGCTTCTGCCGCTGCTCCTCTGACAGCCGGTGCTGCTGCAGCATGGCCTCGAAGTCCACGTGCGCCTGCCGCTGGTTCAGGTCCTTGAGCTCCTGCAGGTTCTCCAGAACCTCCATCTCCAGCTTCGAGTCCTTGGTCCGGTTCTCCAGCACCTGGCGGGCAGGACCCAGGCTGAGCGTGCGGGGCCGCCCCTCCGTGCAGCTGCTGGGGCTGAGGGGGGCAGCACCCGCCAGGGGAGGGGCGCCCACGCCTGCCTGCACCCGCAGCGCCTGCTCGGGGGCCTCCTGCCCGGTCCCCCTGCTGCCCCCATTTCCCAGCTCAGAGCACCCAGGCTTGGGGACGGGGAGTGGTCTCCTGAGGCCCCAGGGTTGGACGTCCAGCCCAGCTCCTTCATGAAATAAAAGTAAAAACACAGATGAGGGGCCTGGCTGGCTGTTAGGGGAACGCGCGACTCTTGATCTGATCTCCGGGTCGTGAGTTCGAGCCCCATGTCGGGTGTGCAGCTACTTAAAAAAAAAAATAGTAACAAAGATTAAAAACGACAGTTGTTACACGCCAGGCCCCAGGCTGACACACTGCCAAGCGTAAGCTTGTTTCATCTCCGCGATGGTGCGGAGGGACCAGGCCAGCCCGGGCGTCCAAGGCGTGGGTGGGGAGCCTGCGTCGGCCGCTTCTGGGCTGAGACCCCGCACAGAGGGAAGCGGCAGGCCCGAGGTTTTGAATACGCGTCCCCCAATTCTCTGATGCTCCTCCCCTGAAAAAGCAGAGCTTCATTCCCCTTCCCGTGAGTGCGGGCTGGACTCTGACCCAGTCCAGCGAGCGGAGTGTGATGGGACGACGGTGTGTCACTCTGAGAGCGGGCCCTAAAAGGCCTCCTCACTGCTCCTCTGGATCACTGGCTCTGGGGAGGCCGGCGCCATGTCGTGCAGGGTGCAGAGGCCCCCGTGGCAGGGACGTGGCCAGCTGAGCCTTCACAAGATGCGGCCTGGCCTGCAGCTTGACTTGGGCCCTCCTGAGAGACCCCAGGCCTGAACACCCAGCTCAGCTCCCTGGGCCTCCTGACCCCCAGAAACTGGAGGATCAGAAGTGTTTAAGTTGTGGTTTCGGGGTACCTAATTAGGCCGTAAGCCCCTGTGGCCATGTGGGCGGTCCACGATGGACATGACCACGCAGGCGGCTCTGGGCACACGCCGCCTCCGCGGAGCCTGCCTCCCTCCCTGCCGCTCCACTTGCCACGGAACACCCTGCATCAGGTCCGACGGAAGAGGCCAGCGGGAGATGACGATTTGTTTGAAGAGGGCCAATCAGAGTTTCAACACAGGGATTCCTGCCTACGTGCCGGGCCCTGTCCCCAGAGCTTCACATGTACAAACTCACTTAAGCCCCACCACAATCTCTGAGGCTGGTCTTCAATCCCATTTGACACACCAGGATGCCGAGGCACAGAGAGTCCAAGAGCCTTGCCCAAGGTCACACAGCCAGGAAACATTCAAGAGAACGTTTCCTTCCATGCTTCTAGTCTTCACAGCCACTGGTCATGGGCGTCTTCTCTGCAGACTGGGGGGTAGCCGGCTGCAGGAAGCACCTTGCATCCTCAAGTCCAACTTCCTGCCTCCTGATATTCACTTCCTCTGGCTGCATGACAATCTGCCACCAGCTCAATGGCTTAACACCACAGGGACCTCGCTGTCCCCTGGCTGGTGTGGGTCAGGAGCCCGGCGCGGTGCGGCTGGGTTCTCCGACAAGGCTTCCACAGGCTGAAATCAGGGGCCGGTGGTCTCATCCGAGGCCCGGCCTCGCTCGGACTGCTGGCAGAACTCTGTTCCTTGTGGTTGTGGGACTGAGGTCCCCGCTTTCTTGCTGGCTGTTGACGGGGACCCCCACTGCTCCCTGCCATGCGGGCCCCCACTCCAGGCCTGCTCCTTCACATCGCTAATGTCCTCTAGACCCAGATGAAGGGCTCAGGTGAGAGATCTGGCCCGTTGGATAACCTCCCTTTCCTGAGGTCGACCGTAACCCAACCTAACAACCTGATCGCAGGAGTGAGATCCTTGTGTGCGCACTCCCAGGGCTACACGGGGTGTGTGACCAGGAGGCAGGGCTCCCAGGGCCACCTTGGAGCTCTGCCCACCCCACTTCCCTGCCCGGGGGCCGAGGCAGGAAGAGGTGCACGTAGGCAGCTCCCGGCTCACCTTCATGGGGTTGTTCAGCTCCTCGTCCTCCCGCTCCTTCTGCATCCTCTTCTCCTCCTCCTCCAGGAGCTTCTCCGCCTGGAAGTTCCGTGTGGCTCCGTGCTCCATGGTGTAGTCTGTGTTCTCGGGGTCTGTCTGGAAGGGAGAACGGGCAGAAGTCAGTCCTATGTCCCTGGGCATCAAGAGCTCCTGCTAGCCGGCAGCCAGCAGCCTGGGACACCTCCTCTCCATGCCTCACTCCTGCTCATGCCTTTCCTGGTCTTTTTTTTTTTTTTCTTGTTTAAGATTTATTTATTTTAGAGACAGAGCGAGCCTGAGCTGGAGGGGAGAGAGAGAATCTCAAACAGACTCCCTGCTGAGTGCCGAGCCCAACATGGAGCCTGACACGGGGCTCGATCTCATGACCCTGAGATCAGGACCTGAGCTGAAACCAAGAGTCGGACACTCAGCCACTGCGGCCCCCAGGCACCCCCCCTTTTCTTGTCAAATGCCTGGGTCAAACACTACTTTCTAGTGTTCCTGTCCTCTTTCACAAAACGCCAAACTCCACAGCATGGATCTTCAGACCCCTCTGCACCTGGCTGCTGCCGCCCTCCGCCCTCCGCGAATACAAGTCTCTGGGCCTTTGCACGTGTCCTGCCTTCCTGTCTGCTCTGTGCGTGTGTGCATGTGGGCGCTCACGTGCGCATCTGTTCACGATTTTCCATACTTATAAATCACGTATCAAGTACATACAGAGCATGCTCCTACACGCGTTTCTAGGATGGAGAGGGGAAATATAAGCTGGCATCCTGGATGAGACCCTGGAGCAGAAAGACAGCATCAGGGAAGACACGGAAACCCACGTCGTGTGTGGAACGTGGCTAACGGTAACGTTCGGTGTCGGTTTCTTACGGCGACAGAGACGGCGTGGAGGATGCGGGCGGGAGGGGAAGCGGGCGAGGGGCCGGCGCGACCCTCTGCGCCAGCTCTGCAGCTTTGCTGTGTGTCCAGAAGTACCGTGTGTCCAGGCACGGGGCTGGCTGGGCAGGGGGAGCGGCAGGGGGATTTCCGGCGCCGGCCCCGCAGCTCCGTTTGAGCTCTGCTTCTACCACGCTGGAGCGTGATTGAGCATGAAGTGGAAGGGGCCCCGTCACACACCACGGTGTGGGGGAGCCCGGAACCACAGCAGGACACAAGCTCAAGGACAGAGCGTGTGGCGCCACTCATGGAAAACATCCGCAACGGGCAGGCCCCCAGACGGAGAGCAGACGGGTGGCTCCCAGGGCGGCGGCGGGCACAATGGGGACCGACTGCTAACGGTTATGGGGCTCATTTCGGGGGTGATGGAAATTTCCTGGAATTGGGCACGGGGTCAGTTTAGTCCACCGTGAATACACTAAACACCACCGGCTCGTGCACTGTAAAAGGTGAACTGCGTGATATCTGAATCACATCTCACTACAGCTGTTGTTTAAAAAGTACTCCAAATAGGGGCACCCGGGTGGCACAGTCGGTTGAGCATCCGACTCTTGACTTCGGCTCAGGTCGTGATCTCCAGGCGGT
Source organism: Halichoerus grypus (assembly GCF_964656455.1). NCBI lineage: Eukaryota > Metazoa > Chordata > Mammalia > Carnivora > Phocidae > Halichoerus > Halichoerus grypus. The sequence continues at coordinate 213,453,399 of NC_135712.1, forward strand.
GAGATCGAGCCCCGCGTTGGGCTCGCGGTCAGTGGGGAGTCTGCTTGAGAGTCTCTCTCCCTCTGCCCCTCCCCCACAGCCTGGGAGCGCACGTGCTTGCTCTCTCTCAAATAAATAATCTTAAAAGGAAAAAAGTAATCAAAACATGTAATTCTTTCAATGTACTCTTTTTTTTTTTTTTTTTTTAAAGATTTTATTTATTTCACAGAGAGAGACATAGCGAGAGAGGGAACACAAGCAGGGGGAGTGGGAGAGGGAGAAGCAGGCTTCCTGCTGAGCAGGGAGCCCGATGTGGGGCTCGAACCCAGGACCCTGGGATCATGACCTGAGCCGAAGGCAGACACTTAACGACTGAGCCACCCAGGCGCCCCATCAATGTACTCTTTTTATACCCAAAGGGAAGAGCATTTGGTAGAAAGAAACTCCAACAGAACGTAAGGTCCTTGGCCGTTCCCCCAAATTCTCAACACAGTCGTGGCCGTGACCGTGACGGGCTGCCACGTCAGGGTGCAGTCTGTTCCCTGAATCCCGTGTCACGGAACATCCGGGCCTTTGTACGTAATGCTGCCGGGAACAAGTCTGTCTCCTGGGGGCAGGGTGAAACAGGTGCTCCGTGGAGGGAGAGGAGAGGAGCGGGGAGCCCCCGGGGGGAAGGACCAGCCCGGCTGGGCTGGTGTCTACCTTGAAGGTGATCTCTGCCAGGCATCGTGTGCACTTGATGTAGAAGCGGAAGATGGGCAGGCCCAGGTAGGCCTCGTTCTGCACGGTCTCCTTGCGCGCGTTGAACTTCTTGCCCTTGTAGATGTACTCTCCGCACGTCTTACACCTGTGGGGCAGGACAGAGGGACTCAAGCCATCACGGCACGCTGGTGCCTACTGGTGGGACCCTGGCATTCTGGCAGATGGCTGCTGGCATACCTCACGGGACAGGGAGCTCCCCCATTCCCGAGGCAGACTGCCTCAGATGCCCTCCGCCTGGCGCGCTCTTCTTACTGTGCGCCTGGACCTTGGCCCCGGGGTCCCCTTCCGGGAAAGCGCCCAGACGACCCAGACCTGCTGAGACCCGCCTGTCGCACGCTTGCAGCAGCCTGTTCCCCACAGCGTCCTCCCTGCCCCGCCTAGGCCCTGGCACAGCAGGTGCCTGAAAGGAGAGCTGAATTTTAAAAATAAATGGATGAAGGAGAGAGAGACACAGACCAATGATACGCAAAAACACACTGAGTTTCAGAGAACAAGGTGTCTGATGATCAGGTGTATCCGACTTCAATTTGCTAAAACGTGAGAAAGCGTGAGGCTCCGAATCGGTAAGACACGGTAACTGTGAAGTGGTACAAAGGGCACGATCTGGGGACGGTGAGGGAGAGGGAATCATGGAAGGGGTCAGGCGGTGGGTCATGAGGGCCTCTCTGAGGGGATAACATTTTTTTAAGATTTTATTGAAAAAAGTTTTTTGAAATATATATTTTTAAAGCTTATTATTTTCTAAAAAATTAATCTCTACACCTAACGTGGGGCTTGAACTCACGACCCTGAGATCAAGAGGGTCTACCAACTGAGCCAGCCAGGTGCCCCTGAGAGGGTGAGATGTAAGCCAAGACCTGAGGGGTGAAGAAGAGCTGGCCAGGTGAGAGCAGAAGGAAGAATGTTCCAGGCAGAAGGAACAGCCTGTGCAAAGGTCCTGGGGTATGAAGAAGTGTGGCTGCTGGAGGCGGTGAATCAGTACACAGGATCCCATCTCTGCACTCACACTTATTAACCACGATCAAGATCCTGAGGCAGATACTGGCTGGGAGCTCTGAGTCAGGGGGGCTAATCCCGATCTGTGAGGAAAGTGAGGGCTGGCACAGTCCCGCACTCACTGGGTTGATGTCTGAGCCTGCACTGGGGACCTGGTCTGAGTGCCAGGGATGAGCCACTCTATGGGGGCGTCAGGCACCGGGTCTGTCTGCCAGGACTGATGTGAGGGGCCACGTGGGGGGTCACACAGCGGGGGCACTCACCTCATGTTGAAGGGAGCCATCAACCGCACCACATACTGCCGATCTTTGGGGAGCTTGAGTTTGGGGATCTTTGACGGGTCAAAGTCGGGCGGGTAGTATTTCTGTGGGAAGTGAAAGTGTCAGGGGAGCTGTCTTGGGCACAGGAGCAGGCCAGGAGAAGAGGGAGGAGCTGTACCCAGGTCCCCAGGACCACCCCGCGGTCTGATGATTTGGTGGGAGGGCTCCTAGGACTCAGCATACACTCGTACTTATGGCTATCACTTACTACGGCAAAACGACACAGCGACGCATCAGCAAAGGGAAAAGGTGTGTCGGAAGGGGTCCGGGGAGACCAGGCACAGGCTTCCAGAGCCTTCTCCCCGTGGAATCACACAGGATGTGTTAATTACCCCAGTGAGGAAATACGACCACACACGTGAGATGGTGTCTCCCAGAGAAGCACACAGGGAGCCCAGGGCTTTCACTGAGGGATGGTCACCCGGCCCCTCTGCCTCGCAGCTTCCAATATTCCAGACCCCGGAAGGACGGCCGGTGCTCAGCATGACCCATGGTGTTTGTACAGAGTGTAAGCAAGGGAACCATCCTGAGATTCCAGTTCCCGGATGCCAGCCAAGGTCCAACCCGGCAAGCCAGCCGGGACGGCGGCCTCGGGCCTTCTGTATTACCTGCCCCTGCACGGGAGTCTGAGCTGGGAGATATGCGGAAGGCAGGTGTGGATCATGGAAAACAGCTTCGCTGGACAATCAGAAAATAAAGCAGTTCGTATTCTGAGCACCTACTAGGTGCAGGGCGCTGCTACACGGAACACTTTACAGCCCCTGCCTCACAGAATGCTTGCAGAGCCTCTACGAGGCAGAGCGTGATGTGCCCACGTCACAGAGGAGGAAACTGAGTCCCGGCGGGGACACGGCTCTGGGGAAAGCAGCGCGGCCCGGTGATCAGGGGCCTGGGTCCGAGTCCTCCTCTCCCTGGCTATCTCCCTGGGCCTCGCTGTCCTCATCTGAACGGAGGGACCCCGTCCGCCTCCGCGATCTGCTGAGCAGGGCGCTGGCGCAGTATGCACAGGAAATGATGAGGACAGAGGCCTCCCAGCTGGACCGTCAGGACGGAAGGTCCTTCGTGGACACGGAGTCCAGCACCTGCCCTGGACTGTGAAGACGCCGGGGATGGATACCCAGCTGCTGCAAAGATCAGAGCGCGGAGCCGGTGGAAACCTGGGCTCTTGGCCTTACATCCTGGGCTTACACACTCCCAGGCCGGGGAGCTCACTCCCCGCCACGGAGCACACACCCCTCCCGGGGGCTGCGGACCGGGACTCGGAACTCAGGGGCCGCATCCTGCCTTCTGAGCCCCCCCCACCGGTTTTCCAACAGAGTCGGGAGAAGCCGAGGCGGCTGGGAGGGTCCCCTGCCAGCGAAGCGGAAGAGCGGAGCAAGGACGAAGCCCCCTGGGAACGCGAACCCCTGGACTCCGGGGGGGGCGGGGGCCTCACGGAGCCACGCGCCTGGAGGAGGAGGAGCGAACGGCAATACTGACACGGCGGACCCGCCCCCAAGGGACGTGACTGGCTAACTCCCTTCGGCACAACCAATCAGGCGAAGAGATGGAGCAAACATGTGAAGCCCCGCCCCGAAGGCCACGGAAGGTGATTGGGAGATTTCTGAAAGCCCCGCCCCGAAGGCCACGGAAGGTGATTGGGAGGTTTCTGAAAGCCCCGCCCCGCGGAAGACCGCTGGAGAAGAGAAAAAGGTTCCAATAGGAGAGCATAGGAAACCCACCGAGGCCGGAGCTCCGAGGTGTCCCGCCCCGGCTAGAAAGCCCTAGTCACCAAATACTTACGTTTAAAACTTTTCGCTCCGACATCTTTGCCTCCTACTTCTCTCACAAGCACGAGAAGACCGCTTAGGCTCGGTGTTTGCCGAACTCCGCTGACCGTCCCCTGTATTTCCGCTAGCGTCACTTCCTCCACTCTATTATTGGTTGAAGGATACTCAGGTACCCTTTTCATTGGCTTTGGTCCCCGTCTGTCAAGCGCCGAATCCGGCTACCTTCCCTGCCGAGTTACACCCTCGCTAGTGGGTGACAAAGGTTCCGGAGGTCGGCTGATTTGAAGTTCTGGGGAGGTTCTCCGCCCCCTAGAGGTGAGCAGCAGCACAAAAATTCCGTCGTGACGCGCCGTGGCCGCTGCTCGCGACATTCCCTGCTCTTCACTCCTTTCTGGAGCGAACACGGAGGTCGGCGTTGAGTGCTTACTCTGTGTGCTGGGCTGCGGGAAGCCACACGTGTTCCTGTGTCCCTAGCGCGCACCGGGGGACCAGGGACAGCTCCCACGGGCTCATGTCCACAGAGCAGCCTGGACGCCCTCCCCCAGGTTTACCTGGAGTCCCGGGCAGAGACTCATAGACCAGCTCCCGCACCCGCCTGCCCTTCACACATGCACGCATCCCCTCCCGCACCCACCTGCCCTGCACATGCATGCACCAGCTCCCGCACCCACCTGCCCTGCGCATGCCCACCAGCTCCCAAACCCACCTGGTGCAACAGAGCAGTGTTGGGACAGTGGAGAGAAGGGGCACCTGAGAGGGTGTGTGAGCTTCCTGTGGCTGCTGCATGGTTACCGCAAGCTCGCTGTCCTAGAACCACACACGTTTATTATCCTATGGTTTGGAGATCAGGAGTCTAAAGTTGGGGCACCCGGGTGGCTCAGTTGGTTAGGCATGGGACTCTTGATCTCAGCTCAGATCATGATCTCAGGGTCGTGATATCGAGCCCTGCGTCAGCGTGGAGCCTGCTTGGAATTCTCCCTCTCCCTCTGTCCTTGCCCTCGTGTGTGTTCTCTCTCTCTCTCTCTCTCTTTCATTCTCTTTCTCTCAGGGTGGAGGGGAGAGAAGTCTAAAGTGGATGGGAAGGGGGCTCCAGGGCGGAATCTGTTTCCCCGACCTTCCCAGCTTCCGGAGTCCGCCTGCAAGCCGCAACTCATGGCCTGGTATCCACTCTGGCCTCTGCTTCTGTCGGCCCATCACCTTCCCTCTCTCCCTCTGACCCTTGTCATTAGGCCACCTGGACCATCCAGGATAACCCGCCACGACGTCCGTTCACTTAATACAGGATCCTTAATCTTTGAATTAAGGATCCTCATGATTCTTAATTTAATCACATCCGCAAAGTCCCTTTTGCCATGTAAGGGACTGTATTCCCACACTCTGGGGATTACGGGGCGGCTGTTTTGGGGGGCCATGACTGCTGGCCATACATGAGGTGGTGAGGAAAGGCTTCTCAGAGAAGATGACCTTTGACTTTAGACCCCAGTGAAATTCACAGAGAAGCCCATGGATTTTTCTCCCACCTTCGGTCCTGGTGGCCTTGCACCCCTCCCCGCCCGCCCTCTGGCCAGAGAAATCCTCCCAAACTCATACCCTATTTGCATTTACCCATAGTGGGGCTCACCCCCAGGCAGCTTTTCAGGAGGTACGTGAACTGAACTGCTGAGTGAATGGATTTCACCCCTCACCCCGTCCCAGGCAGAACCCTCTCCCCAGCCCCAGGACTCCCCCAGCCCCAGGCTCCTCCTCTGGCCCAGCCCTGACCCCGGGGATCCATGGGAGTGGGGATTCGCTGTGTGTGTGTCCTGCTTCATCCTCTCCCCTCTGGGTCTCATCTGGGTCTATTGAAAGGAGGAGGTCACCTGGGTGGTTCAGTTGGTTAAGCATCTGCCTTCTGCCCAGGTCATGATCCCGAGGTCCTGGGGTCAAGTCCCGCATCGGGCTCCCTGGTCAGCGGGGCGCCTGCTTCTCCCTCTGCCCCCACCCCCAGCTTGTTCTCACTCTCTCAAATAAATAAAATCTTTTTAAAAAATGAAAGGAGGAGGAATCCTGATTCCAGCAACAATCTTTTTTTAGTTAAACAATAAAAAACATCAGAAGTTCACAGTTCACAGAGCCCTGTACTGCGGCCTAAGGGGGAAGTGCATCCCCATTTCACAGATTGACAGACAGGCTCAGAAAGGCAAAGTCACTTGTCCAGTGTTGCGCAGCTACTCGGCAGCAGTGAACCCAGGCCAGATGGATCCCGTCCGTCCTTGAGTGGGTGGCAGTGGGGGGCGGATGTCAAGGACCCAGCCCCTCTTCTGGGCGGGGGGGGGGGGCTTGGAAGCCCCACTATTTGCCCAGGGGCTTGGAAGCAGCAGCAGGGAGGCTCCAGTCACTTGCTTCCCCATAGTCGGTGAGGTCCTGAGCAGCCACCTGGATGCAGTACTTGGCTTGGGGCCTCACAGCCCTGAGGGTGAAGGATGTGGCTTCAATAGGCCCCACCTGAGAGCGGAAAAGAGGGGTGAGGTCAGTGGGAACAAGGAGGCTGGGAGGGGCCGTGGGGCACGGAACCGCATGACGGAGCTTCGGTTCCCCCGCTCCATCCTAACAAGTATGCCCCTGAGGCCCCCTCCATATCGTTGCTCCTTCCTGATCCTTGGCCCCCGAGCCACCCATTTCTGGACACCCTTGTGGACCACACAGACCCCCAACCCCACCACCCCACTCCTCCTCCAGGCCTCAACCACAGCCTCTGCGATCAGCCTCAACGCCTCCCTCCCTCCTGGCCCTGCTGTATTAACCTTGTTTCTAAGTTTTCGGCATCCTCTCTTTCTGCTACCGGCCGCATCTTGCTGATCAGGGAGAGACTGCCCCTCCCGGGGTCAGCAGATTCTTAGAGATGGCCTACCAGCCAGGAGCATGGCTCTTGTGTACACGCCAGCCCATCAGACTCACAGCCCACTCCCTCCAGCTCCCACACAAGCCAGCCGTCCCCCTGCCCTCCAGCCTCCCGGGGCCAGGTGCAGCCCAGCGGCGGCCAGAAGTCTTCAAGCTCGCCAGCCCCCAGCGAGCGGTTCACCCAGCCCTGCCTTGCCTTCCCACCGAACCCCCCACAGAGGCTGGGCCTCTTTCTCCCCGGACTCCTGTTTCTGCCTCCCTCCCTCCCGTCCTGATGTGGCCCGTGTCGGCCTGCGTGGCGTGGCATGTCCCCTTCTCTGGGGAAATGTAATCAATTCTTCTTGCAATGGCGCTGACCTCTCCGCGTCCGCTCTCAGGCATCTCTCTCCCGCCATTCCCACTCTCCCTCCTAGATGCGGCTCTGTCCTCCTTCTGGGTCCCCCTCTTCCTCAGAACAGAACGACAGACCAATATCCCAGCCCCCCCACCCCCCGCATCCCCCAACCAACTTCCTGGCCCCAGATCTGACTGTCTGCCTCCCCGCTCGGCCCTGGGTCGTCCTGATGGCACCGGATGTGGCCGTTTATGTTTTACATTTAGATTAATTAATGATTGCATAACTTTGTGAATATGCTCAAAGCCTTTTTGCCTTGTGCAGTTTTTATGAGTTTTACGGCATGTGAATTCTGTCTCAATCTAAAAATTGCAAAAATAGGGGCGCCTGGGTCCGACTCTTGGTTTCAGCTCAGGTCATGATCTCAGGGTCGTGAGATGGAGCCCTGCAAAGCCAAAGTCTGCTGAAGATTCTCCCTCTCCTTCTGCCCCTCCCCCAACTCACTCTCTCTCTCTCTCTCTCTCTCTCTCTCTCTAATAAATAAACAAATCTTAAAAAAAAATCACTTCATTCTCACCACTAAAAAAATTCCAAAAAAATAGAGGCGCTGGGCTGGCTCAGCTGGTAGGTAGAGTGTGTGACTCCCTTTTTTTCTTTTTCTTTTTTAAAATATTTATTTATTTTAGAGAGAGAGCGTGCAGGAGAGCAGGGGGGCGGAACAGAGGCAGAGGGAGAGAGAATCTTTTTTTTTTTTTAAGATTTTTTATTTATTTATTTGAGAGAGAGAATGAGATAGAGAGAGAGAGAGCACGAGCAGGGGGAGGGTCAGAGGGAGAAGCAGACTCCCCGCTGAGCAGGGAGCCTGATGCGGGACTCGATCCCGGGACTCCAGGATCATGACCTGAGCCGAAGGCAGTCGCTTAACCAACTGAGCCACCCAGGCGCCCTGGGAGAGAGAATCTTAAGCAGACTCTGTGCTGAGCGCAGAGCCTGACATGGGGCTCGATCTCACGGCCCTGAGATCACGACCTGAGCCGAAACCAAGAGTCAGATGCTTAACTGACGGTGACAACCAGGTGCTGGGAGAGTGTGACTCTTGATCTTGGGGTTGTGAGTTCAAGCCCCATGTCGCACGTAGAGATTACTTAAAAATAAAATCTTAAATAAAAAATAAAATAAAAATTTATTTGTATGTATATAAATGAAAATAAATTGCAAAAATATTTAAAAGAAAACGAATGCACATTAAATAAAATGTAAAAGCCAGCTCCTTGACTACTCGCCACATCGCCGATGCTCAGCAGCTACATGAGGTCGGTGGTACAATTTTAGTCAGTGCATATGTAGAACATTTCCATGGGCCCAGAAAATCCCATGGGACAGGGTCGCAGAAGCCTACCCCCTGCAAGCTTGCAGCTCCTGGGTCTGGCATCTGAGGCTAATACACAACTGACCACAGATGCTCGGCAATACCCTTGCCTTACTTATCCTCTACTTTGTAAAAATTTTAAACAACATATTTGTTTTCAATCAAGGTGAAATTCACATGACATAAAATTAACCAATTAAAGAGAACAATTTGGGGCCTTGAGTATATTCCCAATGTTGTGCAACCATCACCTCCTTCTAGTTCCAGAACATTCCATCACCCCAAAAGGAAGCCATGTCCCCATCGGCCATCTCTCTCCGCTCCCTCCCCAGCCCCTGGCAGCCAGAACCCCTTCCTGTCTGGGGATGTGCCTGTTCTGGATGTTTCCCATAAATGGAATCGTAATGAACACACCCCGCATGGCCTGGCCCCCTCCCCGAGTGTCGTGGGCTCAGGGTCCATCCCCGGGGCCGTGCGTGTCTGCGCCTCACCCCTGTTCCCGCTGAGTGACCTGCCCGTGTGTGGGTGGATGCATGTGTTTTTCTATTCATCTGTCGACAGACATTCGGGCGGTTTCCGCCTTTTGGCCGCTGTGAATGGCACGTGCTGTCCTCGCCCTCCTCCCCTCCTCCTCCTCACCTGGCGGAAGCGGGCCGATCCGTGATGCTTGTATCGGATCCAGTACTTGAGTGAGAAGATCTCTGGGAAGGGCCAGGACCGGGGGGGTTCCCACTGCACCCACAGCCGCTGCCCAGGGAGGGGGCTCAGGCGGACGCCTTCGGGAGGGTCTGGTTTGACTGACGGACAAGCAGGAGGCAGGGTCAGAGGCTGCTGGTAGGCTCACTCCTTCATCCAATCAACCAACAAGTATTTATTGAGTGTCTACTGAATGTCCAGCGGCATCCTGGACACTGGGGACACAGCAGTGACCAACATAGACCCAACCCCTGTCCTCTTGGAGCTCAGTCCATCAGGGCAAAAGACGAGAAACAAGAAGCAAATCCACGGGGCATCAAGAGTAAGGAAGAAAGATCAAGAGCTATTTAACTCTAAAACATTCCATCACCCCAAAAAAGATACCCTGTCCCCATCAGCGGTCACTCACCATCCCCAGCCACTAATGCACTTCCCGTCCGTGGATGAGTCTGTTCTGGGGACATGTCACCCACATGGACTCACACTGTGTCCTTCTGTGTCTGGTTCCCTCCCTGAGCATCGAGGGCTCGGGGTCTGTCCCCGGGGCAGCATGTGTGGGTGCCTCGCTCCTGTTCATGACTGAGTAATGTCCCATAATATGAATGGAGCCTGTTTTGTGTATCCATTCATCTGTTGACAGACCGTTGTGTTGTTTCTGCTTGTTGTCTGTTACGGATAATGTTGCTGTGAACATTACAAGTTTCTGAGTACATATAATTTCATTTCTCTGGGGTATACACCTAGAACTGGAATTGCTGGCTTATATGATAATGTATGTTTGACTCTTTGAGGAACTACTAGACTTTCTTAATAATCACCAGCAACATAGGAGGGTTTGCAGTCTTTAATAATGTGCTCATGGGAGGGCTCACTGAGGAGATGACATCTGAGTACATGTGAGGGAGGTGAGGGAGTGAACTGTGTGGAGATCTGGGGGAAGAGGTTTCCAGGCAGAGGGCACAGCCTGTGCAAAGGTCCTGGGGCAGGACCTCCTTGGTATGCTGGGCGAACAGAGGAGGTGTGTGTGGCTGGAGAAGAGTGAGTGAGTGAGGAGGACAGGGGGAGGAGGGGAGGTCAGGGAGGGGACGGGGCAGGTCGTGCAGAACTTTGGGGGCCTTGGGGAAGACTTGGGCTTTTACGCCAGGCAGGTGGGAGCTCTGAAGGGCTGACAACAGGGGAGGGTGGGACCTGACTCGGGTGCTCACAGGCGCCCTCTGGTGGCCACCGTGGGGAGGGCAGATAGTGGGGGTGAGGGCAGGACTGGGGACCAGGGTGGAAGGGATTGAGCCAGTCCAAGCGAACATGGAGGCTGGGCTGGGTGGGGGCTCGGTGTGGGGAGAAGTGGGCGGCTTCTTGAAGAAATGCAAAGGTGGAGCCGACAGGACCCAGGATGGATGGACAGGATGGATGACAGGAGGTGGGTGGTGAGAGCGGGGAGGGGCAAGCAAGCCGGCGGCCCTCCGCACCCCCCAGGGCCCCGCTGCCGCCCGCACTCACTGATGTGCTCGGGAACAAAGGGCACGAAGCTGCTGCTGCTTCCCCAGGGCTGGACCGCTGTGACGTTGAGTATGTAAGGCACCATGGAGAACAGCTGGACGTCTGGGATGGTGCAGCTGGTGGCCTCAGGGGTCAGCTGGAGGCAGGGCCGGCTCTCCCCGGGGGCAGCCACGCCGTGCCTGGACACACAGGGGCAGCGTGAGGGCCTCAGCGCTTCCCGCGGGACGGGGAAGCGGGGTTACTCAAGGACCTCAGGCTGGGGTCCTGCTGTTGGCCGTGTGACCCCGAGGGAGCCGTTCACCCCAACATCACGGAGCCTGTGTGGACCCGGGGCCAGGGGGAACACCCTACAGGGAGACGCTAGGGTCCAGATTCTACAGGCTTCTGGAATGTCAGCATTCCAGCCTTAGAATTCCAACATTCCAAGGTCTATGGACTCACAGATTCTGAAATAAGAAGATTCTGACTGTCCTGAGTTCTGAGACCCCAAGATTTCAGACTCTAGGGACAAGCTCAGCGCTGCACATACAGCCTTCCAGAACATTCCACGGGCTCTGACCGCCCCGTCGCATGCAGTAGTCACTGGCCGCGAGTGGCTGTCCGCTGTTCAAAATGTGGCTGGTGCAAGCGAGGGTGGCTTTCCGATTTATTTTATCTGCCCTCAATGTCAAGTTCCCGGTGGTCAGAAAACTTGACAAAGTTGTTCAGGACGACCCAGGTGGGTGACTTTACATTCCCACCCACAGATTTTATAAAGTCTAATCAGAGACCAAGAATTCCCTGTGAACATCTAGCACGTGAGTTGAAATGTGCTCTATGTGTAAAATGCACGTGGAGTTTCGGGCTTAGTATAAAGAGAGTGTAAAATATCTCATTAACTTTTAACATGTTGATTACATGTTGACATGATCCTGCTTTAAGCCCACTAAATAATACTAATTTCTATTGTGAATTTACATATATAAATTGCACATAAGCATGTTAAGTTGCACTCGATCCTATTAAATAAATTATTTGGAATATTGAGATGATACTGAAGCAAAATATTAAATTCTCTTTCCTTTTTAAATGTGGCTTCTAGAAGGGTTTGAACTCCACATGTGACTCGCAGGCTGTGTTTTAGGAAGTATATCTCTATTGGCCCATGCTGCTTTGGAATCCCTAGGGTTTCGGATACTCACTAGGCCTCCAGCTGTCCTGGCCCCTGCGTGAAACCCCAGGACACCCTCCTGGGCACTCTGACCTGTACGAGGCAATGAAGGACGTGGGCTTGGCGGAGTGTGGAGTGGGCAGCAGGGTCCAGGAGCAATCCACGGCAATCGGGTACCTAGAGGCCCGGCACCGCACCCTGAGCTGGGTGGGGGCTGCTGGGGCCCCGGAGGGAGAGGAAGCCGTGTGAGCTTCCAACCTGCCCCGGGATTGTCGGAGCCCTACGTGTGCCGGGCCCCAGCCTCCCTGCCAGCCGGTGGCACCAGGCACACAGTAGGTGCCCAATAAAGGTTTGTGCAGCGAATGAATATGTAAATGAAAGGCAGCTGCAGGGACGCCTGGGTGGCTCAGTCGTTAAGTGTCTGCCTTCGGCTCGGGTCATGATCCCGGGGTCCTGGGATCGAGCCCCGCGTCAGGCTCCCTGCTCAGCAGAAAGCCTGCTTCTCCCTCTCCCACTCCCCCTGCTTGTGTTCCCTCTCTAGCTGTGTCTCTCTCTGTCAAAAAATAAATAAAATCTTTAAAAAAAAAAAAAAGGCAGCTGCATCATCTCTCGCCTCCACTACAACCTGTGAAGGCAGGGAGTATTAGCCCATTTTCCAGATGGGGAAACTGAGGTTTAAGGAGCCACACGAGGGGACCTGAGTGGCGGGGAGCCCCGGTGGGAGGGAGCTGTCTCAGTGTAGCCCCTCTTCCTAGCAGCTTTGTTTAGAAGTGCATGGAATGAATGCATGTAATTAAAATGTCTCCTTCTCTCCCTCCCTCTCTCCTTCCCTCTCCCTCTGTCCATGCTGTGGCTGCCACTTCCTGGTGTCGCTTTGCGGTGGGACTGGTCCTCTGTTTCTCCGTTTCCCCATCTGTGCAATGGGATGGCAACCCCCTCCCACCTGTGGGTTATCCGGTAGGTGTGTGAGCTCCCACCCCACAGCCCAGAATATTCCATGGTAGACAGTTCAACTCCAGTCCCCGGGTAGTGTCCTTCTGCCTTGTCCCCCAGGCCCCCGGCGGGTCCCACGTACCTTCTCTCCCGCTGCAGGGTGAGCAGCCCACCCAGAGGGCGAGCACCAGGAGAAGTCTTGAGGCCATGAGTCCGTGTTATCTGCTGTCAGGAGCTAGGGCCGGGAGCACCTCGGGGAGGCAGGGGCCTTGGGTCCCACCCGCGGTGGTCGTGCAGCCCCCGGTCAAAGCCCCCCCTTTCCCTTCCCCGGGTCTGACTCCCTGGGCGGTTTGTGGAGCCAGCAGAGCTGCACGGGGATGGTGGAGGAGCCCTGGTCCCTTCACCTGTCACAGCTGGGTTGGGCGCGAGGTTCTGGAGGCCCTGGGCAAGGGGGCGGGAGAGGAGGCCTCGAAAGAGAGAAGTGGAGCCCCCGTGGCCTTTCCCACAACAGCCTGACTGCAAGTCCTTCCTTCCGGCTGCAGCGAGGACGAGGACGGGGGGGAAACCCCAGGAGGGGGAAGAGGACAGGGAGAAGGATGAGGAAGGCCAGAGCGGGCAAAGACACAGAGACACAGAGAGAGGGGGATAGAGACAGAGATGGGAGCCCGTGAGCGGCAGAAACAGAAGAGAGACCTGGAGACAGGGAGACACAGGGTGAAGAGAGACCCAGGCAGGACACAGAAATCACCCCTTTACTCACCGACCGACTGCAGGGGTGGGGATCCACCCTGGCCAGCGCTCCACGCTCCAGGCCACGGAGACCAGGGAGGGCAGCCCCTCCTGCGGGACCTTCTCTGAGCCATAGGGACGCCAAAGGACAGGCTGAGCCCCTACAGACGCAGTGCCGCCCCGGACACTCAAGGAAACCCCGGGGACAGGTCACATTCCCACCTCCCCCACCTTAGCTGGAAAGAGCCAAGAAGCCCCAGGGGATTTCGGGGGACTTGCCCAAGGGCAGGGAGGCTGGGGGTGGGAGGCTCCCAGCAGGGCTGGATTTAGGGTGAGGAAAGTGACTCAGGGCACACTTGGATGCTGTCTTCACTTAACATTCGGACTGTTTGTTCATCACGGACTTCTGACTTTTTACAACACCGCACGAACACAGTATTCATTCCGGGGCCTGAGTCGTTGGTGCAAGAGGTGATTGCCTCACCTGCCAGTCCCTGTTCTAGGCCACCCCTCTCCTCCCTACCGCGGGGGCCCAGCGATCAGGCCATACACATTCATCCTCTGCTCTGAGAGCTTTTATTCCCAGGGTCCGGGGTGGTGCCTCGTTACAGGACGGACAGGATGGGACGCGGGAGAGGGGGCTCACAGAGTCTCCAGTGGGGGTGAGGGCACAGTCAGGGCTGGGGATGACACCGGCCAGTGCGTGCGGGGACCAGTGGGGCAGTGGATGCAGCTAAGCACAGTCGAGAAGGCCCAGGCTGGTGTCCGAGCTTAGAAGGTCAGCACGTGAGCCTGGCGGGCGGAGGGTCAGTGCTGTGATGCTCAGCGGCCCTGAGCTTGGAGTCTTTGCATCTGTAGGATCTGGCTCAGGATCCGCTGCACATCTTCATCCATCTGACCCTGGGGCGGGGGGAAGCAGAGAGAGAGAGAGAGCCTGGGCACTCCTGCCCTGGCTTCCCGGTTCCCTCCCGCGCCACCCCTGAAGGCCATGAACCTCTCCTCCTGTACTGATGGGAGAACGGGCCGGGGTGTTGGTGGCCCGGCGGGACTCACCTGAATGGCATATAGGAGGTGGCTCCTGTACAAGGCCACCACTGCGCTGTGGTCCCTGGCAGCCTGCTGTGAGTATGCGGGAGGGGTGCTTAGAAAAGCAGGTCCCCCCAACACGCCCCAAAGCCCCCTTTACACCCAGAGTCCCTGCCCCAGTGTGACAGCTGCTAAAATCCTGAACTGCTTTCCTCCCCCGCCCCGTGTCCTCACCTTCAGCTGCTCCTGCAAGGCCTTGACCTGGCCTTGGAGGGCCTCCACCTCGGGGGTGCCTGGGGCCGCTGGCTGGTCCTTCAGGGCCTCCTTAAGACTGAAGACTTCCTTGGAGAGCTCTGTGATCTAGGCGGGGGGAAAGGGGGGAACCTCCAGTCACCCTGAGCCTGGGGCCCAGGACATTGGACCTCCCCAGCACCTAGGGAAGAGGCTGGTGAGGGAAGGTCACATCCTAGAGGCTAGCAAACTCCGGCCCGCGGGAGTCCAGCCCGTGAGCTGAGAATGGCTCTCACATTTGTAAATGGTTGGGGGGAAAATGTCGAAAGAAAAATGATATTTCATGACATAGGAAAATCAAATCAAATTCCGAGCTCGTACATAAAATTTCATTGGTGCGCTGCCAGGCCCATTCACTGACACGTCAGAGCCGAAAACATGGACTCTGGCTCTTTCCAGAAGTTTGCCAATCCTGTCACAGCCCCTCTTGCGGACTCTGGAAAGGGGAGGCTGACAGAACGGGAGGCCCAAAGCAGCCTGGCCTGGTGGGGCTGGGTCAGGCAGCCCTGGGCTTGGGTCCCTCCCTACCCCTTTCTTGCAGGAGATCTTGGGAAGACGGCTTAACCCCTCTGAGCCTCAGTTTCCTTATCTGTAAAGGAAGGAGAATCACGGTTCTCACCTTGGCAGCTTACTGTGATTCTGAACGGAGGTTAAATCTACACTGTGCCTGGCAAACAGCAGGCACTCAATAAATGCTAAGCTTTATTATTATACTACAGATCAGAGGTCCTCACCCTCTGCCCTCAAGGAACCCCAGGCCATGTGTGGGGATGTCTGCGGCTGTCACATTGGGGGTGCTCCTGGCATGGAGGGAGTGGGGCCAGGGATGCTGCTCAGCCCCCCACAGTGCCCGGGACGCCCCCCCATAGAGAATGACCTGACCCCAGTGTCACTAGGTGCCGAGGGGGAGAGATCCTGCAACAAATAAACCATAATCTCGACCACAATTTTATGTTCATTTTGCAGAAGGTGGTAACAGGCTCAGAGAGGTCAACTGACTTGTTCAAGGTCACACAGTGAGCTAGGGCTGGGGGACTCTATGCTGAGGCACCTGGGGCTCTGGGAGTCACGCGCCTGTCCAATGAGCGAGCGACCTGACGTGTCACTCTGACATGTCACAGTTGGCCTCTCAGAGCCTCAGCTTGCTCATCTAGAAAACAGGAATAAGAACGCCTTCTGGCTTTCGGGGTTAGAGGGAAATTAAAAGCGATAGTGTGTGAAAACCACCCAACTCAGTGGCCACGGCCTGCTGTCAGTCATCGTCGTTACTGAAGACCAGAACTCGGGAAGCTGGGTCCAAACGCTGGCCGAACCTCTGCATGACTGTGTGACCTCAGGCAAGTGGCATCCCCTCCCTGTGCCTTGCTTCTTCAAATGGGGACAATAAGAGCACCGATCTTACGGGAACTTGACGTGAGGATTACATGTGTTAGTCCATGTCAAATACATAGCTCGGGGCCTAGCATGCAGTAAGTGCTCAGTCAATGTTAACTGTGGTTATAATTCACAGTTAGAACAGTAGCCCACGTGTCTGAGTTGTCCCCTTCCTTCTCTGTGCCTCAGTCTCCCATCTAGAAAATGGGCTGATCTCCCAAGACTCGTTCATCTGGGACATTCTTGGATTTCCCCCAACCTCTGCTGGGTGGGAACCCCCCAAGGGAGCACAGGGAAAGGGGACGCACCTTCTTGTCCTTCTCCTTGGCCATATCCAGGGCTTCCTGGGCGCGGCTCTGGGCCTGGCGTGCCCGCTCGGCCTCGGTCCGTAGCCCCAACAGCTGCTGTTCTGCTGTGGCCAGTTTTGCCTCGGCCGCATGACGTTCACTCTTCATGAACAACGCCTCCCTCTGGACCTGCAGCCCAAGCCCATGAGGGAGCGTGACCCCAAGGACATGAGGACCCCAGAGTCTCCTGACCCTTCCATTCGGGCCCGAGGACATTCAAGCCCATTCTGATATCGAGGAGTTTGACTCAGGGAGTGCTGGGTTCTTCCCGGACACCACAAACATTCCGGCCCATTCTTACACTCGTGACGTGTTAGCTGTGTGGCTTCAGACAACTGACTCAACCTGTGTCTGTTTCCTCATATGGAAGATCAGGGTAATAGCAGCCCCCACTTTGCAGAGTAATTGTGAGGAGGAAATGGACAAATACAGGGCATGTGCTTAGAACAGAATCATTATTTTTCCAAGAAAACACTCTTTTAAAATCAGTTAATTCTGGCTGCCATTTACTGATCTCTTATACTATGACTGCCCTAAATCATTTATAGAGATTAAAACATTCAATTTTCACCTGAGAATTCAGAAGTATTATTATCTCTGTCCCAGGGGTGAGTAAACAGAGGCATGGAGAGAAAAATGCTTTCCCAACAACAACTAATGAATGTGGCTTCTTATTCACATATTTTGTTATAACACCTGCCAGTTTTTGTGGGGTTTTTTGTTTTGGTTCTTTTGTGTTTTTTTTAATATTATTATTATTACTATTATTTTTAAAGATTTTATTTATTTAGTTGAGAGAGAGAATGAGAGCACATGAGAGGGGGGAGGGTCAGAGGGAGAAGCAGACTCCCCGCTGAGCAGGGAGCCTGATGCGGGACTCGATCCTGGGACTCCAGGATCATGACCTGAGCCAAAGGCAGTCGCTTAACCAACTGAGCCACCCAGGCGCCCTTTTGTTTGTTTTTTAAGAGAAGAGACGGAATCAAATGTCCACCACGAGGGACAAAATATATATATATACATATATTCCCAATATATATACATGTATATATATGTTCCCTGGCCTTAAAAAAACCAACAACTCAGCATCAAAATCTACTGGGTTGAAAATATTCAATTAAAAATCTCTGGGCATGGGGTGCCTGGGTGGCTCAGTCGTTAAGTATCTGCCTTCGGCTCAGTCGTGATCCCAGAGTCCTGGGATCGAGCCCCACATCGGGCTCCCTGCTCTGCGGGAAGCCTGCTTCTCCCTCTCCCACTCCCCCTGCTTGTGTTCCCTCTCTCGCTGTGTCTCTCTCTGTCAAATAAATAAAATCTTAAAAAAATAAATAAAAATAAAAATTATTAAAAAAAAATCTCTGGGCATAAGGTCCTCCTACTTTGGGGCTGAAGCATCAAAAATGATCCAAAGGCAAAATGACAAGCTCTAAACAGCCAACTGGAAGAACCACAGGCAGATTTCAGGCCAGCAGAGAAAATGGTGTCATAGTGAAAAAACAGGTTCCCTGCTCAGTGGGGAGCCTGCTTCTCCCTCTGTCCCTCCCCCTGCTTGTGCTCTCTCTCCCTCTCTCTCTCAAATAGTCTTTTTTTTTTTTTTTTAAGATTTTACTTATTTATTTGACAGAGAGAGAAGGCACAAGCAGAGGGAGCGGCAGGGGGAGAGGAAGAATCAGGCTCTCCGCTGAGCAGGGAGCCCGATGCAGGACTCGATCCCAGGACCCTGGGACCATGACCTGAGCCAAAGGCAGATGCTTAACCGACTGAGCCACCCAGGCGCCCCTCAAATAAATAGTCTTAAAAAAAAAAAAAAGGGAAAGAAAAAGAAAGATGATGGGGTCAAAATGGCCAAAGGTTTTTAAGAAAAGATAACACAAGTTGAGATGTCCAAGAACTCAGAACAGTTTCAGGGTCAGCCATCCACCCAGAAACGCTAACAGGGTCAGGTGTCTACAGGACTGGAACCCTGGCTGTGGGTCGGGCCGCCAAGCGGCTGCTGGTTGGGCTGG